>NC_059359.1:14520272-15120272 GCF_019703515.2 Myxocyprinus asiaticus
CAATTCAAGCTTTGCGAAGAAACTGTTATTGAAGGATGGAGCAGTTAAAACACTTGGACGCGATCGCAAAAACCATGAGTAAACAGTTTAATTCATGAATATTTCATATGTCATGACTGTGTGATAGTTTATGGTGCTGACACCCTGTTTACACCGGGCACGTCCATTAACATGACACAACATGACGCAATGGCTTGAGACTGTCTACACCAGCACATCGACACAAACTTTCTTAACCATTTATTTGTGTTGTTGACAGTAGTAGTGCAAAATGGAACGCGACATCAGTTTATTGTCGGCGTGTCGCGCCTCAACAGATGCTTCCATGGTAGACAGCATCACTGATTATAATGGGTTCTATTGCGTCCAGTGTTGATAGGGTGTGAGTGTTAACAGTTGTGCTTGAGATGAACAGTTTAATATATTTGGATGCAATGTGTTGGATGTGCATTATGTGTAAACCCTGACATTTAATTTTATAATGTTGCTGAGCTGGTACATTAACTTCTGACTGAGATTCAAAAATGACTCTATTCGAGGGGCTGCTCGATGTTAGCCAATTATAACAGTGGGCGTTTACGTCGAAGTTTTAAGGAGGCGCTATAGGCCAAAACCGAGCGTTTCAGACAGAGGGCCAGAGACAAGATGCAAAATGATCATATATTACTATATTATGACTGTTTTAATGCAGAACAACTTTACTAACATTATCAATGGACCTCAGGGAAGATAATAAAACTATAAAAAAAAAGTGCATTTCATGACCCTTTAATTATATTTTAGCTTTTTAAAATTTTACACATTTCACATTCTATCAAGTTATATGATGTCATGAAATGGCATTTATAATAGTGATACAAGCTGTTTTCAATGTTTGAAAATCATACACTTTTAACACAAAATATTCAAAAGGTTGGAACCTAATAATGAACATAGAAGTCCACATATAACATGTTTACTACATCAGAAGTATTATGTGAAGAAAAAACAAACATTATGTTTATAGGGCAAGGCTTTGCACTGGTTTTTACCAAACCCCTTCATAAATGCTGCAGGAGTCTATTTGTTAAATTCTTCAACATTTACAGTGTTGGTTAACATTAAAATAGATTTTATAATGTATGATTGCCCCCTTCAAATGTATATTTACACATTTATTGTACTACATTAATACATTTTGTTGCATCTTGTTTCTATGCATAATTGGTAAGATTTACAAGTGTTTACATTGATGTCTAACAAGTGCTGAAACTGTACGGTCTCTTTAAAAATAATGGTAGCTGGCGAGCAAGTGTTATGGTTGATAAAGCACATCGCACAATAATGAGAGAGAAGTTGCATGGTTTTTACCACATCCGTGCAATGTGTGATAAGAATTTACCTGCTTTATTTTTACTTTTTGATCAACACCTGACTATAAATATTAAAAAAGACATTATTCATGGGGCCTGGGTAGCTCAGTGGTAAAAGACGCTGACTACCACCCCTGGAGTTCACTAGTTCGAATTCCAGGGCATGCTGACTGACTCCAGCCAGGTCTCTTAAGCAACCAAATTGGCCCAGTTGCTAGGGAGGGTAGAGTCACATGGGGTAACCTCCTCGTGGTCGCTATAATGTGGTTCGTTCTCGGTGGGGCGCGTGGTGAGTTGAGCGTGAAGCCTCCACACGCACTGTCTCCATGGCACTCAACAAGCCATGTGATAAGATGCATGGGTTGATGGTCTCAGATGCACAGGCAACTGAGATTTGTCCTCCACCACCCGGACTGAGGCGAATCACTACGTGACCACGAGGACTTAAAAATGCATTGGGAATTGGGCATTCCAAATTGGGAGAAAAAGGGGAGAAAAAACATTATTCAATGAAAATGGACTAAGTGGATCTGATTTTAGGCCCACGTTACACTGAACACGAAGTCAAAGCAAACTTTCCTTGAATAATGTGTATTGACTTACATGTACAAATATTTATTGTACAAGTTCTCAAATTCAAATCTACAAGCTCTCGAGTTTTGCAGCACTTTTGCCTTCCAACAGACGCATTACACTGGTCTGTAGATGCTGTAAAATGGAGAATGTTTCTGGCAAGTGAAATCTGAATGTTCACTAGCAAGTGTAAATAACAGATATTTTTTAGTTGCACAGCGGGAAATTTGGTCTCGTGAGGGCTAATGTATATGTGCGTTGTTTTTTTCCCCCTTTGGTCATGTATTATTATACTTGGGGCAGTAAGTGTGTGCATGACGCCCCTGATGGACAAACTCATTAAATTTTTGGTGTGAAACAAACATTTTTACCTGGTTTGGATGTGTTGCAGAGCACATTGGAGATGCTCCCCTGCAAACCTTGAAGGGCATCATAATTACCAACCTGGAAGATCTTGCTTGTGTCTTTGGTAATAATCTCCAGCTCATTCTTTTGTGCTTTTGCCACTCCAATTCCATAAACATTTATACCTTTTGCTTTAAATTTATCAGCCTGTGCACGTAAATTCTGTCGGTCTGCTGCCTGACCATCCGTGATCACAAACAGCATTTGAGGGATGCCCCTTTGCCGTCGCCCACCATTGACTTCATTGAAGTAAGTGAGTGAGTATTCAAGAGCCTTTGCTGTGAAGGTGTTTCCTGTTGGAGATTTCAAAGCTTTTATAGCCCCCAGTACCTCACGTTTACTGTTGTATTGGTTTAAAGAGAACTTTTCCGGAGTGTCTGAGTAGACAATTATGCCAAAGCGAATTAGGCTTTCCCCAATCTGTGTGTTGTTCACCACAGAATTTAAAAAGTATTTGATCTTTTCAAAGTCCTGGAAACGAATCCGGCTGGTGCACTGCACCAGGAAGATTACATCTGCTAACTGTGCTGTCTCACAACCTAAAATGTGAAATAAGAGAGCATTTTATTGATATTCCACAATCTTATGTTGTTCTTTTTAATTATTTTGATTGTTTTTAATTCTCTTTTAAAGCCAGGACAAAAAAAACATTAATTGCACATTAAAATATTTTGCTTAACCTGTGATGGAGCCGCAGAGTTTGAATTTGAGGTCTGTGTCCAAGGACTGAAGAGCATCAAAATCCCTCTCCACATAGACTTTATCTTCAGTTCCACTGATCTCCTTCAGCTGTGTGGTGTTAACTTTGCCAACACCTATTGAGTAAATGGTGACACCCTTGTCCCTGATGGCCTTGGCAGGATCGGCAACAGCATCATGAGCTTCCCCATCTGTAATAACTACAAGGAACTGTGGCACATTAGGCCGACCACCACGGGACTCATCAAAATACTTTGATATAAAGGCGAGTGCTTTTCCTGTGTAAGTGCTCCCTGTTAACTGTACAATGATGCTGATTTCTTCCTGTAGTTTTCTTGTGTCATAGAACCTATTAAGGGGAAATTGCTCCTTTGGGTCATCGCTGAACTGGACCACACCGACATGAACATTATCTTCTCCAATCACAGATCCATTTACCACTTTGTTTATAAATGTAATCATTGATGTAAAGTCTGCGCTATAAATGCTTGAAGAGCCGTCAATCAAAAACATGACATCTGCCACCTTGTTCTTGCAGGCTAAAAAATGAAGAAAATAGTTAACTTGACCAGTTACAAATGACAATTAGAGGCCGACTGATAGAGAATTATACCGTTACTGATAACTAAGGTGTTGGAAAAGGCAGCTAACCAAATAATTGGCCAATAGTTTTTTTAAAATCAATTTACAAAGTGATAAAAAAAAAAAAAACTCTTAGTCATTCCTTACTATGAAGGGCACAGACACAGAGGCTACAAGAGTCCAAAATGAATAAAAAGCAGTTTGTGCAACCACAGTCTCAATGATAACAAGAAAAATTCCGATTTGGTGCATAACGGGGGACTTTCAACTTTAAACAAGTCCGAAATACACCGGGGACTCTTATTTTGAAATGACAGAGACTTGGCTAACTTACAATGCTCTTTATGTAAGTATTTACCAAATGACACTTTTTATAGTCTATATATTCACCAGATGAAGAGTTTATATGTATATGTTTCACCAGATGAGGTTTATTGTTGAGGAATAAAAAAAAAAATTGGAAAAAAATAAACTATCAGCATAGATTTTTGCAGATAAACGAATGTTCCAAAAAGCAATTATCGGCACTGATCAATCGGTAAAACCGACATATCGGTCTACCTCTAATGACAATATATATTACAACATAACATCATACTTGCAATGACTAATTTGGATAGCATAATAGTGGTATTATCTATTACACTGCAAAAAATGTATTTCTTAATCAGTATTATTGTCCTGTTTTCCAGTAAATTAAGAAAACATCCTTAAAATATATTTACCAAGATATAATAGGATATTTTAATCAGATAATAAGACTTATTAGACAATAAATCTTGAATTAAGTTTATTTCTTACCCCCATTGGCAAATAGATTTTTCTTGTGCACAAACCTCAATCAAAAAATAGCCAGTGGGTAGGGGAAAAACTTAATTCAAGATATATATATTCTCTGAAAACGTTTTAATAGCCTATGCAATTTTGCTTCTCCTGTCAAGTAAATGTTTCTTGTTTAAGAATGTTTCGATTTATTTTTACCCGACAACAAGACAAAAATACATAGGTTCAATGAAAATGCATCCATAGCATATGCAATTTTGCTTTTAGATATTTTTACTTGACAAGAACTTTACTTGATAAAATTTTTTTGCATTCTCTATGTTTGATTGTTTTTCTTACCCTCTTGCGAGCAAATATCTGTGACAATTTCACTCTTGAGAGCATTCAGGGAATCATAGTTGGAACCAAAGAACGTATTAGTTGAGTCATCCGCTATATTCAAGAGCTCCTCCATGTTGGCATCCTTTACTCCGACAGCATAGACTGAAACTCCTAACTTCCTTAGCTCTTCTGCTGGTACACTGACATCATCTTGGGAGTCCTTATCAGTAATGACAATAAGAATTTCTTGCACATGAGCTTTGCGAGACTTTCTGGCATCCCTAAAGCGATCAGCCATATAAGATAGTGCTTTGCCTGTCTCTGTGCCACCGCTGGGTTGAATGATGTTCCTCATTGCTTGTTCTAAGGAGACTTTGTTTTTGTGCTCCGTCAGTCTAAACTGCAGTTTTGGTTCACGGTCAACTTTCACGACACCCACACGAACATGATTTGGTCCAATTCTGAACCGTTGCAGAAGCTCTAGCATAAACTTCTTCACATCTTCGAAATCAGCACGAGTACTCCCATAATGGTCGAGCAGGAAATAAATGTCTGCTTCCTCTGTATGCACACATCCTAAAATTGCAACAGGATGGGACAACTGGTAAAGTGGGAAACTTAGACGTATAATCATCATTATGTGTATATTCAAAATTTAACAATTTGGTACAGTAGGCTACAAAATGTAAAAACCATAACAATAACAAATGTATCATGTAGTGTCCCACTTCACTTGTTTTCACCCTATACCAATAAAATATCATATACCAAAATAACCACTGTATAAAATGGAGATAATCAAACTTAATTAATCTTTTAATCTAATTTATCAACAAATGATTTCAAACAAATACACTAGTAAGTCTCGGCATTTGCCCAATTCCCCCAGCAATTTAGAAACTTGCGATTCAGCAAGTGAGACAAATTCATTTAGCAACTTCTCTGACTGATACGGTGCATCCGGAAAGTATTCACAGCGCTTCACTTTTTCCACATTTTGTTATGTTACAGCCTTATTCCAAAATGGATTAAATTCATTATTTTCCTCAAAATTCTACAAACAATACCCCATAATGACTGCATGAAATAAGTTTGTTTGAAATCTTTGCAAATTTATTACAAATAAAAATGAAAAAAATCACATGTACATAAGTATTCACAGCCTTTGCCATGACACTCAAAATTGAGCTCATGTGCATCCTGTTCCCACTGATCATCCTTGAGATGTTTCTACAACTTGATTGGAGTCCACCTGTGGTAAATTCAGTTGATTGGACATGATTTGGAAAGGCACACACCTGTCTATATAAGGTCCCACAGTTCACAGTGCATGTCAGAGCACAAACCAAGCCATGAAGTCCAAGGAACTGTCTGTAGACCTCCGAGACAGGATTGTATCGAGGCTCAGATCTGGGGAAGGGTACAGAAAAATTTCTGCAGCATTGAAGGTCCCAATGAGCACAGTGGCCTCCATCATCCGTAAATGGAAGAAGTTTGGAACCACCAGGACTCTTCCTAGAGCTGGCCACCTGGCCAAACTGAGCGATCGGGGGAGAAGGGCCTTAGACAGGGAGGTGACCAAGAACCTGATGGTCACTCTGACAGAGCTCCAGCATTTCTCTGTGGAGAGAGGAGAACCTTCCAGAAGAACAACCATCTCTGCAGCACTCCACCAATCAGGCCTGTATGGTAGAGTGGCCAGACGGAAGCCACTCCTCAGTAAAAGGCACATGACAGCCCGCCTGGAGTTTGACAAAAGGCACCTGAGAAACAAAGATTGAACTCTTTGGCCTGAATGGCAAGCGTCATGTCTGGAGGAAACCAGGCACCGCTCATCACCTGGCCAATACCATCCCTACCTACAGTGAAGCATGGTGGTGGCAGCATCATGCTGTGGGGATGTTTTTCAGCGGCAGGAACTGGGAGACTAGTCAGGATCGAGGGAAAGATGAATGCAGCATTGTACAGAGACATCCTTGATGAAAGCTGCTCCAGAGCGCTCTGGACCTCAGACTGGGACGACGGTTCATCTTCCAACAGGACAACGATCCTAAGCACACAGCCAAGATAACAAAGGAGTGGCTCTGGGACAACTCTGTGAATGTCCTTGAGTGGCCCAGCCAGAGCCCAGACTTGAACCCGATTGAACATCTCTGGAGAGATCTGAAAATGGCTGTGCCCTGATGCTCCCCATCCAACCAGATGGAGCTTGAGAGGTCCTGCAAAGAAGAATGGGAGAAACTGCCCAAAAATAGGTGTGCCAAGCTTGTAGCATCATACTCAAAATGACTTGAGGCTGTAATTGGTGCCAAAGGTACTTCAACAAAGTATTGAGCAAAGGCTGTGAATACTTGTGTACATGTGATTTTTTTTTTCTTTTTTTTTCTTTCTTTTTTTTTTATAAATTTGCAAAGATTTCAAACAAACTTCTTTCACATTGTCATTATGGGGTATTGTTTGTAGAATTCTGAGGAAAATAATGAATTTAATCCATTTTGGAATAAGGCTGTAACATAACAAAATGTGGAAAAAGTGAAGCGCTGTGAATACTTTCCAGATGCACTGTACATAAGTGCTTTTGATTCACTAAAAAGATTTGGCTCACTAGAGACTTTCATTTGGGAATCGAACTACACTTCTCACTCTGTCAGTTTTGATTCACTAAAAGAAAACGGCTCAAAAGAGTCATTCTTTTGGGAATCGAAACACACTGGTCACGCTATATGTTTCTAATTCTGTAAAAAGAACCGGCTCAAAATTGTCATTTGTTCGGGAATCAGACTGTTCACGCTGTATGTTTTTATTCACTACCAGGAAATGATGAATAAGAGTAATTAGTTCGGGATTTAGAATACACTGCTCTCTCTATATGTTATTAATCCTCTAAAAAGAAGTGGATCACAAGAGTAATTTGTTTGGGAATCTAAATACACTGCTTGCGCTATGTTTTGACCCACTAAAAGGAAAAGACGCATAAGAGTAATTTGTTCGAGAATTGGACTATACTTCTCCCAAGTAGGTATAGCTGCAGGCCGGAGATCTGCAAATGGGGGTGGGATCTCCAAAAGAGGGTGGGGTTACTCCAAAAGGGGGTTGTGCCAACTCCAATAGTGGGTGTTACTTTCACACATGTTTGGGTTATAGGGAAAGAGTTAGGTTAGGGGCTTCCTATATTTTTGATGTTGGATTGGAGCTCCCAACACTTTTTGGAGCTCTGCCTATAGCCATATCCTTCTCACTCCTTGCACTGTCAGTTTTGACTCATAAGTTATTCATTCGAGAATCAGACTACAGTGGTCAAACTGTATATTTCTGATTCACTAAAATAATGGCTAATAAGAGTCATTTGTTTGGGAATTGGACTATATTGCTTGCGCTATACTGTATGTTTTGACAATGGTGTTCTGTCCACAATCAAAACCAAACATCATGAAAATTCTACTTTGGTATTTATATATATTTTTTTAAATGAATCCGGTTATAAATAAGAACTGGTTCTCTGTTCCTAGCCTAGTGTCAACTCTAGTGTGTTAGGCCTTAAGATGTAAGCAGAGGTTTGCATCACACAACTTCCAATATCATCTTGACTGACTAGTGTACATGTTTTG
Source organism: Myxocyprinus asiaticus (assembly GCF_019703515.2). NCBI lineage: Eukaryota > Metazoa > Chordata > Actinopteri > Cypriniformes > Catostomidae > Myxocyprinus > Myxocyprinus asiaticus. Next base: position 14,528,596 of record NC_059359.1, read on the forward strand.
AGCTGTTACCTTGTTTAAGCTGGTATCTCTGGTTCTTGTCAAACGTTGTACTGATGACGGTCTTACAAAGACTCTTACTAAGGCTTTTCTCCAGTGAAGTAAGATTCAGAAAACTTTCCACACTGTACACAAACTTCCTTTCTGGATAGGATGCAATTTTTTTCAGCTCCTCTACACTGGCATTCTTGACTCCAAGGGCATACACGGTTACCCCTGAACGCTTCAGCTCAGCAGCTTTGTCGGTAACGTCATCTTGTGACTCGCCATCAGTGATGACAACAGCAATCTGCTGAATCCCAAGATCTTTTCTGCTGCCTCTCTGCTTGATAAAGAGATTGTCATGGGCAAATTTCAGGGCTGCACCTGTAGAAGTTCCTCCACCTCTGTACGGTATGAGTTTGATATAGTTCAGAATATTAGTCTTGTTATCAAAACTGTCCAAGTAGAATTCAGCAGTGGGTTTGTCGTTGTAGAGCACCAGTCCCACCCGGACACTGTCGGAATTTACCACTAGGCCGCTAATCATGCGATGGAGGAAACGCTTCACCAGATCAAAGTTTCTAGTGGTGATACTACCCGATTCATCCACAATAAACACTATATCCGCCACTTGGGCTGATCTACAATCTGTCCAAAAGCAGTAAAAGTGTGTTAATATATGTGAACATAAAAGCATGATTGCTTGTTTTTGCATAGTGGGAAAATGATACAGTATTTTGTCTTTCTGTCAGGTATTGTTTATAATTAAACTTAAACACCAAGGATTTCAAGAGTTTTAAAGGTGCACTAAGTAATTATCAGAGATCTTTTATACCGAAATAACAACATCTGTGATTTTACCATAGGAATGTGCGTTACGGTCAACTAGCATGTTACGACAGTAAGTCATCATTTGCGTTACCTGTCGCAAAATTTTCCGTGTCTTCTTTTATTTTTATCTTATTGTTATATTATTTTTTATTTTATTATTATTTTTTTTAGGGTTGGCAGCTGTTTTTTTTTTAAATTATTATTATTATTATTGCTTTAACCAATATAACATGACAGTCAAACCAACTGAAAGCATAAGAAATAAACTAAAAGAAAAAAAATGTACAAAAAGGTATATCGACAATATACAGATTTCAAAAGGCTATAAATTATACAATATACAATGCATATAACATTAAGATTCAAAAGGGGATATTTAAGGCTTTATAAAAGTTAATACTCTTTAGCGTTTTACAGTTTTTTTTACTCCTGTTAACAAATTAAAGTAATACTTCTATTTTGAAGTGTATGAAGTTTGGTTTCTGTGACGGACCATTTACATTTATGAATAAAAAAAAAAAAATCCATAAATCAACAATACATTTATAATATACCATGCTTTATGTTCAGTTTTACTATCAAAATAAAATAAAACATCCTCTTTCCTTAAATGTATATCAATACCCATATTCATCTTAATAAAATATTCTAAATCACACCAGAACATTTTTGTATAAATAGTCAAAAAAAAAAAAAAAAAAAAAAGGTATAGAATGCTTTCAATTTCAAAGATACAAAAAGCACATTTTAAATCAATATCTTTCCTAAATCTTGCAATAACTTGTTTAACAGGGTAAATCCTGTGAATAATCTTAAAGGAGACCTCACGAATCTTATTGGTCACACAATATTATCATGTAATTTTAAAGGTTTCTTCCCCATTAATATTTTGAAATTATGCATTAAAAACTTTTAGCTGATGAAACTGCACAATTTTAACCTAAGATAGTTGTAATTAATTTTTTTTATCTGTAATACTTATACCTTCCAACTTAACAGTAAAGCCAATATTTGTTCTTGAAACAATGTTATATTTTAATAATTCAATAAATTCAAAAGGTATAGCATCAATCACAGTCTTAAATTCCTATTTTTCAGAGAATTCAGAGTGTGTAAGTAAATTACCATTGCTGTTAAATAGTTGTGACACCAATAAAATATCTTTTTAAACCAACTGTCAAAAAAAAAAAAAAAAAATTTATTTCTGTGCTTAATGTATTTATTGTTCCAAATTAAATATTTGTGAGGGGAAAAGTTGTGCTTATACATAATCATCCATGATAGTAAGACCTGTTTATGGAAATTAGATAATTTAAAAATCGAGCCTAAATTGCTTGGATCCATCCTTATTACTCCAGGTGAATTGTAATTTTTCAGGGTGTCTCCATTCATCCCGACAATGTAAATGAGTACACAAATTATATATATCCTTGTACTGGTTTTGTCTAACAACTCGTAAAGGTAAACAATCTAATGTAGGATTATTAATAATGTTCCAATCACCTCCTAGAATTAATTTAGCATTAACAAATATTTGTAGAAATCCTGAGATTTCTTCTTCAAATCCCTGTAATAACGCCCTGTTTTCCATATAAACATTATTAAAAACATATAATAAATGTTTCCTAATATTATAATATTATCCTCGCTTTCTACCACCAAAATCAGCTATCTCCCAAATGCATGAGCTTTACTTTTTAGAATTTTCCCTTTAAAGTTCCCTTTTAAAACAGCAGCCCCTGCTGATGAATTACTTCCATATGAGAACCAAATGTCATTGCCCCATTGATTTGTCCAAAATGTATGGTCGTTTAGTGATGCATGAGTTTCCTGAAGAAAATAAAAGTCAGCCTTGAATCTCTTTAGAAATAAAAAAATTGCCTTCCTTTTTAAGTGTCGTCTTTTATAAAACAGCAATTTTATCGTAGTAAACTCCACACATAGTTCATTCCAAAAGGATTGTTTAGTGTAAAACATGTTGAAGATTAATGGACAGGAGGTCAATTCATTAAGTGATGAGCTGCTTCCTCAAAAAAGCAGTTTATCACTTTGTTAATTAGTTAGTGCACCTTTAAGCACCAAATATGCACTAATTCATAGTGTGCTTCATGTCAACATTGTCTGTTACTGAGATAAGTAGTTATTTAAATAAAGGTAAACTAACCTCCCGTAACACTTAAAATTTCTTTTGCCGTAATTCTTTCTATGATGTCTGAAATTACTTCATCAATATTCTGATCAATCTGGTAGCTAATTAACATAGGTGCCAGGTTGCGTAGACTTGCTTCCAATTTTATATCAATAATGGTCACATCCTCATCCTTCATGGTACGTGTGGCCCTCAGCACAGAGTCGGAGGACTCTCCTGTTCTTAGCACCAGTAGATACTGCTTGTAGCCTTTAATAATTCTGCTGCCTGAAGCTGTTTTAAGAAAGTTAGTACGAACATAGTCCATGGCTTTTCCCAGCTTTCGCTCTCCACTGGGCCTGAGCTCGAAGCGGCTTATGTACTCTTTGGCTTTTGCTGTGACCTGGTAGTCATTGAACAGGAACTCCTCGATAACGTTCTCACCAAACTGAGCCAATGCGAGCTTATGAGATACATCGCCCACTTTGAGTTGCGTGGCCAGCAGGTTGAGAATTTCATTTATCTGTTGCTTCTCTCTCTGGGCCAAACTATCCACCAGGACAAATACATCTGCAAACTTTGGTGCAATGGCTGAAACAGACACGCAGTGAATGACAGGACTGATGATTATTTCATATAATAACACATATATGATTATATGAATATTCCATTTGTTATATGGTGATTGCTGACAAATGAACCATCATAAGCAGCATCTACTCAAGGAAAAGTTGAAAGCCACTAAGAATGCATAGTTCTCAAATGTTTGGAACAAATACAAAATTATTTTAAAAACTGTTTAGAAAGTAGTGTTTGTGTTGTAATTCTAATATATTTTTTAACAGAATTGCTATGCAATAAAAGTCCTAAAGTAATGTGAACAGGATTCTTTTTTAAATTTATTTTAAGAAATCTCCCACTAGGATCTTTTTGAATTGATTCCAAATTGTGATTCCATTCTAATATGATTTTTTGACTAGTGACAAATTATATTATATAATATTTAGATTGTAAAGAAGCTTATTGACAGGACTTATTGACAGGAGTTCCCTAATGCAGGGGTTTTCAAACTTTTTGTTGCCAAGGACCCCCAAATATGATGATCTCCTCACGAGGGACCCCCTTTTTAAATATAAAGGTCCTAAATATACTATTTATGATTATGTATAAATAATAATTTATAATGTGTGATAAAAACAGTGAGCATGATTTTATAAAATGTAATTAAATTAAATAATCTGCAAAACGCAAAATTAAATAATTGCAGTTTTTTATTGTACTAAAGCCAAAATAAATTATATAAATATCTGGAAAATATTTACATTGCATTTAGCTGACAACATGTATTTTCTGCACTATTAGAGTAATGTTAGATGTATTTTAAACAAATATTTTAGCAGATATGTTTTTATATCTTACTGTTAAAAAATTAGGGCTGTCAATGGAATTATCACAATTAATCTCATGATTTCCGAATGTCTTCAGAAAGTAGAATTAAACCATATTAATGTCAATGTCAAACCCTAACCCTAACCCTAAATGTTAACTACTTTACACTTTAACTTTTTTTTTTACACTTTTGTTCACTGATATATTTTGCAGACCCCCTAGCACCCCCTTGTGGCCACCTGGGTGTCCCCGGACCCCAGTTTGAAAACCCCTGCCCTAATGGACAGAATTTAAAAAGCTGATTTACCTTTCCCTTGATCTCTCATCACTATGCACACTGTCTCCATCATCGTGGTGGTCAGTCCTTGCAGTGCTTGGTAATTTTCAATACTGACCACAAAGCGCTCAGATGGGCGGTTGGCAATGGACTTTAACTCTGTCATATTTGTTGCACCAACACCGATAGCAAAGATGATAATACCGTTTTGTTGCAATTCTCCTGCAGGTTGCTTAATATCATCAGCTGAGTCTCCATCTGTGATTACCATAACAATCTGAGGCACGTTTTGTTTGGCCCGACTACCACCCACGCTAGTGAAATAATTGTCCTTAAGGAAGCGCATAGCTTCTCCCATGAATGTGCCTCCCGTTCGGTAAGGGAGCTTATTTATTTTTTCAATCAACTCTGCTTTGTCAGCATAGTCACCCAGTAGAAATTCTTTGTGGGTTTGAGTGCTAAACTGAGCAAGGCCAACCTGTACTTTTTTAGTCTCAATATCCAAACCCTCCACAAACGTGCGCACGAACGTTTTAACCTCCTGGAAGTCTCGAGTGCTGATGCTGCTTGAACTATCCACGAGGAACACAATGTCAAATGCCAAATTTTCATCCAGGCATCCTAGCAATGAGAGTACAATGGACATAACACAATGACAAACATGGCAAACAGAACACATTTTGAAGTACTGACACATCATTATGTTAATATAATAAATATATACAGTATGTGATCAAAATGTACAATGCAAATCCAAATAATTACATAAATGATACTTTAACTGGTCACAAACATACTGTACTGTATACTTTCTCTCAGTACCAGTTGTATTCGTTGTTTATGGTCTTTTAGCCATGTTAAAGTGATAGTTCACCTAAAAATAGATATTCTGTCATTTCTTACCTGCCCTAATGTCATTTAAAAAATAGTCAAATCACTTTTTTTTTCACAAATCACTTCCACCGTTCCTCATTGGAATGACCTTCTGAACTCCACCCAAGCAGTTGATTCTCTTACTGCATTCAAAAATCATCTAAAGATGCATCAACTTTCTTGTTTTTTTTTTTTTTTTTTTTTTTTTATATCCTGGGCCACTCTTTTCCATATATTGAAAGTGAATGAAGACTGGGGCTTTTAAGATCCAAAATGATAAAAAAAATAAATAAAAAAAATTTAAAACAAAAATAATAAAAGTATCATAAATGTGGTCCAAAGGCTCATGGGCTATCTTCTAAAGTCACACAATTGCTTTGTTTGAAACAGACAGAATATTTTATTATTCACTCATAATCTTCCTCTAGTAGGCTTTTAACTTTTGCGACCAGATAACTGAATTAAGTTGAACTCGAGAACTGGATCAGTCAGATTCAGAAGTGAATCTTTTAGACCGCTTTTGTAAACAGAAAAAAAAAAAAAAAAAAAAAAAAAAGGAACGTCTCAAAAGAACGATTCATTCATGAATGGATGACATTGTTTGGATAACTTTTATGATACTTTTATGGTGCTTTATTGCAAGTTGGAGGCTTGAGACTGACCCAGTCTACATTCATTTAATTTATATGGAAAAGAATGACCTAGGATGTTCTTCAAAAATGCACCTTTTTTATCCTTGGAAGAAAGAAAGTCACACAGGTTTGAAATGAAATAAGGGGAGTAAATAATGACAGAATTTTCATTTTTGAGTGAACTGTTTCTATTAAAAAATAATAATAGTAGTAATAAACCTATTGCTTTACCTGCTGGTACCTGAGATATTTGTCGCTTAGCCTCCTGCACTGTGTTGCAAAGCATTTGAACAAAAACTTCAGAGATGCCTTGCAGTGCAGAGAAATCAAAGACATTGTAAATGTGCTGGTCATGTGGTTCGGTGGCAATTTCCTTCAGCTGCTTCATGACTGCGTCTTTAATCCCAATTGCATAAACAGTGACTCCCTGCTTCTTAAGGTTCTGAGCGTGCATCTCCACATTGTCTTGCGACTGCCCATCTGTTATGACTACCGCAATCTGAGGCACACCCTCTTTAGCACGGCTTCCTGCTTGCTTTACAAAATGCTCTTTTAGCATGAAGTCCAGGCCCTGGCCGGTATAAGTGCCACCACCCAGGTATGGCAGAGTTGTGATGATCTTGAGAATCTCTTCCTTGGTTTTGTAAGTACTGAGTAGGAATTCAGTGCGGGGTTTCATGCTATACTGCACTAATCCAATTCTGACCTTATCTATGCCTACATCAAAACTGTTGATCAAAGTAAAGAGGAAATCTCGGACTTGCTGGAAGTTTTCTTTTCCAATGCTCAAGGAGCTATCCACCAGGAAGACAATATCAGCCTGTGTACACACTGGGAAAATATTTATCCTTGTTTTATAAGTTATTTGATAAATCAATCGGGAAATTGTTATATTTATTATAATTAAAGGTGAAGTGTGTAACTTCTGCACCACTAGTGGCAACAAACGGAATTGCAAAAATAATGAATGTTTTTCAAACGGGTTTCCTAAGTGCTCTGTCTGCCTGCCTTTGGTGAAACAAAAAAGAGAGTCCCGCCTTAAAGGTGCACTCAGTCATTTTTTACCCCATGAAAAAAGATTAGCTCCTAAAGACATACATTTTAATTTTGCAATACATGTTGGAAATCATGAACACTCACATTAAAATGAAGACTCCAGTCATATCAGTAACCTTATAAAAGCTGTTTTATTCTACATGGAGAGGGTCTGCACATGCCATTTTAGAATCACATGACCAGCCAGATACTACTCGCTTATTTAAAGTAATCATGGCTGACTGTGAATACTACATCTCTACAATGGCATCTGAAACTGAAAACTATTGATTTTAAATGACGCTGCATCCAAGCCGCAAGGTGTCAGTGTATGTCCAAGATGGCACAAAGACAAAAGTTCACCTTTAAACTCGTGCAGTTGGTTGATCTAGTGTTGCTAGTTGGACTGGTTAGGATGCTCAGAGGATGCCCAACCTTCTTAAAAGCTTACTTATAGTTATCTCCGAATATCAGGCTGGGATAGCAGAAAGTATTTTTTAAAAATAACACACTTCACCTTTAAAAACATTAAATGTGCCAATATTTAGCTCAGAGGATTAGCTTATTTATAGTTATCTCTGAAAAGTGTTTACCTGCTTGTGCAGTGCTTACAAGGAAACATGATGCAATGACCAAGCCAGCAAGAAACCCCAGTGTCATCCCCATTGTCTCAGCGCGTTCCAAAAGACTTGAAAAACAATAACGAAATCATACTTTGACAATTATGCCAGTAATCTAAAGTAACACAGTTTCTGTCTGTCTGTCTGTCATCCACATTAACAAACCATTCCAAACACCAAATAAATTAGGAAATGCATAGAACTTATCAAAAGAGGATAGGAAAAAGGTAACACTTTATAATAATGGTCCGTCATTAATAGGTAACTATGCAGGAATTAATGCAGGATTAATGAGTAGTACTACATTAACACTTTAGTTACTACCATTAACTAATATGGAAACATGATTAACCAATCAGTAAGTAATAGTGAACTGATGACTGAGGTAGTTCACTGTTAGGTAATCAATAATTACTGTATTTTATTTTCCTCATTGAGAACTATCAACTTACTATGGCTAACTTAAAATAACTACAAATTAATTACTAATCAAAACATTAACATGTGTCTAAAATGTGAATGATTATGTTTTTATTGTGAACATGATCATGAAATGTGCCTTCAGAGAAACATGCGCCTCACATGTTTTCTTTGCTGGAATTAAATTATGAACATAATTTATGTTCATAAATTGTTGCACCAACAATTTATAAACAATTCAGTAATTATTAATGACCTAACAGTGAACTATCTCTGTCATCAGTTCGCTATTACTTACTGATTGGTTAATTATGTTTCCATATTAGTTAATGGTAGTAACTAAAGTGTTAATGTAGTACTACTCATTTGTCCTGCATTAATTCCTGCATAGTTACCTATTAATGACGGACCATTATTATAAAGTGTTACCATAAATAGTGTTTGTTTTGTCCTTTTGAGATATGTGTTTTTAATGTTTTTATTGGGCCACCATAGAGCATGTTTCACACACAGGCCATCTGTGATATTTAAGGTTAAATGAGGGCCTAAAACATCAAAACATGACCCCAGTGATGACCTGCCTCAACTTCAAGCAAGCTCTAATTGCTTAGGACCCAATCTAGAAAGGAATGCCCATCTGCTCATTCCACATGACGGAAAAAAAAAAGTTCCCTGACAACCACAAAAATATCACATTTCCCAGAGTTCCATGATTTTGCATGCAAATGAAAAAACTAAATGTAATTGATGCCATTGCTGTTTAAAACTTAATGTACTCCTTTGCTCTCTGCAGTGTTGAGGGTAAAACTTTAAAAGCACTGTTCATTATGTAATCAAATTACTTTTTTCATGTAACAAGTAACACATTACTTGTTAAACATACATAATATCTGTCACTTTTTCAAATAAGCAATGAGCATTACTTTTCTATTTTTATAGTTTTCAGTGAGACATTTTTTTGACTCTGTACACCATCACAATGGATTTGAAATGAAGCAATCAAGGTGTGATTGAAGTGAAGACTGTCAGCTTTAATTTGACTTTGTTTGCATCCAAATTAGGTGAACGGTTTAGGAATTGCAGCATTTTTTATACATAGACCTCCCGTTTTCAGGGGCTAGAACAAGTTAAAAGGTCTGGAGCTGATTCCAAATCTGGAATTTGCATTTGGAAGCCGTTGCTGTAAACTCTTATTATGGGGTTTCAAAGAGCTGACAATGCAAGCTAGCCATTATTAAGTTGAAAAAAATAAAAACCAATCCATCATGAAGATAGTAGAAACCTTAGGAGTGGCTGAATCAACAATTTGGTACATTCTTAGAAAAAAGGAACACACATGAGCTCAGCCAAACCTAAAGCCCTGGACGACCATGGATCACAGCTGTGGTGGAGGATAACAGTTTTTTCCTTGATGAAGAAATACCACTTCACAACATCAAGCCAAGTCAAGGACACCCTCCAGGAGGTAGGCATATTATTGTCAATGTCTACAATCAAGAAAATACATCATGAAAGTAAATACAGAGCATTTACCACAAGGTGCAAACCACTGGTATGCCTCAAGTAGGGAGGCCAGATTAGACTGCCAAAAAAAAAGCCTGCCAAGATCAGGAACACTTTTATTTGGACAGATGAATCTAAGATGAACTTGTACCAGAATCATGGGAAGAAAAGTGTATGGAGAAGGGAAGGAACAGCTCATGATTGAAGCATACCACATCACCTGTGAAACATGGTGGAGGCAGTATTATGGCATGGGCATGTATGGCTGTTAATGTCACTGGGTCACTAGTGTTTGTTGATGATATGACTGCTGACAGACGCAGCAGGATGTGTTTAGGGTTATACTATCTGCTCTGATTCAGCAAATGCTGCAAAACAGAGGATGGTGCTTCACAGTACTAATGTACAGTGACACAAAGCATACTGTAAAAGCAACCAAAGAGCTTTTCAAGGCAAAGAAGAGGAATATTCCTCAGTGGCTGAGTCAGTCACCTGACCTCAGCCAAACTGAACATGCATTTCACTTGTTGAAGACAAAACTGAAAACAGAAAGACCCACAAATAAGCAGCAATTTAAGTAAAGGCCTGGCAAAGCAAACTTTTGTTATGTCCATGGGTTCCAGATTTCAGACAGTCATGCATTGCAAAGGACTTTAAACCAAGTATTAAGATTGATCGTTGTATTTATGATTATGTTAGTTTGTCCAATGATGTATGAGCCCTTGAAAATGGGCAGTCTTTATATAAAATGTATTGTAATTCCTAAACCGTTCACCCAATTTGGATGTAAATACCTTCAAATTAAAGCTGACAGTTTGTATTTCAATCACATATTGATTGCTTCATTGTGGTGGTTTACAGTGCTAAAATTATGAAAACTTTCTCACAGTCCAAATACTTATGGAGGGCACTGTATGTTGAAAGAAGGTGCATGTGCATTGTGCTGTAGTATATGTCAGTATGATGGGTATTGTAGTTCTTGATGTATGTACACCCTGAGATTTATGTTTTAAAATACTGCTGGTAAATAATTTCTGTGGAATCCAGTTGTACTTATCGTTTGCAACAGAAAAAATAGCAGAATTTGGGTGTATCAGAGAGTGGATTTGCTCTGAACTGGAGCTTGCAAGTTTTTCAGACACGGTCAGACGTCCGAAATATTAGAAGATAACACTGATAACGTAATATGCCTTGTGTCAAAGGTGGCTCTTATAAAGCTTTAGTTAGTTCTGCACTTATTATTAAGATAAATGGAATAAAAATGTCACTTTACCCGTATCCACCCTATTATAAAGCATTACATTTAAAAGTACAATTGCTCAACACTGGCCCTAGTCTTAGTTACACTGTCTGGCCAATATGCTGGTTTCAGCACTCTAACAGCTGCTACCATTCACCATCACAGAGAATTGGGGACAGAAATGTGATGGATAATAGAATAGAAATGAATGTTGCCAAGGTCAAGAAAGAAACACCCCTTATAAATTCAGTGGAAGAGAGAGATAATGGTTTATAAACTTTGGCACACATTTTTAAACAAACTCAAGGGGCAGTTCCTGCACTCTACCCACACACTTAAAAAAGGAGAAATTGACTAAAACTAAAATTTTGCAATAGATTTTTTAGCTTTTCTCAACTTATCACCGAAGTACCTTTTACACTTAAAATGTTTAGTCTGGGGTCAATTTCCATGATTCAAGTTCAGTCAGGTTTCCCTTCTGGATTCGACATGACTGAACACATCTGTGACTAATTGCTAAGTAATTCTGTCCTCTCTTTCAATTTTGGTTTTGAGATATACAAGTTTCCTACTCCAAATTCCTTGCTCTGAGGCTTGAGAAATTGATTTTTCTAATAAAACCACACAGGAGAGACAAATGGAGCTCAACAACATTTCAGGCGATAGCTGTTCTACCAAAAAAAAAAAAAAAAAAGAAAAAAACTATATTGCTATTAACATTTTTCATACCAATAACTTTGGATACAATAACTTTTTAAACCTTTAGAGGGAACATCCAACTGAAAGATCAAGAAAGTCAGTTGAGCATCACAGAGTGAACAAACAAACCTTTGTGGGGCCCTTATGTTTAAGCGTAAGAGGAAAGGAGAAAGGAGGATGTGCATCAGGAAATAATTAAACAGTGAATAATGAGCTGACAGATTGAGAGAACCAAAGCCAGAGGCCGTGACATGTAATTTCACTGAGGCAAATCTAAGTGCGCTCATTTGTTATTTGTGCTTGAAACATGAGAGTGAAAGGTGACCAGGGTCTGTCAATCTCCAAAAAAAAAAAAAAAAAACACACACACACACACACAAAAGGTAAGATTAAAGTAATTCATACGATTTGTGCACTATATTCCAAGTCTTCTGAAGTCATATGTTAGCTTTGTGAAAGGAACAGAATATAGTTTGAAATATAGTGCACAAGACATATGGATTAATTTTCCCTTTTAATTTTCCCTTTCAATGTATGGCAATGAGCATTGTCAAACATTCTGTTAATCTTTTCCTATTGTGTATATTGTGTAGGTTTGGAATGAGGGTGAGTAAATGATAACAGAATTTTTATTTTTGGGTGAACTATTCAGGCCATGTTTGACACATTATTAGGCTAAGTATTTGGTGTTTGCTGGTTTATGTCTTCTTCTCCTTGACCAGGGTTGCTTTTCTAGATGGCAAATGTTCAAATGCTGACGGAAACTCTAGAGTGCTGCACAACACATTTGCTAAGATAAACAAAGGCTTGGATGCTCTCTTCTAATCTCTGTATAACACAGCAGCACATGTTTAGTATAATGTAAATAATCTTCCATAGCACAGAGCATATGCTCATGAGCACCTGGTCTAACCGGATCTCTAGATCTCTGCAATTACTGACTTTTTATTTTAGTGCGGATTCACTTTTGTACTACTTTTTTATGTTTTTTTTGTTTTGTTTTGTTTTTTTGCTGTGTCTTATTCAGTAACCACCTGCAATCCTATGCAGGTACAATCAGCTCTGAAATAGCACTGCGTCTTGAGTATTTAAATTAAGTTAGCCATTGCCATTCCTTTCCACGCAAACGTTCTCCTTCTTATGTAAATTAGGCCCATTATTGATTGCGCTTCATTCACAAAAAGTGCCCGGTGCAATTTACATTACATCAGTTACTGATACCACCTGATGAAAGGGTTACATTACACTGCCTGAAACTTGGACTTAAAATGGACTCCACCAGAAATTAATCTGCTACAAGCTTACAGTCGAACTGCAGTGCACCTCACTGACCTCTGCCTGCATCACCTTGGACAAAGAATGGACTACACTCTTAAAATGGAATACGTAGATAATAAATTAATTGCAACCTTCATCAGCCAAATAACAATAGACAATATATCTGTTTGCACTTCTGCAGTTAATTAATATCTGCTACAGAGACGGAGAGTGAACTAACCTCTGTAGCTTCGGCCATGAGAGCTCTCTCCACAAGGGTGGTGTTATTTCCCTTGAAATGAGCATAAAAAGTATTAAGCTCATCTGGGAGAGAGGCAGCGGTGTTCACGGCGGAGTTTCTATTCCCTTTGAAGTCTGTGGTGATATTAATTCCCTGTCACATGCTTCTAGAGTCAGTGGTGTTGAACTGTCCTTCAATCTTGTCCCTGTACTGGCTTGTTTATGCTCCTCCGCATTCCCGGAATTAAAAGCGGAGGTTCACACATTAAGTGCCGCACGAACATAGCTATTAATCCACGGTTTTTGGTTCGGGTAGATCCGTATAGTTTTGGTTGGTACTACGTCATCTAGCACTTCCTGATGAAATATGTTACGCTATCAGCGTAGACCTCGATGTCATCATTAGAGGCGGACCGGAACATCTCCCAGTCCGTGTGATCAAAACAGTCTTGTAGCATAGAATCTGACTAGTCCGACCAGCACTGGATCGTTCTGAGGGCGGGTGCTTCCTGTTTCAGTTTCTGCCTGTAAGCGGGCAGAAGCAGAACGGAAGAGTGGTCCGATTTGCCAAATGGTGGGTGGGGGAGGGATTTGTAGCCATCCCGGAATGGAGAGTAGCAATGGTCCAAAACCCGGTCCCCTCGTGTGTTGAAGCTGATGTGTTGGTAGTATTTCGGTGCTATTGACTTGAAGTTGGCTTTGTTAAAGTGTGTATTTGTCCTGGTGGATTATGCAAAGCGATAGCACTCGGCACTCTTCAAAATTATCTCCCAGGTGGGGATTCTGAAAGAAATCCTCACCAACCAAGGCACACGTTTATGTCACGTACACTTCGCGAACTTTATGAATTGCGGGGGATTAAATAGATTCGCACCAGCGTTTATCACCCGCAAACTGACGGGCTGGTGGAACGATTTAATCAAACCCTGAAAAACATGAATCGCAAATTCGTGCACAAAGATGCTAGGAATTGGGACAAATGGCTGGAACCCCTATTATTTGCAGTCCGAGAGGTTCCGCAAGCCTCCACGGGGTTTTCCCCCTTCGAGCTCCTGTATGGACGCCGGCCCTGTGCTTGACGTAATACGGGAGGCGTGGGAGGAAGGACCTTCCCAAAGCAAAAACGAAATTAAATATGTTCTTGATCTCTGAGCAAAGCTACACACTCTGGGTCAGTTGTCACAACAACATTTGCTCCAAGCTCAAGAGACACAAAGCCAGCTCTATAATGGGGTGCCCAGCTATGGGAATTTGCACCAGGAGACAAAGTCCTTGTATTATTCCCCACATCAAGTTCAAAATTACTCTCCAAGTGGCAAGGACCCTTTGAGGTTACACAGTGTGTCAGGGATCTCGATTATGAGGTTAAACGAACAGATAAAGGCGGAGCACGTCAAATTTACCACCTCAACCTCCTTAAATTATGGAGAGAATTGGTCCCTGTGTCCAAGAACGCCCTCTGGTAGTTCTGGAGAGGGCGGAGCTAAGTCCAGAGGTGAAGTTCAAAACCGATCCGTTCAGCCCAGGCTCCCTTGTGGAGACCACCTCTCACCGTCCCAGCTCACCAAGGTGGCCAAGTTGCAAAACGAATTTGCGGACGTGTTTTCTCCTCTTCCCGGTCGTTCTAACCTCATACAACACCATATCGAGACCACACCGGGAGTGGTAGTGCGTAGTCGGCCATATCGCTTGCCCGAACATAAGAAAAAAGTGATTCGGCATGAATTAGAGGCAATGCTCGAGATGGGGATAATAGAAGAATCGCACAGTGATTGGGCCAGCCCGATTGTTCTTGTACCTAAGAGTGACAGGTCAGTCCGGTTCGGTGTAGATTACTGGAAAGTCAACACGGTGTCTAAATTCGACGCTTACCAAATGCCCCGAATTGACGAACTGCTCGATCAGTTGGGTGCAGCTCAATTTTACTTGACACTGGATTTAAAAAGGGGAAATTGGCAGATCCCCTTAACTCCATTATCCCGAGAGAAAACTGCCTTTTACACACTGTTTGGATTACACCAATTCGTCATTCTTCCGTTCGGTTTGTTCGGGGCTCCCGCCACGTTCCTGCGCCTAATGGATAAGATCCTCCGGCCACATGCCGCATATGCCGCTACCTACTTAGACGATATTATTATATACAGTAATGACTGGCAGGGGCATATGCAGCATCTAAGAGCCGTTCTGAGGTCGCTGAGACGGGCGGGACTCACGGCAAACCCGAAAAAGTGCGCAATTGGACGGGTGGAAGTACGGTATCTGGGCTTCCACTTGGGTCATGGGCAGGTACGGCCCCAAATTGATAAGACCGCAGTGATAGCGGCCTGCCCACGTACCAAGTCCAAAAAGGAGGTGAGACAGTTCATGGGGCTGGCTGACTATTACAGAAGGTTTGTGCCAGATTTTTCTGATGTCACCAGCCCCTTGTCTGATCTCACTAAAAAAGGGGCGCCAGATCCGGTCCAGTGGACGGAGGCGTGCCAGAAGGCTTTTACAAGGGTGAAATCTGCACTCTGTGGCGGGCCATTTCTACATGCTCCTGACTTCTCTCTCCCCTTCATTTTACAGACAGATGCATCAGAGAGGGGGTTGGGGGCCGTGCTTTCGCAGGAGGTGGAGGGGGTGGAGCACCCCATGCTGTACATTAGTCTTAAGCTCTCTTCGAGTGAGACTAAGTACAGCACGATTCAAAAGAGTGCCTTGCCATCAAGTGGGTGGTCCTAACCCTCTGATATTACCTGCTGGGGCGGGCCTTCATAATCCACTCGGATCATGCCCTGCTTCAGTGGCTCCACCGCATGAAGGATGCCAATGCGTGGATCACTCGTTGGTACCTAGCACTTCAGCCATTCAAATTTAAGGTGGTCTACAGTCCGGCACCACAGATGGTTGTGGCTGATTTCCTCTCCAGGAATTGGGGGGGGGGGGGGGTGTTGGCTGGCCGGACGTTGCCAAGGCCAGAGTCGGGCGGTGGGGGCTTGTGGAGCGGGACGTGGTCATGTGTCTGTCATTGGGTCGAGAGGAAGCGGTAAGGGCCATCACTTGGTGATTAGTGATATTAAACACCTGCCTCTCATTTCTGTGACGACAGAGAAAGGCTTTAAAAGGCCACCTGAGCAAGGGACAGAGAGAGAGAGAGAGTTGGTGCCACACACGCACACCCTGAACCACGCTGAAAAGCTGCTTATATGAACTGTTTAATCAATGCTCATTTACTCAACCTCATGCCATCCCAGATGTGAATGACTTTCTTTCTTCTGCTGAACACAAATAAAGATTTTTAGAAAAATATCTCAGCTCTGTGGGCTGCAAGTGAATGGTGGCCAGAAATGTAAAGGTCCAAAAAGCACATAAAGGCAGTATAAAAGTAATCCATAAGAGTCGGTGGTTTAATCTGTGTGTTCATAAGCAATATGATAGGTCTGGGTAAGAAACAGATAAATATTTATGTCATTTTTACTATAAATCTCCACTTTCCCTTTCCCTTTCACATTCTTCTTTTGTTTTTGGCAATCCACATTCTTTGTGGATATCATTACCTTCTGGGCAGGAAGGAGCATTTATTGTAAAAAAGGACTTAAATATTGACCTGTTTCTCACCCTTCTGAAAACATGGATTTAACCACTGGAGTCATATGGATTACTTTTATGCTGCCTTTATGTGTTTTTTTTTTTGTTTTTTTTTACCGTTAAATTTCTGGGCACCATTCACTTGCATTGTATGGATCTACAGAGCTACAGAGATATTCTTCTAAAAATCTTTGTTTGTGTTCAACAGAAGAAAGTAATATACATCTGGGAAGGCATGAGGGTGACTAAATGATAAAAGAATTGTCATTTTTGGGTGAACTATCACTTTAAGGTTATCTGGTGAAACTGGTATATTTTGGCTATTTATATTACAATTACCTTAAGAAATAAAGTCTGGTTAGCATCGCCAGGTAGCTGGTAGATGCTTTCACTGCATGCATTCTGCAGGCAAAAATAGTTTTTTCTCCATTGATGGCAGTTCATAATAGTCATGCTTTCTGACAGAGTATTTATTTATTTATTTATTTATTTATTTAGTGCCAGCCGCGCAACTGCCATTGAGATAAATGGGAATAATGGATAGACTTCTTTGCATGAGACAGACAGTAAACCAACTGTGGGCATGTTGTCTAAGACAAACTGCCTTGAAATTAACTCAACATTGATCCACATTTTTTTCATAATCCAGAAAGAGAGGATTTTAGTCCTGGAGCTCATCATCATTTCAGGTGACTCTACCAGCTGTTCTACAAAAAAAAAAAAAAAAAAAAAAAACTACTACGCTATTAAAAGAATTTCATACCATTGAGAATACAATCACTTCTTAAACCTTTAGAGGGAACATCCAACTGAAAGATCAAGAAAGTCAGTTGAGCATCACAGAGTGAAAAAACAAACCTTTGTGGGGCCCTTATGTTTAAGCGTAAGAGGAAAGGAGAAAGGAGGATGTGCATCAGGAAGTAATTAAACAGTGAATAATGAGCTGACAGATTGAGAGAACCAAAGCCAGAGGCCGTGACGTGATTTCATTGAGGCAAATCTAAGTGCGCTCATTTGTTATTCGTGCTTGAAACATGAGAGTGAAAGGTGACTAGGGTCTGTCAATCTCCAAAAATAACACACACAAAAAGTAAGATAACAGTAATTCATACGATTTGTGCACTATATTAGTCTTCTGAAGTCATATGTTAGCTTTGTGAAAGGAACAGAATATAGTTTGAAATATAGTGCACAAGATATATGGATTAATTTTCCCTTTTAATTTTCCCTTTCAATGTATGGCAAAGAGCATTGTCAAACATTCTGTTAAATTTCTCATATTGTGTATCTGGAAACAAAGGTTTGGAATGAGGTTGAGTAAATGATGACAGAATTAAAAATTTTGGGTGAACTATTCAGGCCATGTTTGACACATATGTTATTAGAACAACAGTGATATTAGAAATATATTAAATGGGTTTTACTGCTTTACAGGGCTAAGTATTTGCTGTTTGCTGGCTTATGTCTTCACCTTGACCAGGGTTGCTTTTCTTTTTGAATTATTTATTTATTTATTTATTTTTTGCTGTGTCTTATTCAGTAACCACCCGCAGTCCTATGCAGGTACGATCAGCTCTGAAATAGCACTGCATCTTGAGTATTTAAATGTAGTCATTGCTACTCCTTCCCATGCAAATGTTTTCCTTTTATGTAAATTAATGACATTACATCAGTTACTGATACCACCTGATGAAAGCAGGCGGTAAAATTAATTTAGTTTAAAAGAAAGGTTTTTGTACATTTTCAATCGATCATGGCAGCAGAAATTCATCAAATAATGATCATATGATGGAGAAGAGTGTTATAATCTGGATTATATCCACTTTTGGCTTGATGACGAGATGATTCAGGTGTCTGGACCATAGTAGTGGAATGATGCTGTGCAGTCCTGGCAGTCAGATCGTGGTGGTCTGCTGCTTCCTCCTTTATATAGCGCTCAGAATCGGCCCGAAAAATCGGAATTGTGCATATACAATTGTGCTCAAAGTTTGCATACCCTGTCAGAAATTGTGAAATTATGGCATTGATTTTGAAAATATGACTGATCATGCAAAAAAACTGTCTCTTATTTAAGAATAGTGATCATATGAAGCCATTTATTATCACATAGTTGTTTGGCTCCTTTTTAAATCATAATGATAACAGAAATCACCCAAATGACCCTGTTCAAAAGTTTACATACCCTTGAATGTTTGGCCTTGTTATAGACACACAAGGTGATACACACAAGTTTAAATGCCAATTAAAGGTTAATTTCCCACACCTGTGGCTTTTTAAATTGCAATTAGTAAAAGAAAAACCCACAGGTAACCTCAGGAGAAATACAGGCTGCTCTGGAAAAAGACGGTGAGGTTGTTTCAAGGAGCACAATATGATGATATTTGAACAAAAATGAGCTGCATGTTCGAGTTGCCAGAAAGAAGCCAATGCCTCAAAAAAGCCCGGTTACAATATGCCCGACAACACCTTGACACGCCTCACAGCTTCTGGCACACTGTAATTTGGAGTGACGAGACCCAAATAGAGCTTTATGGTCACAACCATAAGTGCTATGTTTGGAGAGGGGTCAACAAGTATTGTGCTCCTTGAAACAACCACACCGGCTTTTTCCAGAGCAGCCTGTATTTCTCCTGAGGTTACCTGTGAGTTTTTCTTTGTATCCCGAACAATTCTTCTGGCAGTTGTGGCTGAAATCTTTCTTGGTCTACCTGAACTTGGCTTGGTATCAAGAGTTCCCCAAATTTTCCACTTCTTAATAAGTGATTGAACAGTACTGACTAGCATTTTCAAGGCTTTGGATATATTTTTATATCCTTTTCCATCTTTATAAAGTTCCATTACCTTGTTACGCAGGTCTTTTTTTGGGGGGGGGATTTTTCCCCTTTTTCTCCCAATTTGGAATGCCCAATTCCCAATGCGCTCTAAGTCCTCGTGGTCGCATAGTGATTCGCCTCAGTCCGGGTGGCGGAGGACGAATCCCAGTTGCCTCCGCGTCTGAGACAGTCAACCTGCACATCTTATCACGTGGCTTGTTTAGCGCGTTGCCACGGAGACATAGCGCGTGTGGAGGCTTCACGCCATCCACCGCGGCAACCACGCTCAATTCACCATGCGCCCCACTGAGAACAAACCACATTATAGCGACCACGAGGAGGTTACCCCATGTGACTCTACCCTCCCTAGCAACCGGGCCAATTTGGTTGCTTAGGAGACCTGGCTGGAGGTTACGCAAGTCTTTTGACAGTTCTTTTCTGCTCCCCGTGGCTCAGTATCTAGCCTGCTCAGTGCATCCATGTGAGAGCTAACAAACTCATTGATTATTTATCCACAGACACTAATTACAATTTAAAAAGCCACAGGTGTGGGAAATTAACCTTTAATTGACATTTAAACCTGTGTGTGTCACCTTGTGTGTCTGTAACAAGGCCAAACATTCAAGGGTATGTAAACTTTTGATCAGGGCCATTTGGGTGATTTCTGTTACCATTATGATTTAAAAAAGAGTCAAACAACTATGTGATAATAAATGGCTTCATATGATCACTATCCTTAAAAAAAAGGCATGATCAGTCATATTTTCAAAATCAATGCCAAAATTTCACAATTTCTGCCAGAGTATGCAAACTTTTGAGCACAACTGTAAGTTGCATTCAGCAGAGATTTGGGGTGTGTTAGTGCAGTTGCCTGGACCGCATAACTCCTTTAGTGAATCGAGCCCTTAACCAGCGCTTTCTGGTCCCAATTTATTCCTAGTGCAAACTGCAGCCTGTGCCAGCCAGATACCACTTCAGTCTACTACAATGGACTTCACAGAGGATGAACTGATGCCAGCACCAACCATCAGACATGGGCTACATCACTGGTCACTGCCTGAAACTTGGACTTAAAATGGACTCCACTGGAAATTTATCTGCCACAATTTACAGTCAAACTGCAGTGCACCTTACTGACCTCTGCCTGCTTCACCTTGGTCAAAGGATGGACTACATTCTTAAAATGGAATACGTAGATAGTAAATTAATTGCAGCCTTCATCAGCCAAATAACAATAGACAATATATCTGTTTGCACTTCTGCAGTTAAGAATGTAAATTCTAAGACTTTAGTCTTAATGATTAATGATCTTACAGTTAATACAATATCTTTTTGTTTAATCATTGGCCCCTAACACTTACTTAGCTTATTAATTTTAAGTCTTGACTTGACTTGTACTACACATAAATAACTAATATTAACATTATATTCATGCTGTTTAGCCAGAGGAGAACTGGGCCCCACAGTGAGCCTGGTTTCCCCCAGGGTTATTTTTCTCCTTTAACCAACATCATACGGACTTTTGTGTTCCTTGCCACAGTCGCCTTAAGCTTGCTCATTGGGGTTCTAAATATAAATATAAATATATTTTAAGGCACAATTTACAATCATGTCTCTTTTTTTTTAAACCGTTCTATTATGACTCAAAAAAATTACTATATTACAGGTTTTTTCTGTTGAAGCATCATTTTCTGTAAAGCTGCTTTGAAATGATGTGTGTTGTGAAAAGCGCTATACAAATAAAAATGACTTGACTTGACTAGTGAATTCCCCCTATCAGTTTACTGGAGATTCCAAAACACGTAATTGTTGTTTCTCTTTCATAGCTTCTGTTTTACCACTTTTTGGTGTAATACACTAAATAATTAAAGTAATTGAATGGCCACAGTTCATGAGTAGCCATGCTTTCTGACAGAGTATTTACTTTTTCTTTCTTTCTTTTTTTCTTTTTTTTTGGGCCAGACGCGCAACTGCCATTAAGATAAATGGCAATAATGGATAGACCTCTTTGCATGAGACGGTCAGTAAACCAACTGTGGGCGTGTTGTCTAAGACAAACTGCCTTGTAATGACTGGGCTAAAAAAAAGAATGATTGGCTCTTGATAAAGGAATATTATCTCAACATTAATCCATTAATTTTTTTTTTCATAATCCAAAAAGAGAGGATTTTAGTTCTGGTACCTGATACAGCTCATTCCTGAGTATAGCTAATACTTTAGATGAATTATTGATTATAGGTATGCAAGTAATTTCATTTGGTATAAGATATATAAACTTAGTTACAGTTAATAATACGCTTCATTACTTTAATTAGACATTTACATCAAACATATGTCTAGCAGTGCTTATCCCCCACCACACACATACACACCACCACCACCAAAACCATTTAGGGCTTTCTTCGCATTTTAATTAATTACTTAGAAACACTTTTTCCACCGCAACCTATGCAGTGCAAATCTTAACCTATACTAAAACATAGATTGCCGTCATGAAAATAACATGCAGTAGTGTAAACTAAACGTGCAAAAGACACACTTTAGTCCATTTCCCCCTTTTCTCACTTAAAGATATCACACTTAATTATAAAAAGCAAAACAAAACAGATTGTAAAAGCTGTGCATTTAAAACATCTTAAACGACCCATCAAAAACAAACAACAACAACAAAAAAGCGTCATGCATCTGCATGCAAGAATAATGTATCTGTCCCTTGATTCAGCTTAATTCAAATAAAGAAGCGCGTCTACTTACATCTGCCGGAGCGCGAGACAGAATGCCACGGTCTGCACGAGCGCGTTTTGATCAGACCCGTCCTTTGTGCCCTCCTCAATCTTGACTCTCTTTGCGGATTTGGTTACATCCTACAACGAATTCTTGAATTTGTTTCAAAAATCAACTCTGCTTTTTGAAGTCCATTGTTATTAAGTCTACTTAGTAATAGGCTACTTCTGTTTGGTATCTTGGTAAAGTCACACAACAGTCACAAATAGCAAATTCTTTTCACACTGTTTGAAGAAGATACGCTTTAAATTAATTAATATTTGTATTATTTATTATTATTTTTATAATAGATGAAGAGGCATAGAAAACAAGACATTTTCAAAACGGTTATGAGTATGCAAATGTAAATAATACTAAAGCATATCACACAGGTTGTTGCAATCTCCCATTCATTCCCATGGGAATTTATTTATTTATTTATTTTATCCCCTTTTTCTCCCCAATTTGGAATGCCCAATTCCCACTACTTAGTTGGTCCTCATGGTGGCGTGGTTACTCACATCATTCTGGGTGGCAGAGGACAAGTCTCAGTTGCCTCCACTTCTGAGATCCACACATCTTATCATGTGGCTCGCTGTGCATGACACCGCGGAGACTCACAGCATGTGGAGGCTCATGCTACTCGCCGCAATCCACGCACAACTTACCACACGCCCCACTGAGAGCGAGAACCACTAATCGTGACCACAAGGAGGTTACCCCATGTGACTCTACCCTCCCTAGCAACCGGGCCATTTTGTTTGCTTAGGAGACCTGGCTGGAGTCATTCAGCCCGCCCTGGATTCGAACTCGCGACTCCAGGGGTGATAGTCAGTGTCAATACTCGCTGAGCTACCCAGGCCCCATTTTTTTTCTTTTTATTTTTACTGAACTCCAGTAAAGAACATCAGACAAGACACAGTCAAAGTACATTCAGAAATACAGTAATACAGACAAAAAGAAAATACGTAGCCAAGGGGTAGGCTAACAATTATAGAAATGGGTTTAAAGAATGGCATATAGATAACAGCTTTCTTGTTATCTGAATGAAGAACAGTCTTGACATATATTTTAATCTCTTGTTCAAGAATCAGAAACAAAGGCTTGGTTTTACTATATTTACATTTATGTATATATGTATATGTATATTTAGCGAAAATTACAATTAAATGAATAATATAATATTCATTTATTTTGCTTGAGGGGACATTAGTAAAACCAAATAAAAAAAATTCTAAACACAAAGAAAAAGTGAGGTCAATATTATCAATTATAAATCTAGTCAAATCTTTCCAAAGTTTCCTTATATGAGTGCAATGCCAAAATAAATGAAACAATGTTTCGGCAGATGTCTCACAAAAAACAAAAAAAAAAATAATAATAATTTTTTTTTAAATTGAAATAAATATCCTTTTTAAATTTCATTTAAATTGTTTACTGGGTAGTATCTTTGTAAAATTTTAAAAGTAATTTCCTTCACTTTGTTTACCAATAAATATTTGTTTGGTAGAGTCCAGATGGCCTTCCAATCTAAATCCTTCACCAGTCTATTGCAGTAAACTATACAATTTGAAGTGTAGACAATATCATTTTGAAATAAAGAATGAATAGTTTTATTAACATTAATTACTCCAGGGGGTAAACAAAGTTGTCCAACTGAAGTATCAAGTAGATCCTATGGGAAGTTCTGCAAAGCTTTTTAGAGCAAGTAACGGTAACCAACAGAATGCATTAAGAATAAAAGGGCAGTCAAGTAAAAAATACAATGTTTTTTAGCCACATGACATCTGATTTTCACCCATACAGGGACTGCTGATGTGCTTGACAAATTGCTCTAATGAACACATTTCCATATGTTTCTTCTACATCATGATTTTTCTGCATTTTTTATAAGTTAATTAGATGTTAATGTTAACTGATCAACTTTATGTAGCATTTCAGAGTTGTGCCACAATGGCAAAATTGCTGTGTGACCATACAGTATAGCAACTCTTACTACAATGGAATCGCACTAATGTATTTTTTCATAGGGATTTTGTATAGATAGTGGCATATACTTTATTGCATTTATTGATTTTAGAAATGTTTACCATAATATAATTGCATTTATGCATATGCGTAGATGCGATTTGTATATCTTCTTTTTACGTCCTGCCCCAGTCTAGGGTTGGGGTGGAGTAACAAAAAAGGTTCTGGGAGTTCCCTTCTCCCATCCCAGCACTCAAAAATAAGTCAACTTTTAAAATCAAATAACATTTTTATTAAAGAAACAAAAAGAGGAAGTATCAAAGGCTTCAGGATGGGGCAAGGCCAAAACAAAAGTACAATTACTAGTGAAAAGTCAAAACTAACTTGCCTAATAAACAAATTTACCCTAGCTCACTCACTAGTTAAACACCTCCCTACAATATCCATTTAATTATAAAAAAAAAGTCACAAATTGAGTTGAAATGAATGAGATCTCCCTCAGTTATCAAGAGAAACATTTTACTAACAACAGAGTAACTTGCAACTACAACCATTAACTGCTACAACAATTTGCAGCCACAACACTTTAAATAACAGAGATCACCCTCAGTCAACAAAAGAAACAGGTTACTGCAAACTTAGTAACCAGAAACTACAGCACAACAGGAATATGCTGCAACACATGCACATTGACAACAGTCTGAATCTGGAAAGGGGAAGCTCCTTGCTGTAGAGATCTGCCTGGGCTATATCCTGCTTCCCTCTTCCCATCAACCAATCCTGACAGAGGAGTGATTGACAATCGTTACTGCAGACACCTGGATGTTGAGCAACCTGCAAGGGAGAGAGAGAAAGAGAGGGAGAGAGAGAGACAACAAAAGAAAAACAGCACAAAGGAGGCAAAATCTCAGTTACAATAAGGTCAAATCCATACATCCTCAGATGTAATTAAACAAACAAATGATCACAAATAAAAATACTTAAAATATGTCCAGGGACATAACACCCCCACCATTAAATTACAAACCTGGGTTTGTAAAACTGTCAGTCATCACACAACTTCATCTCCAGTATTAATTAGTGCAACTGCAACAATATTTTCTGCAAACTCATACAGGAGGTTTGAATGCCAGACCAGTCCATCCACCTCAGGACTATAAACGGTCTGTGTGACAGCCCCAGATACAATGGGAACAGGTTTAAGAGGTTCAGGGTCAAATTGAAATTTACGCTTACTAGGCTCAGGTGGAGAAGCCAAGAACAAATCAAGGAGGTCAACAACTTTGTTTTTCCATACCTGTGCAAGAGTCATAACACAAGCAGGCAAAGCAGATGGAAACTGCTTTGACATGTCAGACTGATCATAGGTATCATGCTCATCTGCAACGTCTGAGCAGGGAAACACTTTACCACCTGCAAGATAATTCGCCAAGATGAGACTCACACCATTCACAAGTAACTGCAAGCGCACACCCAGCTTAACAGGACCTGTAATGAGATCAAACTTCACATATACACTGTGTAAAGGCACTTGGAAACAGCCCAGTTCAATACCCTGAATTAACACATTGGTGCCAGTGTAGGAGTCTGAAGAAAAAGGCAAAACACTCTTGAGATTGAGCGACTGTGCTGCTCCAGTGTCTCTCAATATCAAGATGGGCTTGGACTCAGAATGTTTAGAGACAGACACAGAACCAGTCAAAAGAAATGGTTAGTATACAAAGGATTTGGACTGCAAACAAGGAGGATGAGCAACGGGAAGTCTCTGAGCAAAAGATACACTTTTAGGTTTTGCAGCAGAGTTTTTCTGCTTCCAGGCTTTGCAATCAGAAATCAGATGGCTAGGATCAAGACAGTAGAAACAAACTCGTCTGTCCCCTGCACGGTTGGAAATAGACTTACGACCGCTTTTTAGATTGCTCGTCATTTTTAACACATAGCGAAAAAACACAAGACGTTTCTCTATCTGGACCCTCAACAACCCCAGATTGATTTTCGGTCTGAGGAACAGAAGTAAACACACTTCTGTTTGTCAGCACAAATTCATCAGCAACAACTGCAACATGCAGAGTGAAGTTACCTTTTGTTCATTTAAATGAACAACAACGTTTTCCGGTGTACAACTTTTAAAGTCATCTAGCAGTATCAATTGTTGAAGCTGTTCAAAACTGTTGGTCTTGCTAGCTAGACACCCTTTTTCAAAAAGAGCATTTTTCTCTCTGGCAAACTCAATGAAAGTTTGTTTGGCTTTTTTCAAGTGATTGGTATGCTTCTTGCACCAACTCGTAAGCCCTAAGCACCACCGATTTGATACAGTCATAATTGAGCATCTGTTCAACTGGCAAGGCTGAAGAGACCTCTTGGGCTTTACCCACCAAATTGCATTGCAACAGGAAAGCCCACATATCCTCCGGCCACTTCAGCTTTGCTGCTACTCACTCAAACGCAGTAAAATAAGAGTGTATGTCAGCTTCTTTAAATGGGGGTATAAGTTTGATGTACAGTTTCAACTGCAGCCCCATCATCAACACCGTCCTCATAATGCCCTGGCAAAATACCAGCCTCAGCCAATTGAGCAAACAGATATTCTTTAATAACCTGTTTGGTAGACTCTTTTGGGACATCGATATTAAAGAATTCTGCTAGCAAAAGCAGATCTTTCTTTCTACGCTGGTTTAAAACTTCCGTGGTAGGAGACAGGGTATACAAAACAAGATTGAATTATATTATGACCTCTTCCACGGAGGTTTCCTCCCTCACCAAAGAAAAACAGCCAAACAGTTAAGAGAAAATTTACTCACCAACTTTTCCAATATTACCATCTAAATCTGTTTGTAAAAAAGCAAAGATGTAAATAGTTTACACAAGTCACATTTTAGTAAAATGTGGATGTGACGAGGAGGAGGGCGGGGCCTGGTCGTGTGTGCATTTGTGTTACTGTCTTTTTGTTTACATTAAATATTACTTTGACTGTTCAGCCGGTTCCCACCTCCTCCTTGCCCATTTTAACCCTTGTCACATTGGTGCCGAAACCCGGGAAGGAGCAGGGATGCGCTGTCGTGAAGTCCTCGCCACATATAGTACAGCTATGTCACTTGTGAGAGCTGTATTTCTGCATGCTTGGATGGATGGATGGACAGAAAGATGGATGTCATGTTTGGCCTCATCCAGTTGCAGTTTTATATGGGAGGCATGAATTTTCTCTTTAGAGTTTTTAAGCTATGACCAACACAACTAATTAAATGAATAGTTCACTCAAAAATGAATATTCTGTCATTGTTTACTTACCCTCATGTTGTTCAGAATACATCCGACTTTCTTTCTTCCATGGAACACAAAAAGCGATGTTAGGCATAATGTAAGCTTTCAATGAATGGAAAAAGATGCAATGAAAGTCAACGGAGACTGAGGCTTACATTATTAGTGGAGGAAAACGCTGTTCTAGTGTGAATGAGAGGTGTAAACATAGCAGATTAAAGGGATAGTTCACCCAAAATCTCTCATCATTTACTCACCCTCATGCCATGCCAGATGTGTATGACTTTCTTTCTTCTACTGAACAGAAATGAACATTTATAGAAAAATATTTCAGGTCTCTAGGTCCATACAATGCAAGTGAATGGGTACCAACATTTTGAAGCTCCAAAAAGCACATAAAGGCAGCATAAAAGTAATCAATACAACTCCAGTGGTTAAATCTAAATCTTTAGAAGCAGAAGCAATATGATAGGTTTTGTTGAGAAACAGATCAATATTTAAGTCCTTTTGTACTATAAATTATCCTTCCTGCCCAGTAGGTGGCGATATGCACGAATGCGAATCACCAAAAACAAAAGAAGAAGAATGTGAAAGAGGAGATTGATAGTAAAAAGCACTTAAATTTTGATCTGTTTCTCATCCATATCTATCATATCGCTTCTGAAGACAGATTTTACCCAGCTTGGTCTCATGAAATTTATGTGAGCATTGCAATGTTTTTGCAAAACTGGAATTACATGCTTCAAAACACGTTTGGCTGCACTTTTCAAGTGAAATGTCCAGCAGGGGTGCCAAAACCATGCAAAATGAGGCTGTAATCAGACAATGTTTTTAAGGTGAATTTTAGATGGAGGTTTTAATAAAACGTACCTCCCTAACCTAAAACTTGACCCTAAACTTACCCAATAGTGTCTGAAAATAGAAATGAGAGTTTACTGATTAACATTTTTTTATTGATTCACATATTAAACACAGAATAACAAAACATATATACACAGAATCAACAATTAACCCCCCCTATTACCCCTCCCCTTCCCAATCCCCAACCCCACCCTGGCCCCCAACAACATCCCAGTGGTCATACATGATTATAGTCACACAAAAGAACAAAACAAAATAATAGTAATAATAATTACACATAATGACAACTACACCTCTCTCTCCACTGCCCCTCCCCGAGAGCCCTCCAGAAATGCCAGATATCTGCCCCATTTCCCCACAAACAAGTCCAATTTGCCCAGTCTTCTAAATAACCCTTCTTCAAAAGCCGCCACCCTCCCCATCTCCGAGCACCACTCCTGAAATGAGGGAACTCCAGCTGACCTCCATCCCCTTAAATCTATCTGACTGGCGATCATGACACTGGTTAGGACCCAACTCTTTATGTGTCTATTCTCTAAATCGATGATTGCCCCATCGCCCAAAATACAGTGTCTGGGGCAAAATGAAACCCGAGTGTCCAATACGTCACACACAAAACTCTGAACCTTCAACCAAAATTCTTGGATCTTAACACACCACAAAAAGACATGGGCTGTGTCTCCATCCTCTGATTGGCATTTCCAGAAGGTGGGTGTGCCTTTAAGACCAAGCCTAAACAATCTAGAGGGGGTCCAATAGAATCGATGTAAAATCTTGAATTGCATAAGGCGCACCCTTGCGTCTCTAGATGCAGACTTGACGTTTTTTAGAATCCTAGCCCACACTCCCTCCTCCAATACCAAGTTTAAATCTTTTTCCCATAATCTCTTGATAGAAGTTAAAGCTCTGTCCCCCAGACTCTGAATTAGCAGTTATACACTGATGCCTCATGACCTTTTCCAAAAGCAGTAATCACCCCTCCCAGTGTCTGCCGCTTTAGGGGGGTGCATGCTACTCCCAAAAATAGTACAGAGCAGGTGGCGCAGCTGTAAATACCTAAAGAACTGCAATCTGGGAATCCCAAAATGTTGAACCAAATTTTCAAAGGATTTCAGCACTCTGCTCTCCAATAGGTCACTGAATGTAGTAACCTCCCTCACAATCTACTCTGACCAGCAGAAAGGGGACTTATTAATACATAATTTTGGGTTCAGCCATATGCTCGAGGCAACATTAAAATAAATGTTCGAATTAAACACTCTTGACACTTTTGTCCATACCGAGTGCAAATGCGAGATAACGGGGTATAATTTAACTTCTCCGGTTAGTTTGATAGAAAGGCTTTGTAATGGCGAAATAAGAGCAAGAACTTCCTGTTCAATACAAAACCAGGGAGGGGCCCTCTCAGGTGGAAGCGACCAATGAGCCAAATGTCTGAGACTGAACACATAATATTAAAACTAAATCTTGGGTAGGCCTAGCCCACCTTTGTCAGTCGGCCTATGCAGTTTACTGAAATGTAATCTGGGACGTTTACCATTCCAAATGAAGTACTGCGCTATGCTATCAAATTGCTTGAAATAAGAGAGGGGGACATCTATCGGGAGAGACTGTAGCAGGTTGTTGAATTTTGGAATACAATTCATTTTAATAACATTATCCTTCCCAATCATCAATAAATGTAATGAAGCCCACCTGCCCACATCGCTCGAAAACATTTTTATCCTTTGATTTTATCAAAATTAACTCTAACTAAATCACACAAACTTAATGCCCTGTTTGTGCCACTGAAAGGCGCCCGGCTGAAAAGCCGTTACCGGGCAGTATGCTGTCAGAGCCAAAGCTTCGGATTTAGACCAATTCCTTATTAAAGGAATTAATAATTCTGTGGAGGCAAGGCATAGATCTAGTAGGGTCGGAATAATATTTCATTTTAAAATATTCATTTTATGAATAATAAAATATAATCTGCGTAAAGCAAAAGCTTATGCGCCACACCACCCGCCATCACCCCTGGAAAATCATCCTCCTTATTGCTGCTGCTAATGGTTCCAGGGCAAGACAGAATAATAATGGGGAAAGAGGGCAACCCTGCCATGTGCCACTATCCAGAGTAAAGTAATCTAAAATTAATTCATTTGTTTTTACCGCTGCTACCGGTTGTCTATAAAGTAATTTAATCTATCCAATAAACATATTCCCAAACCCGTACATTTCCAAAACCTTAAAAAGATAATCCCATTTTACCATATCAAACTCCTTTTCGGTGTCAAATGAGATGGCAGCGACCGGAGTCTGATCATTCGCCACTGACCACATGATATTGATGAAACACCTATTGTTATCAGAAGAGCTAGGGCCCGGAATAAACCCCATCTTATCTATATGTATAAGAGAACATTTTTGACAATATTTTAACATCTAGCTGGATCAGGGAAATTGGATGGTAACTCTTACTCTCGCTTGGATCTTTGTCCTTTTTAAGAATCAGACTGATCTTGGCTTGTGTCATGGTTGGCGGAAGCTTTCCATTCTTTAATGATTCCGTATAAACTTTTAGCAAAAGTGGAGCCAGTTCTGTAGCATAAGATCTAAAAAATTCAGTGGCAAAGCCATCTGGCCCCACAGCCTTGCCTGTAGGCAAGGCCTTAATTACCTTACCAAGCTCCTCCAAGTTTATCTCAGAATCAAGAGAATTTGTTTGCTCATTCGTCAGTTTAGGAAGTTCTAATGGTTCCACAAAGTTTCTAATATCTTCATCAGTAGATGAAGACATGGAACTATAGAGATCAAGACAGAATTCTTTAAAAGCATTATTAATATCAATGGCTGAGGTAAATATTTCACCACCAGCAGATTTCACTCAGGGAATGGTAGAAAAAGACTCTCTCTGTTTTATATATCTAGTCAGAAGTTTTCCTGCTTTGTCCCCCGACTCAAAGTATGACTGTCTTGCCATGAATAGCCAAAACCTGTCTCACCTCTAACCACATAGTATGTTAACTGCAGTAAACAATTTGATTACAAGCAAATGTGAGAGCATCAACAGCTAGACTACCTGCTGAGAATTTCAGTATGAATAATTATGTACATACAAACCTTAACTTTGATGTAAAATGAAATTTCTGCTGAGTGTGTTGCGAAGACCCCGCTAATCAGTTTCTGAACAGTCTCAATTCTCTTTAGTGTTACAAGACTAGACTCAACAGTAATTGCTCAGTTTGGTTTAGTACTTGTGAACTTGTGAAAACTGTATCAAAATCTATAGTACAGCTATGTCACTTGTCACTATGCTTGGATGGATGGATGGATGGATGGATGGACAGAGACAGGCAGACAGACAGACAGACAGATAGATAGATAGATAGATAGATAGATAGTGTATTGGCTATTTTGCAGTGGTATTGAATGAAGCTCCTCCAGTCAGAATTGAGTCAGAATAATTAATTTAATAAAAAGGATTCTATTTAAATGTTGAGACATGAACATAAACAAAAAACAAATAAATTGTTTGTCAAGTTTGGTCCTCATCCCATAACTGTATGCTGTTTCAGTTAAACCATTTTGCATTGGTAATAACAAGCAGATGGTTTCTTACTTGCTCAAGATTCAAGAGAAATTCTTATGGAATTGTAAGTTCCACAGAAATTCTTTGAAACTAGCTGGCTTGGATTTTTCTTCTGTTCTAATGAAATGACAGGATATGATGAATTTCAGTTTTATATGGCAGGCATGATTTTTCTATTTAGAGTTTTTAAGCTGTGACCAATACAACTAATTAAATGAATAGTTCACTCAAAAATGGTTATTCTGTCATTATTTACTTACCCTTATATAACACAAAAAGAGATGTTAGGCATAATGTAGGCTTTCATTATATATATAGATCAGTGGACAGAACACATTTTGGGTTAATCCAACTCAGGTAGTTGGGTTGTTCATTTTAACCCAGCAAATGGGTTGTTTTTCAACCCAAAGGATGGTTTCAGTTTTACAAAAACACTGGGTTAATTTTATATAAAAAATGGGTTAATATTTTAAGGGTTATTTTTATCCTTTCAAAATGTCAAATATACCACATTATAAACAAAAATGTCAACATGGTATCTCCTTTATTCTTTTATTAATAACATTTTTCAGTACATGTGCAATAATAATTACATTTTACCTCAAAGATTCAAGAGCTTATAGAATAAAACTAAATCACAAATTCCATTTATAAACAGTGCAAAAGCATTCAAAACAAACACAATTTTATTATTATGGTTTGTTTTAAGAGTAGTTCAGGAAGTTGCCATTCAATTAACTTCTCCTGTACACAGCAATCCATTAATGTATTATCAGACCACCTGAAACATAAAAACACAGAGCTCCATTACATCAAACAGTAATTTGTATTTATGATGTATTATTAGACCATATCTCCTTATGTGTTGACTTAATGACTGGGATAATTAATTCTAGCCAGCACATTAATTCAACTTCAAAATATGATAAAAGCATGTCGATATGATCTGTGTCTGTCAGCTACGTTAAATCCTACTGTCTTAAGTTTGACCCAAATCAATCGTGTATAAGTGACGTTTTAGATTCAAAACGGCGCATTTCACAAAATGGTAATGATTGATATATAAAAAAACAGATACAAACCTTTATTTCACCAGAAAAAAATTCTCCAGTATACCCGCTTAAGAAGTGCTGACTCGAGGAGGGGTGTATTGATTCAACTGTCAGTGAAAATGACCCAGCCATTAACCCAGTGGTTGGGTTACACAAAACTACACAAAAACTACCCAACACTGAGAAAATAACCAAATTAAATGACCCAAAAGGCTCAACCCAGCATTTGGGTAGAAAAAATAACCCAGCATTTTTTAGAGTGTGAGATTTGTGAAATCACCAAAAGGGTGATTAGTGTTACCTCTAGGTAAGTTACCTTTAGGTAATTCTTCTCAACTCAGTTGTACTTTACAAAAGTGCAAATTTATGTCCTGTTATAATTTCCCTTATTAAGATGTGCTATAACAAAATTTAAACAATTAAATAAAAACAATGATACTTTAATCACAGATTAGTTAAGTTTACTTGTAACTAATTAAGTATACATAAATAATTTTGTTCTTTACTTGAGTCGGATGAGTATGTGTAGTGGATCTCTTATCTTTTTCGCGCCAATGCAGACAGCTCTCATAGGCTATGTTCAGACTGCAGGCAAATCAGATTTTTTTCTCAAATCAGATCTTTTCAGGCAGACTGTCTGCACTATTAATTGCAAGTGATCAAATCAGATTTGTAAGTTCAGACATAACCGACCTATCTGCATGTTTTTTTTTTGGTAATGACGTAGGCGTACCCACGTGACGATACTTTCGAAACAGATGAGGGAAAAATGGAGGTGTATCATCTCGCTCTCCAAATAAGTGCCCTGTCCACTCCTCCGTTGCACAAGAAAAACTCAGTGACGGAGGAGACTGGTAAATATTGTGATGTTCTGTGCTACAGTCACCGATTTTTGATGTCATCGTTGTGTGTCTCATTAAGAGTGATGCAAAAGACCATTTGAAATCTGATTTGAGCAGTCAGAGCGTCCGGACGGAGATGCATCTGATTTCAATTGCATTTGAAACCACCTCCCGATGTGGTTTGAATCAGATTCCGAAAAATCAGATTTCATGTGTTTTTTTTTTGCTGTCCAGACTATCAAAAACTCATCTGGATACAATCTGGATATGCCAAAAAATCGGATTTTTAGTGGCAGTCTGAACAAGGCCATAGAGACAGACTGCCCTCACTGTGAGGGCATGAGTCTCAAGACACTTTACTCACGAATCACCCTTGTTCTGAGGGACGGTTCAACCTCACACGACCTCCCACCGCCTCTTCTGTGACTCCCAAGGGATCACACAAGGAGGCACAGCGGGGCCGTGAGGTCGAGCAGGATGAATTTGAGGAGGACTTGAGATGTAAAATATATTAACAATATCACTTTAATTATTAGTTTCTGTCTTCACATTTTCATTTTGTAGGCACAAGATATAGTCCTCCATCTGCTTGAATTCAAGAAACGCAAGGTTTGGTCTCACATTCATGATGCATAAGCCTGCTGATTTTATTAACAAATCTTTAAAATTATGCAATTCATTGAAGTTGCATTGAGCAAATTAAGCAAATAACACATACTATATATTGAGTTTTGTGTCTTATGTTCTTTCAAATTATGTCACATAATTTGTGTGTGTATGTTGGGGGGGGGGGGGGGGGTGGTTGAAGTAGGGGGGCGTTCAGTGATGAATGGCAAATGTTTTTAATATTATACTTTACCAGCCTTCTGCTATGAAGCTCATATCACTCATTTGTGTGAATAACTTCATAGAATTCCTAGAGAAGTGTTTTTCTCAGTGTGTGCCATATATCATTTTTCTTTTCTGGCTGCTCGGATAAGGTATAATGACAGAACAATGCTCAGTAGTTTTCTTTTCTCCTCCTCCATTGTTTCTGTTTCCTG
This sequence comes from Myxocyprinus asiaticus, assembly GCF_019703515.2. NCBI lineage: Eukaryota > Metazoa > Chordata > Actinopteri > Cypriniformes > Catostomidae > Myxocyprinus > Myxocyprinus asiaticus. Next base: position 14,563,457 of record NC_059359.1, read on the forward strand.
TCATTGTAGCTTTGATGGCAATTGTTTTTATTCATGATCCGTCTTGCTGTGTAAACTCTCTTCTCAAACTACAAAGTCCTGAATCTGGACAAGGTGAAAATTTGGCAAAAACTTCTAATAACTTGTTTTCTTCTTGGCTCCAACACAATCTAAAGATTATCTTCAGCCCTTAATGACTTTATCCTCTAGATTTCATAGTTTCTGGAGAACCAGACTGGTTATTACACATCTTTTGGCATTGAGCAGTTCCTGTCTACATGTGCTGCCAAAATATACTTGTAACAGCTGAATGACTTCTTTCAAACACTGTTGGTCTTAATTGTGCTGTTATTAACTGTACTTTTGCAACACAGAGCAACAATCACTTCCACACTGTTTCTTGGTTTTAAGGAATAGTTCACCCAAAAAGGGAAAATTCTCTCATCATTTACTCACCCTCATGCCATCCCAGATGTGTACGACTTGTTTCTTCTGCTGAAAACAGAAGAAGGATATCTCAGCTCTGTAGGTCCATACAGTGCAAGTGAATGGTGATCAGGCTTTTGAAGCTCCAAAAAGCACATAAAGGCAGCATAAAAATAATCCTTACAACTCCAGTGCTTTAATCAATGTGTTCTGAAGCGATCCAGTTAGCTTTGGGTGAGAACAGACCAATATACAGTATAAACGACTTTTTCACTGTACATTCTCCCATTGCAGTCTTAAGGCATGATCATAATTTCAAGCTCGATTACACTTCCCTAGTGCTTGACACATGCGCGGAACACTAGATGGCGCTATAGGAAGTGTAATCGATCTTGAAATCATGATTGCCAAGGAGACAGCTGTCAAGATGTACAGTGACAGTTTGATCTGTTCTCACCCAAAACCATCTGGATAGTTTCAGAAGACATTGATTAAACCACTGGAGACTTATGGATTTTTGGAATATGGGTCCAGGGGCATGTTCCCCAGTTTATTTTATTTATTTATTTATTCATTCATTTGTTTATTGTTTTTCCAAAAACAACACCAAAGCATTCAATTCTGGTGACTTTGGGAGAAACATTTATTAATTTTCTCTAGTATGTGTAGCACTGGGCTACTGGCTAAAGCTAAGACAGTTACCGTTCAGAACAAACACGTTATCGTGCAAGACGCAACGGCAAGAGCAGAACGCAATTGTGTCAAGACATGTTTTAACAGTTGACGGCATCTAAACATGCAGCACACCTGTTAGAGATGCTAAAAACATAGTAAATGTGAAGTAGTGGTCAAAAATATCCATCTAGCAAATGTTTATGGAAAACTATTGAAACAGCACAAGCGGACACAAAAACACATTTGGTGTAAATAGCCCCTTATTCTCTTGACACAGCACTAGCCTAAGTTTCTAAAAGTTACCTCTCAAAAGGCAGCATTTTGTTTCAGTTGAATGTTGGTAAATATCCACTTTATTCAACACTGTTTGTTCTGTGTTAGTGAATATGCTGAATCTGTTTTGCTGTTTGAGAAACCGCTACAAATAATTCAGTGAGAGAGCGGTCCGAACGAATTGTGCTGAATCACGAATCGATTCAGACTGTTTTACAAGCCCGTTTGGCCTATTCACTGAAAAGAACCGACTCAAAGGAATGATTTATTCGCGAATTGTGCATTGCTAGCGTTGTGGAACGTGGAAAACTTTTCTTCCCTCTCTGTAAGAAAACTCTCGGAGTCAGGAGTTCCAGGTGTCAAAGGTTAGAGTTTATTGAACAAACCAACAAACCCGAGACGTCAGCTGAGATCTGATTCTCTTGGTCAAACCCTCCTTTTTTATACAGTTTGTTATCTAGCATTACCTCATGTCTATGCCCTCTTAATATTTTTTGTATCCAATGGATTCTGTTTCCCACCATTATTTCACAGAGCCTCTGACCTCTTTTTAATGGGGGAAACCTGGATTTTAATCCAAGAAAAAATTAAATTTTAAATTCATTTATCATGAAAGTATACTTTCTGAGTAAATAATACATCAGAATCTGAGCATAATATAGTTACTTTTGATTATTGGCTGTGTTAATCTTTAACTTTTGCTGTTCTTCCCAGCGTTTTCTCATGTCTCAGCACCATTGTTCATTGCTACAGCTGAGGACACAGAGTGTTTCTTGGAACACTTCTGCTACGGCTTAGTGCACTGAGTGTTTCTTGTAACATCACCACTTTTAGTAACCTCATATGCCCTTTCCTGGGTCACACAAAGTCCACTCTTCTAGTAACCTCATATGCCCTCTCCTGGGTCTCACAAAATCCAGGCTATTCTCTATTTGTACTTTTCTACATTTGATATATAAAAATCTACTATACTAGTAAACTGTCAACAAAATACTGGACACACTTCATGATTGCTGAAATATTCTCAGACTCCAACAAAATGTTTCTCAGGTCAGTCTAAGTGCTCTCATGGTACACACAGTGTGTACGGCCGTACGGCTGTAGGTGCCATGACAGTCAAATTTATTTATTCAGGAAGAACTGGGAGCAGATAGCGCCAAGGAACAAAGGAAACAATATTGAGATGAATGTTTCTATTGCCAGTTGGATCATTAGTACAGCTGTTTCTGGTTATGGGCCATGTTTCTGAGCTTTTGGGTTTCTAACTTACAAAGAATCTTGGTGTATGTGTTTACTTTCTTAATCAACTGAGCCAAAAGAACATTCAGGGACATGCTACTTATGCCAGCATCTTGCTGTGATTCCGTAGAATTTTGCTAATGCACCATCTGTCACACACATCACAAAACTATGATTTTGTTTTACAGTAAGTCATTGGCAGTGGTGAATTCTCAGGGCCAGCAAAGCCTTCTCTGCTGACCTAACATGCCAAATACATATTTTTCATCCTTTCATTCTCAATCACCTTTTTGCCTATGTATTTTCAATCGCTTTCCACTCTTAATTAATCTACAAACAAATAGAGAAAAATGAAAAGTTTATCCAGTCAGAATTTATTCTTTGATGCTTACAAGCAAAGTGTTACAACTGTTTCATAAATCGCATGCCCGAAGCCTGAAGCCCTAAGCCAAAGCAGCGTGTGAGTTTGAACTCCACCTCCTCAGGCCTTCAGAATTTCCACAGAATCCCTCAACAGTGCAAATGAATGGGCAACTAAAGTCAGATTGTCAGATTCATCAGCCAATCAGATTAATTTATTTGTTCTTGGTGGGTATGATTTAGGATATGTCCCAGTCCAGGCCTTCTAGCTGGCCTTGATTGACGCAATCACGCTTTAAATGATGTACATAATTCAAGAGCGAAAAGCACGAGATCAAGCTGTCTGACGAGTGGGCTGTAAATGCCACATCAACATTGAGAAAGAGATCCTTATGGATTTAAAAACAGGAGATGTTCTGCATGACCATGTGATTGCTTAATTTATTAAACAGGAAAGGAGTACTGATTTTCACTAGCAGACAGGACGACTCATCGCCTTTACTACTTAGCACTGCAGCGAGAAGACTGTTCCCTGAGAATTTTCTCTGCCTCGCTGTCGAAGATGCTCGTAGTTGAGCAACACAGCGTTTCAGCGAGACACCACCCGATTCCCGCAGCATTCCGGCAGGTGATATTGTATCCTTTTCATAAATGTGTATATATACCACATGACAGTGGTAGCTTACATAAATCACATGCCCCATCGGGATCGAATGCCATTCTGCAGGCTACAACACCGTCCACGAGATGCCTCTATGCGCTAAAGGGCGCGTGTTACAAATTAGTGCTCTTCACGTGGCGAAAACTTAGTGGAATTGCTCCATAGTGAGAGCCTCATGTTCCTCCAAGAAAGAGCAGACACGGATTTCACCCAACTGACGCTTAAGGTCTATGTAGAGACTGTGTTGGCATAACATGTCCGGAGGCTGGCTCCTCCATGGGCAGACATGTTCTACCTTTCAGTTCCTCAAGGGAGCGAGGCACCTAAAAACTCTTTGCCCTGCTACAGTCCCATTTTGGGATTTAAACCTGGTGCTGAAGTTGCTCACGAGCCTAATGTTTGAACCATTGGAATCAGTTGAGTTGTGTGTGCTTTCTCTAAGACCGCACTCCTACTGGCTTTGGCATCAGTTAAACGGTGGGTTATATGCAGGCGCTGTCAGGCGACAGCTAATGCCTCGTATTCAATAGCCACCATCAACCCAGTAAAGGCTATATGCCAAAGGTTCAATCCATGCCCTTCTGGGCTCAGGTGGTCCACCTACAAGCCTTCTTTTCCCAACTGTTGATTTCGGATGAAAACCAGTCGATGCATTTGTTACAGAATGCCCTGTGTGGACATTACACATGTATGTGGAGCACACCCACCAGTTGAGGCTGTCGGATCAGCTCTTTGTTTGTTATGGAGGACACACAAAAGGAATGTCCGTCTCCCAAGCAAAGGCTCTCTCACTGGATCATTGATGTGATCGCCCTCGCTTACGAATCACGGGGCGTGAATTGCCCTATTGGTGTCAAAGCGCATGGCCTCTTCATGAGCGTGGACAAATGGTGTGTCCTTACAGGACATACTATGTTTGGCAGCAGGATGGACTTCACAAAACACGTTCACGAGGTTTTACACCTAGACGTGGTGTCCATCTCCTCACAAGTCCTCTCTATATAGAGTGCTTTTTTGCATTCAGCAGGTGTGCCAAAGCCGTTATTACGGGTGGGCTACTGACTATAATTTACACAGCCACCAGTATTTAGGCTGTTACTGTATTGTTGAATTGCCACCTTAAAGTCACAAGTACTCCCATAAGAATAAAACCTACTTTTCCATCCACGGTTGTGAAATGTTAATAAAAATATACTGTGTATATCTATATGGTTCATTTAGATTCCCAGACTCCATTAATTTCCATCTGGTGCCGCCACATGGGATTATTCATTTATATATTTGTCACACATGTAACCTCGGTTCCCTGAGATAAAGGGAACAAGACATTGCGAAAGCTGGCCATCCTACTACTTTTTTTTTGTGCACGACGCTGAAGAGTAATAAAATACTCCTAACTTCTCTCTCCTCTTTATTTTGCAGATGGATGCATCCAACAGGGGGATGGTGCTCTGGCAGGAGGTGGGAGGGGAGGAACGGCCGGTAATGTTCATAAGTCGCAAGCTCTCCTTGAGGGTGACAAAGTACAGTACCATCGAGAAGGAGTGTCTTGCGAACAAGTGGGCAGTCCTCACCCTCCGCTACTACCTGCTGGGGCAGGCCTTCACCCTCTGCTCAGACTTACTCCAATGGCTCCACCACATGAAAGATACAAACACGCGGATCACCCATTGGTACCTAGCACTTCAGCCGTTTACATTCAACGTGATCCTCAGACCAGGGGCGTAGATGGCTGTGGCTGACTTTTTCTACAGAAATGGGGGGGGAGTTGGCAGGCTGCATGTTGCCCCAGCCTGAGTCGGGCGTTGGGAGTATATGGGAATGGGAGCGTGGTCGTGTGTCTGTCTGCGGGAGGGGGAGAATGGTAAGGCTCGTCACCTGCACTGTCATTATCATTAACACCTGTCTCTTGTTATAGTGATGGCGGAGGGAGACCTGAAAAGGCTGACAAGCACATCATTTGGGAGAAAGAGAGAGACCAGAGAGAGACTGTTTCTGTCTGTGCGACAATAATTATTGTCTCGTTTGTGTGTGATTACTTGGCCACTGAGTGCCCTTTTGTTTGAGTTTTGTGAATGATGCTGAAGAGTAATAAAATACTCACGTTGACTGTTTCCGCTGCCTCCTGACTCCTCCATTTGCCCTGAAAATATGAACTCTGTTACAGGACCATTTCAGATATCCGGGTTTGGAATGCAGAAATAAACGATAGCAGGTTAAACTTGAATAGCAATGAATGATAGACCACAGCATATATATCTTTTTCTTACCCATTTGCTCCAACAGCAGAAGAGAAAATCCACTATTACACTCTCACAGCTTTCCAAAAAGACAAAAATAGAGTGCAGTGGATTACAGCAGTCACAAGAGAAAAAGATTACCAGTCACTACCTCAGCAGCTGTATAAGCAACCTCATCGCAGCTGTGGTAACTTTTAAACTTTTATAATAATATAATACAAAGTATAATTTACACTAAATAAAAAAAAAAAAAACAAATATAAAAAAGTTTGCTTGATTAAATAAGGTGGAAATATGTTATCAGTCTGTGAAAAGGGTCCATTAGAAAAATAAATGGTCACATGTGCAGTACAGTACAATACATTAATGCTGGCTCCTGTGCTCCTGACTTAGAACAACATGTTGCATTAAAGGGATAGTTCACCCAAAAATATAAAAATTCTGTCATCAATTACTCACCCTCATATTGTTCCAAACCTGTTTGACTTTCTTTTGCATTTTTTTATTATTATTATTATTATTTTTTTTTTTATTGATTTAAAAAAAAACAAAAAAAAAAACAGAGTAAAACACAACACATACACACCGAAACAACATTTTACATTTAACCCCCACTAATATCCCTCCCCAATCACCAACCCCACCCTAACCCCCAACGAACACCCCAGTGGTCACATAAAGTAATACACACATGCAAAAAAAAAAAAATCTTTTTTTAAACTGTCTTTTATTTAAGGAGAGCGATCGTATGAAGCCATTTATTATCACATAGTTGTTTGGCTCCTTTTTAAATCATAATGATAACAGAAATCACCCAAATGGCCCTGATCAAAAGTTTACATACCCTTGAATGTTTGGCCTTGTTACAGACACACAAGGTGACACACACAGGTATAAATGACAATTAAAGGTTAATTTCCCACACCTGTGGCTTTTTAAATTGCAATTAGTGTCTGTGTATAAATAGTCAATGAGTTTGTTAGCTCTCATGTGGATGCACTGAGCAGGCTAGATACTGAGCCATGGGGAGCAGAAAAGAACTGTCAAAAAACCTGCGTAACAAGGTAATGGAACTTTATAAAGATGGAAAAGGATATAAAAATATATCCAAAGCCTTGAAAATGCCAGTCAGTACTGTTCAATCACTTATTAAGAAGTGGAAAATTCGGGGATCTCTTGATATCAAGCCAAGGTCAGGTAGACCAAGAAAGATTTCTGCCACAACTGCCAGAAGAATTGTTCGGGATACAAAGAAAAACCCACAGGTAACCTCAGGAGAAATACAGGCTACTCTGGAAAAAGACGGTGTGGTTGTTTCAAGGAGCACAATACTTGTTGACCCCTCTCCAAACATAGCGCTTATGGTTGTGACCATAAAGCTCTATTTTGGTCTCGTCACTCCAAGTTACAGTGTGCCAGAAGCTGTGAGGTGTGTCAAGGTTTTGTTGGGCATATTGTAACTGGGCTTTTTTGTGGCATTTGCTTCTTTCTGGTAACTCGACTACGCAGCTCATTTTTGTTCAAGTATTGTCGTATTGTGCTCCTTGAAACAACCACACCGTCTTTTTCCAGAGCAGCATGTATTTCTCCTGAGGTTACCTGTGGGTTTTTCTTTGTATCCCGAACAATTCTTCTGGCAGTTGTGGCTGAAATCTTTCTTGGTCTACCTGACCTTGGCTTGGTATCAAGAGATCCCCGAATTTTCCACTTCTTAATAAGTGATTGAACAGTACTGACTGGCATTTTCAAGGCTTTGAAATGGCTCAGTATCTAGCCTGCTCTGTGCATCCACATGAAAGCCAACAAACTCATTGACTATTTATACACAGACACTAATTGCAATTTAAAAAGCCACAGGTGTGGGAAATTAACCTTTAATTGCCATTTAAACCTGTGCATATCAACATGTGTGTCTATAACAAGGCCAAACATTCAAGGGTATGTAAACTTTTGATCAGGGTCATTTGGGTGATTTCTGTTACCATTATGATTTAAAAAGGAGCCAAACAACTATGTGATAATAAATGGCTTCATATGATCACTATCCTTAAATAAAAGACAGTTTTTTTGCATGATCAGTCATATCTTCAAAATCAATGCCAAAATTTCACAATTTCTGGCAGGATATGCAAACTTTTGAGCACAACTGTATAATAAACATACATAATTAAACTAGACTACTCTCTCCCCATCCCTTCCCCGAGAGTCCCCCAAAACTGCTAAATAATTACCCCAGTTTCTGACAAACAAGTCCCCAAACCCCAGCCATCTTCTTGCGACCTCCTCGAAAGCTGCCACACTCCCCATCTCCGCACACCATTCCGGAAATGATGGCACTCCTTCCGACTTCCAACCCCTTAAAATAAGTTGTCTGCCAATCATAATACTGGTCAGAACCTAATTTAATGTTTGTCCCCCAAATTTATGACTGCCCCATCGCCCAAAATACAAAGTCTAGTGCAAAGTAAAATTTGAGTGCCCAAAATGTCACACAAACAACTCTGAACCTTCAACCAAAAATCTTGGATCTTAACACACCCCCAAAAGACATGGGTTGTGTCTCCAACTTCTGAATGGCATAGCCAGCAGGTGGGTGTGTCTTTAAGACCAAGCCTATACAATCTAGAGGGGGTCCAATAAAATCTATGTAAAATCTTGAATTGCATAAGGCAAACCCTTGCATCTCTAGATGCAGACTTGACATTTTTTAGAATCCTAGCCCACGCTCCCTCCTCTAATACCAAGTTTAAATCTTTCTCCCATAATTTCTTGAGAGATGTTGAAGCTCCGTCCCGCAGACTCTGAATTAGTAAGTAGTAATACACTGATGCCTCATGACCCTTTCCAAAAGCAGTAATCAACTCTCTCAGAGTATCTGCCACTTTAGGGGGGTGTGTGCTACTCCCAAAAACAAAACAGCTGTAAATACCTATAAAACTGAGATCTGGGAATCCCAAAATTTTGAACCAAATTCTCAAAAGATCTCAACACTCCACTCTCATACAGGTCATAAAATGTAGTAACCCACCTCACAATCCACTCTGACCAGCAGAAAGGGTACTTATTAATACATAATTTAGGGTTCAGCCATATGCTTGAGGCAACATTTAAATAAATGTCTGAATTAAACACTCTGGACACTTTTGTCCGTACGGAGTGCAAATGCAAGATAACGGGGTGTAACTTAACTTCTCTGATTAATTTGATTAAAAGGCTTTGCAATGGTAAAATAGGGGCAAGAACTTCCTGTTCAATATAAAACCAGGGAGGGGCTCTTTCAGGTGGAAGCGACCAATGGGCCAAATGTCTGAGACTGAATGCATAATAATAAAACAAAATTTTAGGTAGGCCTAGCCCACCAGGTCGACTTCGCTATGCTATCAAATTGCTTGAAAAAAGGGAGTGGACATCTACAGGGAGAGACTGTAACAGGTAGTTGAATTTTGGAATATAATTCATTTTAATAACATTTACCTTCCCAATCATAGATAAATGTAATGAAGCCCACCTGCCCACATTGCTCGAAAACCTTTTTATTAGGGGGTCGAAATTAACTCTAACTAAATCAGACAAATTTGCTGGGAATATAATGCCCAATTACTTAATGCCCTGTTTAGGCCACTGGAAGGCACCTGGCTGGAAAGCCGTTACTGAGCAGTACGCTGTCAGAGCCAAAGCTTCGGATTCACCCCTGGAAAATCATCTTCCCTTCCTTGCACTCCAGATGTCCCAATTTTCTCATGAAACCAGATATGAATGAAAGATGTGATGCTTTTATGTTCCTGTAGCTCAATTTGTAAAGCATGGTAGTAATACAGAGGTCAGTGGTGGTTCTGGCTTACTTGGTGCCCTAGGCGAGATTCGACATGGAATCAAATTAAATGTACATTTTTATCTGTTTCTCACCCACACCTATCATGTCACTTCTGAAGACATGGATTTAACCACTGGAGTCGTATGGATTACGTTTATGCTGCCTTTATGTGCTTTTTGGAGCTTCAAAAGTTCTGGCGACCATTCACTTGCATTTTATGGACCTACAGAGCTGAAATATTCTTCTAAAAATCTTCATTTGTATTCTGTAAAAGAAAAAGTCATACACATCTGGGATGGCATGAGAATAAATTATGAGAGAATTTTCATTTTTGGGTAAACTATCCCTTTAAATAAAAATAACCAGAAAATTAATATAGAAATATATATATATATATATATATAGTAAGAAACAGAAATTCAAAACTCCCTACCTATATTTATGATCATTTATTTTTGAGTCTATTGACTTATGGTGTTAAGTACTTAGCTAATGTATTGAATTAATTACATTATTTAACAATTTATGTACTAATTTATTTAAAAAATAATTAATTAAAATAAATGTAAACAAAATGAATAAAAAACAAATGTTTTTTTTTTTTTTTATATTTGTTTATTACTGTATAATAAAATATAGGAGAAAAAAATATGGGCCTTTGCAGGTGTAGGTTGACTTGGACTATAAGTTATATTACTCAGTGGGCCGTAATTTATTTTTCGCCAACATCCAGGATTTATGTTGTATAAATGAATTCAAGCTATTTTGTTTTCCTCACACAACTAAATATAGCTATTAGTTTGCAGCACATTTTTCAATATGGTTAAAGAGTACAAGACTGAAAAAAACATTCATAGTTCCTCTAAATGCATAAATGGGTTGTGAAACATTAATGTGTAAATGAAGTAAACATTCAGAGATCAGAATCAGTTGCTCGCACAGAGGGAATTGGTCTTGGTAACCTCCCTTGATGCCTCCAGTACTCACAGAAATAAAAGTCACAGAATTACAGAAGAGGATATTAACAGTATAATATGAACACAAGCATATGAATATGAAAAGTATATGTTGTTTTATAGGCTACATGAATGGGCAAATGTATGTTCAGAGAGATATGGGTCTTTACAGGTAGTTTAAATATGTCAAATAGAAATATCAAAGAAAATATAAAAATTGTGATTTGAACATTGCACTCATGGGCCATGTAGGTGTAACGTGTATTAATGTGAATTAACATATTGCACCAAAAGTTTTATACTGCACTTGGTGAAGATGTTGCACTCTCAAGTGACCTAATGGGGGAGAAATAACAGTTCATAAGAAAGATGGCTTGTGGGAGACATATTTTTCTTTTATCTTGTATTGCCTGCCAGAAAGCAGAAGTTTAGAGTTTATGCAGACTTATCAACCTCTTCAATGAGAGCAGAGCTGAGTACAGAGAAGACAGCTCAAAAGATTTTATTTATTTACGGATTGGCTAAATTGTATATTCAGCAAAGCAAAATGCCTACCCCATGTCCGGTCCATTATGGCTGTTTTGGTATAGAAAGCTCATCTCAAATTATCTTGGAGTACAAAAAAATTTAGAAAAACATATTTAAAATATGTCAGATCATTATTATGGCTATTAAGGAAAAATGTTTACACACCATTTTTTTCAGTGATCTTAAGACAGATACTATATACAGTATTTTCTGCATTCAGTGCCCATATAGACTTTAAGGGTACTAACTGCAGAAAATACTGTAAATGGTATCTGTCTTTAGATCACTGAAAAAAATGACTTTGATGGCCAGCCTTAACAGTCTTCTAATGTCCCATCTGAAACGGGACATCAGGAGATTAAAGTCTATGTGGGTCTGTCCTATGAGGATATATATATATATATATACATAACAATCAGACCCTTAAACAATTCTTTCATTTACTTGAATTGTTATTACTACTTTGAAGTGTAGTTCTCTGTGGTGTCTATTACTAAGCAAAGAAAATAATTATTTTAATGTAACATATGTTGCACATATGCATATTTCTTGTCATCCCAGATGTCAACACACTCTCACGGCAAAATCGTAAGGATTTGAACGACTTTTCTAAATTAGGCTAATTCTTCTGATATCGTACGACTGCACACTGTACGACTTTCATCACAGCCAATGACGTCGCTGGATATCGTTTCCATGTAATACGTGACAGTTACTTGCTTCTGTCACACACAACAGCTTCCTATCATGTTTACACACTCTACTGATTGGTTACATTTAGATAAGGGGTTCGAGCATGTCCTTAACGCCTCGTGCGCGGAACTCACACTTACTTCTGTATTAGACATCCGGGCATTTGCACGTCATGAAATTACCAACTCATAAAATATGTGCAAATTTTCATGAGCTTGGGTTGCAGATGTATATGACTTTCTTTCTTCTGCTGAACACAAACAAAGATTTTTAGAAGAATATTTCAGCTCTGTAGGTCCATTCAATGCAAGTGAATGGTGACCAGATCTTTTGAAGCTCCAAAAATCACACAAAGGCAGCATAAAAGTATTCCATATGACTCCAGTGGTTTAATAAATGTCTTCTGAAGCGATGCAATTACTTTGGATGAGAAACAGATCAATATTTAAATCCTTTTTTACTTAATTTAACTTAAATACTGATCTGTTTCTCACCTACACCTATTATATCACTTCTAAAGATATGGATTTAACCACTGGAGTCGGATGGATTATTTTTATGCTGCCTTTATTTGATTTTGGACCTTCAAAGTTCTGGTCACCATTCATTTGCGTTGTTTGGACCAACAGAGCTGAAATATTCTTCTAAAAATCTTTGTTTGTGTTCTGCAGAAGAAAGACATACACACCTGTGATGGCAAGAGGGTGAGTAAATGATGAGAGAATTTTCATTTTTTGGTGAATTATCCCTTTAAGTTATCTGAGGAATCAGGTATATTTTGGCTGTTTATGTTATAATTACATTAAGAAATAAAAATTCTCAGGCTTCTGAAGTTCTTCTTTCTTATAAACTCTAGTGTTAGATGAGGCCACCCAAATGAGTGAGTCCAGACAGACTTGAAGAACATTATTGCTAACACAAGGGGTCAGCGTTAACAAGTCCATTGCTGCCTATAAAATGTAATTTTATGGCTCTGAATGCACCTTTACATTAAAGGCTTCACATTAAAATTCTTTCCATTAAAAAGTGTTTGTGTGTGAAACATGCAGAGAATGTGATGGTTTCACAGGTGTGAAAGATTAACACAATCATGTAGGAGCCAGGCTTGTATTCATGGATGAATCCAACATTGAGCTAATACATAGGTGCATACTTACAGCCTTGTACTGTATGTATTGTACATCACAAATGTTCCCACATCCCCTGTCCCACATCCCCTGTCTCAGGTGAATCAAATGAACTAATAACCAGGTAACAAGGGGGAGGGGCCTGGACATGAGACGGGAGAGCACATGGCAAACAAACCTAACAGAAGTCATGTGCTCACACTAAACACAGTGACAAAACAATAGAGCACATGGCAAGCAAACCATCATTGGCCATGTGCTCAAACAAAAGACGAGACAAGACTGGAGCGCATGGCAAGAGACCCAAACCCGAAGCCACGCACTCACAAAGACGAAACATGGAGCATGAGGAAATAACACCCGAAGCCGTGCGCTCACACAGAGACACAGAACATAGGTGTCAGGATCCTGTCACCACAATAAACATAACTGACAAAGTGACAGGATCCTGACAGATAATTCACCATTGTTGCACAGAAAATCATTGTGATATAGTATTTATTTGTATGAATATAGTACTAATTTATTTTTAATAATATATATATATATATATATATATATATATATATATATATATATATATATATATATATATATAAAACAACACTATTGCATACAGTACCTAGGGTCTCTAATGACCCTATGCACTTTCAGTACTTAAGCCATTGTATTAAATAATAAAAAATAAAAAAAACTGTTGGAATGTTGGCCTTTTTTTTTTTTTTTTTTTTTTTTTTTTTTTATTTACACTATTTATAAGAGAAAGATTGAGCAATACTAAAGAGGTGTGGGCACAACTCTAAAAATGGATGAGGTACAGGGTTGGAATGAGGTTCCGGGTCACTGAAGACCCAAGGTATGCATTTAAGGGTTAAAAACATTCTACAGAATTCCACAGAGTTTCCAACAAAATTAGCACATATGAAAAGATTCTGTCTGTGTTATATGCCTCATAAATTGTGATATTCACTATTATTATATGTCCAGTTATATATTCAGTCAAAGTTTGTTTTGTTTCGTGTTGAAGGTATCACCTGGGAAGTTGATTGTTATCATATTTCGGTTTTATTCACTTTAATTTGGTTTTAATTAAACTATATTTTATGAACTGCAACAACAGCTGAACATATACTGTACATAGGCCTGTAGTATTTCCAGATGACCAACAGTTATGACTTCAAACAGTTTATTACTAGTTAATTACTGGAAGGGAACAGCACAACATCCCAGTGCTCTGAGTTTTGCTTTGACTAATGTTCAAGGGGAAAGTTTTCAGAATTTTGATAATTATTTGAACGCATTGCATATTTCTGAGTGAAAGCGGTGGATTTTCCCACATTAAATTCTGCTGCACGCCACCGGCTCTGTAAGCAAATGACTTGTCATGACTTGTAGTGTCTAGAAGGGATCCCTCTTTCGTCAATATCTCGCACATGCGCAGTCTGTTATATATAGTCTAAGTATGTGTAACTACGTTCATCATTTAACTGTTCATCAAAAGAACGAAATATAAAGTTAAAGATCAGTTCAAGATTATCAAAATAACAACGGCATGCTCATAAACAGCATAAGCGTTAATTATAGAGTATTAAGAAGATCAAGAATACTACCTGGGAATGGGCGGCAAGCGTTGCTGCGAGTTCCGCAGCTCACGCTATTTTCCAGTGGAATCCCATAGAAAAATGCAAATATGTCCCCACTCAAATTATACATCCACTGAGGTTTGTTAATTAAAATATAACGCTACATATGGGCGGATTAGAACCCTAAGGCTCTTATACACGGGGCGAATTAGTTACTACTTGACCACCCAGTCAGACTCTTTTTACTTGACAATAGCACACAAGTGAGATGAAGTTATCAAATTTATTATGTGAAATATTTATTTTAAAGCTTGAATTGACCATCAAGAATGACTATTTATCAAAACAAACAGTTTAAAACAAGCTTTTACTAGCGCTCATCGTTACTGTATGACTTCAACCACCGTGTATAATCTGTAGAATCTCGCGAGATTCACGAAAGAGGGATCCCTTTTAGACACGACCCTCGTGACGACACCGGGACACGCCCACCTGGTCCCGGAAGTACAGCGGTCTCGCGGGATTGTTTTGATGTCATCAAAAGCAAGTTGTGGCTTTGCTGGTTCGCGCCTTATGTAGTGTAACTAAGTTTTAAACCCCATTGTAATCAGGATTTTTCGGTGTCGCCTCGTTTTATTTCGGCGGTAGACTTCGAGAAATTGACGTAACGATAATAACTCAAGAAAGAAGCGCATATCCTCGAAGAAGAATCAGCCTATAATGAAGAGACCAACATTGTTAGCCTTACATCATCTGACAAGCTGAATTTAGTTATCAGCCATTAAACATTAATTATGGATTGTACAGCTCTTGAACTTGATGCTGTTAAATTTGCCAAATCAGCTGTACTGCACGACCAGCAGGGAAAATACAATGAAGCTGTTTTCTACTACAAGGTAAACTGTATCAAAGTCTGTGGCTGAATGCTCTGCTTCTTAATGACAGCTGAGATAATCTTGTATTTTGTTTACCTTCCTTAAAAAATAAAAAAAACTTTATTAAACTATATGAGTTTTGTATTTGGCATTAAAACTTGCCATAAAAAGAAATCCACTTTCATATATTTTGTCATATTTTGTGTCTTTGGTTCTTATTAGGAGGCTGCCCAAGCTCTCATCTATGCAGGTATGGCTGGATCCAAAATAGAGAATATTCAAGACAAGGTGAACGAGTACCTGGACAGAGTACAGACTCTACACAGCGCTGGTCAGTGTATGTCACCAAATAATAGTTGTGATCATCAGGAAGCTGTTTTCATCTTTTGATTCTCTGTATCAAGATTCACACTTTGAGTTTAGACCAGTTGTCATTAAGTTGATTCACAAGGGCTGAATTTTGTCCACCATTCTTCTTTTATGTGGTCAGCAAAAGTGAATCCTCCTCCTCTCTGTTGTAGAAGGAAGAAGTGAGAAATTACATGCATATTTTCCACAGCCCAACCTTTAGAAATGCTCGCATAGATCAGACCATATTAATCTTCTTCCTCATTCTTTTGTATAGTGCAATTTGACAGCCAAGACAACAACAGCCATTTTTTCTTCTGTGGCCCATATAGATTAAAGTTCATGGTCGTTGTTTACTCACCCTCTTGTCGTTTGAAACTCATAGGACTTTACTATCTTCCGTGGAACACAAAAGGAGATGTTATGCAAAAAGTTAGCCTCACTATTCACTTTGATTGCATCTTTTTTCATACAATGACTGTGAATAGTTTCTGAGGCTATCATTCTGCCTAACATCTCCTTTTGTTTTCCAATGAAGAAAGAAAGTTATACGGTTTTGCAACATGAGGATGAGTAAATGATGGCAGAATTTTCCTTTTTAGGTGAACTATCCATTTAAGATTCTGTTGATAACTGGATATCCATTCTGTAAGCCTACCTATCAGCTCACTGATTGACTTCCCTGTGATCAGTTCAAGCACAGAGCAGTGACCCGCTGAAGAGCAAGCATCAGTTGGATCTGGAGAGGGCGTACTTCCTGGTGACACAGGCTTTTGAGGAGGATGAGAAGGAAAATACTGATGAGGCCATTCAGCTTTACACTCAGGCTGTAGAGTTGTGCATTCAAACGGTGGGTCTTTACATAAAGTTGTACGTAAGAACTTTATATAACCACATAACTATATAACTATAAAAGTAATTGCATTATATACACTATACTGTATTAACAGCAGTTCTTCTGACATAATAGTTGTCAGTCCTTGTAACATGTGGTGGTGTTGTGCTAGTTTATTGTTCTGGTTTCAAATCTCTGACTGACAATTATGTGGGCTCCTCTGGTAATCAGAAACAGAGCCACAACTGTAAACTTTGAACTCTTTCTCTCTCCATCACAGTCCAGTGAGACGTCAGATCAAGCACTACAGGGCAAACTGAAACAGCTTGCTCGCCAGGCACTGGACAGGTGTGTCACTCTTTAATATACTAATGTTGCAGGAAGCAGGCCTAAATTAAACAGTCTTAAAAAGATAGTTCACCCCAAAATAAAAATTCTCTCATCATTTACTCACCCTCATGCCATCCCAGACTTTCTTCTGCAGAACACAACTGAAGATTTGGTATAAGACTATCTCAGCTCTGTAGGTCCATACAGTGCAAGTAATGGTGGCCAGAAATTTGAAGGTCCAAAAAGCATACAAAGGCAGCATAAAAGTAATCCATAAAACCCAGTGATTAAATCCATATCTTCAGAAGCTGTATGATAAGTGTGGGTGAGAAACAGATCAATATTTAAATCCTTTTTTACTATAAATCTTCAATTTCACTTTCAGATCGTAAAATCACATGTGACGCCTGTTTAGTTTCACTTTCTTGTCTGACTTAAATATTTATCTGTTTCTTACCTACACCTATCATATTGCTTCTGAAGATATGGATTTACCACTGGAGTTGTATGGATTACTTTTATGCTGCTTATTTCTGGTCATCATTCACTTGCATTGAAAGGACTTACAGAGCTGAGACATTTTTCTAAAAATCTTCATTTTGTTCTGCAGAAGAAATAAAGTCATACACCTCTGGCATGACATGAGGATAAGTAAATGATTAGAGAATTTTAATTTTTGGGTGAACTATCCCTTTAAGGTGAAGTGTTTAGTATTCAATGTAAAAAAATATTTTTATCCCATTTTAATGTGTTTAAAAGGATATTTCACTCAAAAAGGAACGTTTTGAAAAATAATTTGCTCACCCTCTTTTTGTTCCAAACATGTATCACTCTGTGGAACACAAAAGGAGATGTTAGGCAGAACGACAGCCTCAGTTACCATTCACTTTCATTATACTGAAAAGGATGCAGTAAAAGTGAATGGTGACTGAGACTGCCATACTACGTAGAATGGTAGTCAAACAATTAGTCAATCTTCTCTGCCTTCTCATCATCAGTATGATGCACATTTTACCCATTATCCTCTTTTATTACTTTACTTTTCCTCTCTCAGGGCAGAGGGACTAAAAGACTCCCTTAGTAAATCTGCGAACCATGACAAGCCCATTTCATCCACACCCAAAGCTCAGGTGAGGCAGTTCCTGCCGCTAGGCCCAGACTTTTCCCTTCATGACAGAGCTCAGCCGGTCCGAGTGGTGCAGTCCTGTGAGCCACAGGGGCAACGCTACATGCCGGAGGAAATAGAGGTGCTGAGGTAGGCTTAGAGAAGTGATGCTTTCCACAGGTGTAAAGGAGGCATCTATAGTTCACCCTAAAATTTAAATCTGACATAATTTACTCACCCTCATGTTGTTGAAACCTGTTTGACTTTCTTCCATGGAACACAAAAGGAGATGTTTGACATAATGTTAAGGAGAACAGTCTCAGTCACCATTCGCTTTCATTGCATCTTTTTCCATGTAATGAAAGTGAATGGTGACTGTGACGATGAGGAGTGCGTTGCCGGGCCGTGATGGTGCATGGCCAGTGCTGAATCAGCTGATCAGTGGGAGAGCGAGATAAAGGGGAGCCGGAGGCGCCAGTTCAAGAGAGAGAGAGATGCACACGGCCGCGTTGCATGTGTGTCTGTGTGTCCTTATGTTTATTTTATGTTGAGTTTCTTATTAAACTTTATGTTGACTGTTCAGCTGGTTCCCTACTCCCCATTGCCCATCCTTATACTGTTAAACAGATGGGCAAGGAGGAGGTGGGAACCGGCTGAACAGTAAACATAAAATTTTAATGTCAAACTTAACTTAAAACAAAACAAACAAACACAGACACACATGCAACGCAGCCACGTGCGTCTCTCTCTCTCGAACTGAAGCCTCCGGCTCCCCTTTATCTCGCTCTCCCGCTGATCAGCTGATTCAGCGCCAGCCGTGCACCATCACGGCCAAACCACGCCCTCCTCCTCGTCACAGTGACTAAGACTAACATTCTGCCTTACATTTCCTTTTGTGTTCATAGAAGAAAGTGAATCATATGGGTTTGGAACAATAAGGGTGAGTAAACAATGACAGAATTTAAATTTTTGGGTGAACTATCCCTTTAAATGAAACCTCTCACAGTTACATTTAGAAAGAAAAAATCTGTAAAATCAACATGATATATTTGCAAAAAGCAATTTGGTTGGTTTACTGAAATATAGATTTTTCCCCCCATGGTTAATCAATTCTAACCTTTTTGTGTTTAAAAGGAAAACCTCCAAGATAAATGGAATTGAATATGTTCCATTCATGAGTGTAGACCTGAGGGAACGTTTCGCTTTCCCTGTTCCGTTCTCGTGAGTTTTTTTTGTGTTTTTTTTGTTTTTTTCTATTTAAACATATGCAGCTTTTGATTGTAAACTTCAGCTGCTGTATTTTGCTTTGACATATTTGATAACAGTTCTCCCAAAACACTCTTTGTTTGACATGGTGATGTATATACAAAGGGACAAATGTGGAAAACTGGCTCTGTCGCCAAAGCAGAAAGCCATATTCTCACGCTGGGTTCGGCCTGATGACATCTGCAATAACCCCACCATGATCTTCACTGTGTCCAGCTTCAGCATCAAGCAGGTCAAATTTTAAGTATCTCTGTAGTCTACTGTATTTCTCTAAAACTTGTGGGAATTGGTTAAAACTGAAGTGTGTAAATTCTGTGCCACTAGTGTCACCAAATGGAATTGCATAATGATTGTTTTCAAACAATGGTTTGAATTTGTTCCCATACCACCCCCTCCCCCATCTCCCATTGTTTGGAAACAGATAGTCCCTCCTCAAACACATGGCAATGTTTGAGCCAATATTGCTGTGTTGGGTTAGTCGGGATACTTAAACAGTAAATAAAATAAACATGATCCAAAAGCGATACATACCAACAGCTGCAATAAAAGAAAGTATTTAACATAAATAAATCACAGACAAAGGTCTGACTTTACCAGTGAAAATATTGCCTATTGTTTAGAGCAATTTTGAGTTCTGTTTTGCCAGACAGAAAGTTCTGTGTTACTTATAGCTTATGTAAATGTTCTTGTTTGTTCATGTTTGCAGACGGTTGTGTCAGACTGTTCCTTTGTTGCCTCACTGGCCATCAGTGCAGCTTATGAAAGACGCTACAACAAAAAGTTAATCACAAGGTACGGCGGGTGTGCCAGGTTTACTCTACCAGTTTGAATCATGTTTTAAACTAACCCTTGGATTATCTAGCCACCTGCTGGGTTCCTCATCAATGAATCAGGTTATGATTGTTTAATATCTGGCATCATGTGTCCCAGGGCAAAAATTTTATCAATTCCTGAAGCAGTATGTTGCAGATGATTTAAAGCTGCTGTATTGTTTATTAGGGGTGAGTAAAAATATAGATTTTCAGATGCATCGCCGTCTTCATTTGAACAATCTCGATATCAATTCTTAAATCCCAAGATCGATCTTTTACTCTATGCGCAAC
Organism: Myxocyprinus asiaticus; assembly: GCF_019703515.2. Taxonomy (NCBI): domain Eukaryota; kingdom Metazoa; phylum Chordata; class Actinopteri; order Cypriniformes; family Catostomidae; genus Myxocyprinus; species Myxocyprinus asiaticus. Next base: position 14,583,873 of record NC_059359.1, read on the forward strand.
CCTCCACTACAATGAGATAAAATCACTCGCATTTGCAACCAGATTTAACGCTATATGCGACTTAAATTTATATATATTTGGCAACTGACTGGTAAATGTTTCACTCACCAGTAATTGGGTAGTTTAGTCGTGAAGTGTTCAGCAGCGAGATCCTTTCACTGCATGTTGAGAATAAAAGTTGTTCCATGTCATGCGTTCAAAGACCAGATCCATGCGACCCATTTGTGATTGAATAATGTCTCTTTTAATACCCTTTCTGTTCTCTACAGTCAGTTGTTGATCAAAAACAACAAAAATAAACATTCAATTCTAATCGTGCATGGCAAAGCCATTCAAGTCGTCTCTCATTAACAGGCGCTCATTTACAGACGCTTTTTACAGAAATGCCGGTTTTGTTAAAGAGACAGTACCGCTTTTAGCACGCGTTCAACAAATCAATGTAAATACTTGTAAATTGTAAAATTATGCAATTAAACTACAAACGTGTAACAAAAAATTAATATATAAAATGAAGTATCTTATTTCTTGATTGAATACATGGATTTGTTCATTTTTAAAAAGCCATAATGTGATCAAAATGATATATATATATATATATAATATATCATATATCATATATCATATATCATATATATACACACAAGTAAAATATATATTTTCATAATGTACCTAGTTAGAAGGTCCTCTGTATAATTAACACCATTAGCTGGAGAGAATTTCATTCATATGTAAGCAAAAGGGAAATTATAACTGATATATACACATATGAATCAATATCGAATCGAAATTGGAATCGAATTGAATTGAGAGCTTGTGAATCAAAATCAGGAAGTCTGTATCAATACCCAGCTCTATGTTAATAAACGTCTACACTTACAAGGCATAAACATGGAAAAAAAATATGTTTTAAAAATGATATATGGCAATATAAATTAGACAACTGGCAATTATATATTTTTCTAATTACTATACCACTATACCACCAACGGTGCGGGATGGGTTTTGCACCAAAATGTAATACTTAGAGTTAAGAGTTTGTTCATGTTTTGAAAGCACCACTAATTAGCTATAATAGTATCAGTAAAAATTGTAATAAGAACAATAGAAGTTAATGGGAGGTCCCTACATTATATAATAACAAACATGTGTATGTGTTTGTATGTAGTATCATCTACCCACAAAACAGGAAAGGAGAGCCAGAATATAACCCCTGTGGGAAGTACATGGTCAAGCTACACATTAACGGTGTTCCAAGGAAGGTAAACAACCTCTCTAAGCTCCGCCTTCTCAAATATCCAGCCTTTCATCTCTTGCCTTTATCATAGTTTGCAGATCAACAGGTTTTCCAGACTGTATTGTTATAGTTTAGGTGTGTGTGTTTCTGTCAGGTAATCATCGATGATTTCCTCCCGGTGGATCGGAACGGCGAGCTACTTTGCTCCTACTCAAGTAATCGCAATGAACTTTGGGTATCACTTATTGAGAAGGCTTACATGAAGGTCATGGGAGGATATGACTTTCCTGGCTCCAACTCTGTAAGTGGCACCTCAAGCCAGTTGTGCATGGTGCTTTATTATGCATAATGCTATTCTTCCTTTATAGAGTCATAGTGTTCATCGACCACCATTTGTTTTTCAATTGCAGAATATTGACTTGCACGCCCTCACTGGCTGGATCCCAGAACGTATCGCTATGCACTCAGACAATCAGTCTTTTAACAAAGATGACTCTTTCCGCATGCTTTTCCAGAGGTAAGCACACATTCAAAGTGCACACAGTTCTCTCGTAAAGATTTCTGACCACTGTATGGTCAAATTAAGCGTTAGATTCTCCTGCTATGTTTATGTGGCCTTTGACAATTTGCCTGCCTTAATTTTGGTCATTAATAGTCTGTATGTATGTTTGTAATGCATTGTCACAGGTTTCACCGAGGAGATGTTCTCATCACCACAGCAACAGGGGTCATGACTGAGGAGGAGGGGGAAAGGTGGGGCTTAGTGCCCACACATGCATACGCTGTCCTAGACATCAGGGAATACAAGGTATCATTCACGACCCCCTTACATTTCACACGATGTAGTTCAGTTATTTCACAATAATTGAAGCTTGCACATGTACTGCATGCTGATGGGAACTCATTGTCATTCACTGCTGTAAAGTCTACCTTTAAAAGCGGGCCAGTTTCTTGTGTTTGATCTAAAGCCACTATGGCCATTAAGCAACAGTCTCAAGGCCTGTTCACACCAAATCCGGTACGATTTTGCGAGATGAACCTCTAACGGAAGGTCTGTTCACACAGAGTCCGTTAAAACATGAAATGAAAACTATTTCACTCCTGTACAGTAGGCAGTGCTGTTTGCTTTTCTGCAAACATTTATACCAGTCTCCTCCCCTCACCTTCAGCTGTTAGAGATTAATATAATGAACACTGTTAAAGCAATTATTTACCTAATTCGGCATAACTGTTTCATAATGTTATTTCCATGGTGTTTGCATTTTGAGGAGTAAATAATATGTTTTTTTTTTTTATGTGAATGAGATGAGGAAAGAGCACTGTTGCATAAATACATGTCCTATATATATTTGTACATGTATTTATCTATGAGTATATTTCAAACGGACTCCAGAACCCAACTTCTCTTTTTATAATTCCTGGATAACATAACACAAAGTACAGTGATATAAATACATGTGGAATAGTGTACATTGAGAATAACAGTGTAGGATTAAATATAATGCATATATAAAAAATAGTGCGGTCAGTCAATTTATTTTTTTTATTGCGATTAATCACATAATTTTTTGTAGTTAATTGTGATTAATCGCAGATTTTGAAAGTACTGAAATTTGACACCATATATACTTCAAAATGCATTTATTTCCATCTTAGGGAAGAAAACAAAACAAAATGTAACAATATACATTTTATATTACATTATTATATTAACATTTTCCAAACAAAGCCATCCACTGTACAAAGATAAAATTGCACTAAACATAACACATTTCCCAAATTCTAAGTGGGAGTTTGATTAATTGAACTAGTCCCCACGTAGGTTATATTCATTGCAATGGGCATTAAATCTTTTAAACTCATCCTCCACAATATTAATCTGCCGATAGACTGTAGCTATTCGCTTTCCTACAGCAATCTTGAAGCCGCATTCATGATTTGTGTTAGGGCGTCAACGCCAGCGGTGCTTTGAACTCCACGTGAAGAGTGCTTGCAGATAAAAAACATCTCATTCTGCATTTTCGTGATAGTTAAGACTTGGCGTGCATCTGTGGTAATTAAGATGTGCCTTACATAGGCTGAAACATACTTCATTTCTATCACAATTCCCGTCTGGCTTGTTTTGAACATCAAATAGCATTAAGAGGTCCTTTCTCCATCATTTTATCACGTAGCACTGTTTTGTGTGTGTGTGTGTGTGTGTGTGTGTGTGTGTGTGTGTGTGTGCGTGTGTGCGCGCAGAGATTCTTTTATTTATCAAGATAACAACCTCCGCGGCTCTATCATAGGAGAGAGTGTAACGGACCGCAATGTTATGCTATTTTATGCCAAGCTTGTAGGCTCTTTTGGTAAAAGGGCTCTGTTCTGTGTGTGTTTGTGGTGTGTGCGTCAGTGTAATGACTCCGGGTGGACACATTACAAAGGTTCCGCCCTTCCCAACATGTGTTTAAGTTGTATTAACGGTAAATGGGTTAATCGCGATTAAGAAAAATTAACGTGTTAAGCTTTTTAAATTAATCACATGCATTAACCTGTTTATTCTGGTAGCTCTAATTAAAAATAATATATAAGAAAATACTGGCTCACTGCTTTTTCTTTATATTACATTCTTATATTATCCTTGCCATACAATATGGTTCGGCAATTCGTTTGTCTAAAACATTGCATGTAACATGTTTGCAGTACAAAGGGTTCATGAACTGCAACTGTTTATTTTTAAGTATATAATTTTCGGGTGTATATCCGCTGCATGCCCAATGCAGGTTTTTGCCAGTTGATTAGCGTTACCAACACTTTGGACTGAGCAGCAGCAGCGACTGACAAAAATCACTTATCTCATTGGTCAGTCAGTTTTCATCGCAGTCCGAAGAAGAAAAAAATCAGAAAACTCTTAGGATTGTCAGAGGACAATTCGTCAGACTCGGTATGAATAGCGGCATCAGAATCCATTGTTACCATACAAAAGCTCATTTGGAACAAACATTCGTACCGAAAAAACAGGTTTGGCGTGAACAGACCTTTATGTTGTGTTCTGGTCATTTTGACCCAGATGATTTATTTTTTTATTTTTTACTTAATCTAACTGGGATAACATTCCTTGACTTTTCCATTGACACACATGGTATCTGAAAACACACACAAAAAATGGACCATTTTCTTTTCTTTTTTTTTTTTTTTCCTTTTTCTCCCAATTTGGAATGGCCAATTCCCAATGTGCTTTTAAGTCCTCATGGTCACGTAGTGATTCGCCTCAGTCCGGGTGGCGGAGGACGAATCCCAGTTGCCTCCGCGTCTGAGATCGTCAACCCGCGCATCTTATCACATGGCTTGTTGAGCGCGTTGCCACGTAGATATAGCACGTGTGGAGGCTTCACGCCACCCACCGCAGCATCCACGCTCAACTCACCACGCGCCCCACCGAGAACAAACCACATTATAGCGAGCACGAGGAGGTTACCCCATGTGACTTTACCCTCCCTAGCAACTGGGCCAGTTTGGTTGCTTAGGAGACCTTGCTGGAATCACTCAGCTCGCCCTGGGATTCGAACTAGTGAACTCCAGGGGTGGTAGCCAGCGTCTTTACCACTGAGCTACCCCCAATGGACCATTTTCTTTACATTTTATTGGCTTTATTTCACTTTGTTACACCTGTTGTGTTCCTGGTCAAGACCATTGGAAATTAATGGATTAAACTTTTTTTTAAAATCGGGATAGTCTGCTGTAAATTACGATATGTCACTGGTAATGTTATATGTATGTTTCAGGAAGTAACAGAAAAAAGTGACAGAAACACACTCCTGTTTGTTATATTTATGTTTCAGTGGGAATTCCATACACTAATACTCACTGCAGTTTGAGCAAATTTGTTTCACTCAGAGGCCAATGTATTTTACTAATTGAGACCTTTCCAACGATATACAGTTGTGGCCCCCTTGGTAAATATGAGCAAAGAAGGCTGTGAAAAAAAAATCTGCATTGTTTATCCTTTTGATTTATTCATTCAAAAAAAATCACAAAATTCTAACCTTTAATTGAAGTAAAACAATTGAAGCAGGGGAAAAAATCTCATTATTAAACAAATATTTTTCTCCAAAATGCATTGGCCATAATTATTGGCACCCTTTTATTCAATACTTTTTGCAACCTCCCTTTGCCAAGATAACAGCTCTGAGTCTTCTCTTATAATGCCTAATGAGGTTGGAGAACACCTGGCAAGGGATCCGAGACCATTCCTCCATACATAGTCTCTACAGATCCTTCAAATTCAGAGATCCATGTTGGTGGACTCTCCTTTTCAGTTCATCTCACAAATGTTCTATGGGGTTCAGGTCAGGGGACTGGGATTGCCATGGCAGAGCCTTGATTTTGTGGTCAGTGAACCATTTTTGTGTTAATTTTGATGTTTGTTTTTGATCATTGTCCTGCTTGAAGATCCCAAGGACCCATTGTAAGCTTTCTGGGAGAGGCAGCCAGGTTTTGATTTTTTTATCTGTTGGTATTTGATGGAGTCCATGATGACATGTATCCGAACAAGATGTCCAGGACCTCTGGCAGAAAAACAGCCCACAACATTAAAGATCCAGCACCACATTTAACCGTGGGCATTGGGTACTTCTTCATCTCTGTATGCACCAAACCCATCTCTGGTGTTTGCTGCCAAAAAGCTCTTTTTTTTGTTTCATCTGACCATAGAACCCGGTCGCATTTGAAGTTCCAGTAGTGTCTGGCAAACTGAAGATGCTTGAGTTTGTTGTTGGATGAGAGCAGAGGCTTTTTTTCTTGAAACCCTCCCAAACAACTTGTGGTGATGTAGTTGATGTCTGATGTATTTTTTGAGACTTTCTGACCCTAAGACCAAACTAATTTCTGCAATTCTCCTGCTGTGATACTTGGAGATTGTTTGGCCACTTGAACCATCCTCCTCACCGTGCGTGACAATATAGACACACGTCCTTTTCCAGGCAGATTCTTAAGATCTCCAGTTGATTGGAACTTGTTAATTATTGCCCTGATGGTGGAAATGGGCATTTTCAATGCTTTGGCTATTTTCTTATAGCCACTTCCCATTTTGTGAAGCTCAAAAACCTTTTGCCGCACATCAGAGCTACGTATATTCTTTAGTCTAACCCACTGTGATTGATGATTAAGGGAATTTGGCTTGTATGTTACCTATTTATATTTATACCCCTGTGAAACAAGAAGTCATGGCTGAACAATTTCATGTTCCTAGTCACCTAGGTGCACTAAAAAAAAATGAAAATATGAATAGGAATATACTTTAGATGTGGTTTCAATAATTGTTGCCATGTTTTGGAGAAAATTTGTTATTTAATAATGAGATATTTCCCTTATTTTAATTGTTTTACTTCAATTAAAGGTTAGATTTTTGTGAATTTTTTAAATAAAGATCAAAAGGATAAACAATCCAGATTATTGTTCACAGCCTTCTTTGCTCATATTTACCAAGGGTGCCAATATTGTTTGGCCACAACTGTATAACACATGGCAGTCTCATCTTTTTTATGTTTAAACTGACTCTGAATATATTTGTTGTGATAACAAAACAGTTCTAATTTGTCAGCAAATTAAAAAGCATTATTTAAGAATTGGTTGGATCAGCTATATGCATTTTAAAGTCCAAATCCTAAGCTTCCCCATACTTCGTAAGCTTTCAACTCCTTGTTCTCTTAGGGTAAACGCTTCCTTCAGTTGAAGAACCCGTGGAGTCATCTAAGATGGAAAGGTCGCTATAGTGAACGTGATGAAAAGAACTGGACACCAGATCTTCTCAAATACCTAAATTTTGACCCTAAGACAGCGCAGAAGTTTGATAATGGTAAGCAAATGCTAAACTCCAAATAACACAAGACAAATTGGCATACAAGAAGAAAAGTGCTTATTCACCTGTTTGTTTTTCTTAAAGGGGTATTTTGGATCATCTGGGAAGACCTGTGCCAGTATTATGATGTCATCTACCTGAGCTGGAATCCAGCTCTGTTCAAAGAATCCTCATGTATACACAGGTCCGTCTCATAGTTATTTCATCATATCGTATGTAGTATCTATTTTTATCTCTCTATTATGCCTGATGATCTTCTCATCAGATAATAAGAAATTGGACATGTGTTATGGTTTGCTATTGCAGTAGCTGGGATGGAAAACAAGGACCAGCAAAGGATGTCTACAGCTTGGCCAGTAACCCTCAGTACAAACTGGAGGTGAATTGTCCCCAAGGGGGTGCGGCCGTATGGGTGCTTCTCACAAGACATATCACTGACAAGGTATGGCAGCAGTTAAGTGTTGGGCAATTTTTACAGTGCACTACAATCGGATTGAGGGTACTTGCTCAAGAGTTTTTAATGACCACTGTAGATAAATAACAATGAAAATTGAGTTGAATAATGAGTTCGTTTTCTCATTCACTCTCAAGGATGACTTTGCCCAAAACCAGGAGTTTATTACTTTAGTCGTTTACAAGACCGATGGAAAGAAAGTGTATTATCCAGGTAAATAACCACAAATGCTGGTGTGTCTTTGAGGCATTATAGTTGTCAAATTACATGAACTGTTTTTGACTTCATTGTATTTCATTATTTACATTTGTTTGCTTTTTGTTTGTTTGTAGCTGAACCTCCTCCCTTCATTGATGGCATCAGGATCAACAGCCCTCACTACCTGACCAAAATCAAACTGACCAGTCCTGGAACTTACACTTTTACACTGGTGGTCTCTCAGTATGAAAAACAAAACACCATCAACTACACATTAAGGGTAAGATTACAATCAGTGTTTGTGTCGTAACAAGTGAGGGCATGTGTATATGTCTCATCCTGGTATATTTTAGATTTTTATCTTCATAATGTTGCTTATAAATACTTGTGTATGAATAATCCTTTAATCTTATTATTAATTGTTGTCCTATGAATATACCTTTTCAAGGTCTACTCAGTGTGCAAGTTTAATTTCTCCAAAATCCCAACACCCTTCACCCACACCAAAAGAGTGAGTCCACATTGGTACTCTTACATTGTTATGTGGTTATTACATTGTTATTGCTGGTTATTGCATTGTAATTGGTGGTTATTACATCGTATTTGGCAAATATTTCTAGAGAGATCAACATCTCACTCTTTTCTATATTCCTATGTGTAGATAAATGGCCAGTGGAAAGGGGCCAGTGCCGGGGGTTGTGGAAATTATAGAGATACCTACAAGAACAACCCCATTTACCAGTTTAACTTGGAGAAATCAGGCCCTCTGCTCATTGAACTTCGTGGCTCCAGGTCAGACTAGATAGTTATTTACTCAACACCACCAGAGGGCACATTTCACTAATGTTCCATCACTGTTTAACATTTCAAAAGGTTGTTTCTCGTTCTGCAAAAAGTCTCACCAGGGTTTTCATATGCAGCATTCATATACTATTTATTCCTGCAACACTCCCTACCCCAAAACTTAGCCTTATAGCAGCAAATGCAATTCACCATCTAGTTAAGCACGTGTGTAGTATAACATTTCAATTTTCTTAGTATATAAAGGGTATATAAATCACATATTGTATTGTTTCAGTAGGATTCTTGTATGCAGTATACATAGTTAACAAAGTCAGCCAGTGTCAAGGGAAATTAACCCCTCTAAGTAAATACAATCATTATTAAACAGTACTTCAATGCCAGCAATATAGTATAATATATTTATTATAGATTGTATGGATATTAAATTGGCTTTAACATATAATCCTTCTGGTTTTGTGCCTAAAGTACGTGATAATAAATGCATACCCTTTGACAATTGGACATTATTATGATTTGAGCGGGATCACTCGCGCTACTCAATCATTTTTGACCCAGTTAAAACCCTAATGAAGAAAGAAATCTCTACAGAACGGGATGACTACCAAACAAGTCATGAAAATGAAGAGGAGCTCGTTGTTAAAACAGGTGCGATATCTGTGGTGTGGGTTCACAAAAACCGACAATTTGCGGATTACATTTAGATTTTCTGTCTAAATGTAATCTGCAAATTGTTTTGCACGATGACGATAATCACTCGTAAAACAAGCAATCTGTTTTAGCACCTCAGAATGAAGCACACAAAAGAATATTATGAAAGCCAAAAGATGCACTCTGCGTTAATTCGGTCAAAAATCTGCAAGAAATGTTTATTTCTATTGGATTTTTTTTTTTACTTTTTTAAGGCATTACTTGATGTATTTTGCTGGTTAAGACCACAGAATACCCAAAAACTTTTCTTTTAGCAAATTGAATTGTTTGGTGTCATACGATTTGACAAGGCGTAGGATAGGATTCCCCTTCACACCAGGAATGACACGGACAGGGCCATCCTGTGTAACAACTCCATCTTTGAAGAAACACCTCCACACATTAAGATCCCTTCTGTATCTCTCTTTCTGCTGTAGAGTGTGGGAGTGTATTCTCTGTGATGAGAGGATGTCTGATGCAGTGTGTTGTCTGTGAATATGAATGAGTTTGGCTTTGTCTCTGCAGGCAGTACAGCGTGGGCTTTGAGGTGGTGACCGTATCTACAGCTGGGGATTCTGGATCCTCAGGCTCTCAAAAGAGAGGCAGTGGAGATTACCGGTAAAGCAAATACATTGTGTGTGATAAAGAAAACCAGAGATGACAGAAGCTGACCCTAAAGCAGAGCTCAACACTAATAACATGGCTGTAGCTGCATAAATTGTTCATCATAATGACTTTTATTTAAAGATGAAAGTCTTTTTACAATGTATACCCTATACAAAAGTTTAAGGTATTGTATGATGTCATTTAACAAAATTTTTTCTGCCCTCAGATGTGGTTTCTGTTACATGGAGTTGGAGCACCTCCCAGCCGGCATTTACAATGTCATCCCCACCACCTTCCTGCCTAAACAGGAAGGCCCGTTCTTCCTGGACATCAGCAGTGTCACCCCACTTCGGGTATCTCAGCTGCAATAAGGACACAATCATGATGAAAAAGTGTATATCAGCGGCCCACCAGTTCATTCTGCAGTTAAAAGATGCCCTTACTGATCTCTCCTCACGACATGGATGTTTGTTTACCAAAACAAATGCGCACCACACACAAATGGTACCTGCCATAGTGCTATGTGCCATATTTGTCATGTTTGCGTGCGATAGATAGCGAATGACTGCTCTGACTCCTGTGCTGTTGTTGTGCCGTGCTTGGAGGAAGTGTGTTCAATCAGTCAAAAACACATTTCTCCCAGACCTGCGGTTTAAAGTTGCAATCAGAGAGGATGGTGTAAGTACACTAGACCTGAAAAAACTGTATTTTACTCAGGAGACTGCAATACAACGGGGACTTTACATTGTTGTATATAAATGATGTCTACTGCTTGAGTAGCAAATGACGAGGGTTCTGCGTAGTACACAGATCTCTGTGTCACCTTACTAAGGGCTCTTCCTCTGGTCTGTCATTGATGTCTAGGTAGAATGAATATCAGAGGGCTTCTCTCTTCAATGGTCAGAATTAGTTTGCTTTTACACACATCCATCTGGTGCACCCATAAACATGTTGGTCAAATTATTTTCAGCTATTTAAAAAACAAATCCCATTATGTGTACAAAATTAAAGCCCAGTTTGTTTCAGTCACTATTTACCAGCACAGTACTGTATGTTTACAGATGATAATGAACTGGATGTTCACACATTGTAAATGGACATGGATTGTTGAGGATCTTCCTATTTGGGATTGTGCAAATGCTTGAAGTTCTTCCTTTTCACATGCTTTTTGGTTTTCATTCATCTGCTCAAATGTATTTATTTGCTGAGATTAAAATATATGTATATGTATTACCAGGCATTCTCACAGATTATCTTTTAAAGCCATTTGTTGTCCCATTTTCCCTCCAAAATGACCTATTCTGTAGTCACAGGGCTAAGCAGCAGTTATACTGAAAATTCACACATTATAATTTTTTATTCTGAAAATATGATGGCATAATGAGAAATGGGTAGTAAACAAGATTTGACAATAATGTGGCAAGCTATATAGCTCTTATGCATTGTAAAGTGACATCATGACTTAAGTGTCCACTATTAATCTTTAAAGTGTTCTTTTTAAATCAAATTTCAATTTCTGAATCTGAACAGACTCATTGTCATATGTTGTTTTTAATTCCATCAAATCACCATGTAATAAAAAGAGAAAGAAGTGAAAAGAGAAGGGTGATCTGAGAACTTAACGGAATATTCCGGGTTCAGTACAAGTTATCCATAAATGTTAAAATACTGACTGTTTCAAAAGTATAGCTACAAGTCTTATAAGCATGTTAACATGATTCCTAACCTTTTCTGTGTAAAGTTACACTGGCGGCCAAAAGTTTGTACTTTTATTCACCAAAGTGGCATTCAACTGATCATAATGTATAGTCAAGACATTAATAATGTAAAAAATTAAACTATTTCAAAGAGTTCTCACCAAAAAATCCTCCACGTGCAGCAATGAAAGCTTTGCAGATCCTTGGCATTCTAGCTGTCAGTTTGTCCAGATACTCAGGTGACATTTCACCCCACACTTCCTGTAGCACTTGCCATAGATGCGGCTGTCTTGTCAGGCACTTCTCACACACCTGACAGTCTAGCTGATCCCACAAAAGCTCAATGGGGTTAAGATCCATAACACTCTTTTCCAATTATCTGTTGACTAATGTCTGTGTTTCTTTGCCCACTCTAACCTTTTCTTTTTGTTTTTCTATTTCAAAAGTGGCTTTTTCTTTGCAATTCTTCCCATAAGGCCTGCACTCCTGAGTCTTCTCTTAACTGCTGTACATGAAACTGGTGTTGAATGGGTAGAATTCAATGAAGCCGTCAGCTGAGGACACATGAGGCATCTATTTCTCAAACTAGAGACTCTGATGTACTTCTTGTTTAGTTATACATCTGGCCTTTCACATCTCTTCCTGTCCTTGTTAGAGCCAGATGTCCTTTGTCTTTGAAGACTGTAGTGTACACCTTTGTATGAAATCTTCAGTTTTTTAGCAATTTCAAGCATTGTATAGCCTTCATTCTTCAAAACAATGATTGACTGATGAGTTTCTAGAGAAAGCTGTTTCTTTTTTTTGCCATTTTTGACCTAATATTGACCTTAAGACATGCCAATCTATTGCATACTGTGGCAACACAAAAACAAACTAAGACAATGTTAAGCTTCATTTAACAAAGAAAATATCTTTCAGCTGTGTTTGATATAATGGCAAGTGATTGTCTAGTACCAAATTAGCAATTTAGCACGATTACTCAAGGATAAGGTGTTGGAGTGATGGCTGCTGGAAATGGGGCCTGTCTAGATTTGATCAAAAATGATTTTTCAAATAGTGATGGTGCTGTTTTTTTACATCAGTAATGTCCTGACTATACTTTGTGATCAGTTGAATGCCACTTTGGTGAATTAAAGTAAATTTCCTTCCAAACCAGCAAAATCTGTACATTATTCCAAACTTTTGGCCGCCAGTGTAAAAATAGAAAAAATTTTCTTCGTTTCCATGACGAAGTTACACCGTAACCCCTAAAAAGACAGTAAAAACGATTAAAACAACTTTACAGCTCAAATAAAACACACGTTTTAACAGAATAATTAATGCAAGTGCTTTTATAAAACTATAAGCTTCATATTTCTGTTTTAAACCCTCCAAAAATTGGCCCCATTCACTTCCATTGCAAGTGCCTCACTGTAACCTTGATTTTAGCTTTTTATAAAGGAGTGACGAGTCACTATTTTTTGTGGTAAACCACATTATGCCACAAATGCTGTTGATTGAGCTTAACTTGTATTGAACCTGGAATTTCCTTTAAATATCAATTTATCTTAGAAACAATATTTAAAAAATGTGTGTGTACAGAAATGTACTTACAATGGAAGTCTATGGGGAAACAATTATATGCTTGCCCCATAGACTTTAATTGTAAGTGCATAATTTGTTTACGAACTGCGGTGCGACTACAAATTATTTTCTGTGGAAATCAACACGTGACAGATGCTATTGATAGCGCTTAACTTGTTTTTAACCAGGAATAAACCTATTTATTTGTAAGTCGTTTTTTTTTTTTTATTAAGTTGTCTGCTAAATATAAGACAGTCACTGCTAACAGTAATTATTGCACTTGACAAAAATGCAGTAGATATTTTAAGTCTGAAAACAATTACACTAAATGCCATAAATCACTTACAAATACTGGTAAATGTTTTCTTTTCTTATCCTCTGTTCTCAAAATAGCAACAGACCAAAAACAGAACAATCTGGTGAAGAACATTTTGAGAAGGCAAAAAAAGACAAGACACAAGGTCATACACAAACACCTTACAGTCTACCTACTGTCCTGATTAGACCTAAAGTACATCTCCAAATCCAGCAGCAACTACTGTACATAGAAGCTTGATGGAATATTCAATAAGTGTCCACCTCATCAGTGCACCAATCCACCACTCAAACCAGCCAAATCTGTGGTTCCCCATAAAACTTAATCCATGGAGCTTATTATGCTCCTTTCTGAACCATCCTCCATATTCTATTACATTTTAAACTCACAGAGAGTGTGAATCTGCATCTATTGCTCTTTTTCTTTTTATATGTTGTTATAAAGAATTGATGATGGTCCTTTACATAGAAAAATAGTGCGGCATGCACACTGTCTAGCCGTGTAGGAAGGCTCACGCATTTGGCTTTCGGAGGGACAATGTAGGTAAAACCCCTCGCCACGTCTGCAGATTTCCAGTTAACATTGAGGACGTGACCTGTAATGCAGGTGGTTGGCTTCACTTCCTCATAACTCGTTGCAGAAAAAAAGCTGAAGTTGAAAGTTCCTTCAAAGATTTTGAATCCTTTTTGAAGATGGACACTTCTTTTTGTCTGTAATATGTATGTTGGCGAGTCTGTTGAGCTCCAGGCTAAAGCAAAGTCATGCAAAGGTGTCCTACACTACACAGTAACTTAAATGGTTGTAACATTATACCGCCACACAAAATGGCACTGTTCAGTATATTTACCATTCTGTGACAGTTTCAACAGACATTATAGACAACGAGTGGCATAAATCTATAGTATATCTAATCTGCTGTTTTTATGCATTTCATAAAGCCCTCCAGTGAAAAGACAAGTGCTTTTTTCCTCAACAAGTGCTTTCAAGAACTTTGTGACCCCCAAACTCCATTCTCCATTCAGATCATATCTAGAATGCATGGGAATTTTATGATGTTCTTGAAGTTCATGATTCGGAGTGATTTTTGTCTTTCATTTAGACATTATACTTGAGACAGCACATCAATTACAGGCTGCTCCAAGCGGCAGATTTGTCTCTGCAGCACATCATGTCAGTGCTTTTCAAACACCTGTCAGATCGAGTGACATTTCAATCCGAAAGTTGGCAGATCATTCTAGACAGTGAGAGGAATGGGCTGATGACACTGGTGAAGGAGAGGATGGATGGTTGCCAAGGCCTCTCGCTAGCACGCATGGCATGTGGATAAATACATCAATCTCATGTAGCAGCTAGTTCCGTCACATCCCGTCAAGCAACAGTGTGGTTGGGGAGGAGTGTTGAGCCAGACCAAGAGGGCCTCGGTCCGCATTTTTTCTGCTCTCTGTCCGGCTGAATTTTAGAGATAGCAGATGGAAACGGCTATCCAGGCCAAAGGTTGTTTTGGTGCTGCTGATGCGGTTGTTATTGAGAGCGTTGTCAAGTTCAGACTCTGACCCTTCGGCCCGGTCACCTGTACGAGAAAACAAGTACAAAAAAGTCAATTAGAAAACAAATCTCTTTTCATTTTAGATGGACAATGAAGGGAAAGTTCATCCAAAAATGAAAATTCATCATTTACGCAATAAAGATCAATATTTAAATCTAAAGTTTATTATAAATTTTCACTTTGTCACATTCTGAAAGTGAAAGTGGAGATTTTTAATAAAAAAGGACTTAAATATTGATCTGTTTCTCACCCACACCTATCATATCGCTTCTGAATATATAGATTTAACCACTGGAGTCGTGTGGATTAATTTTATGCTGCCTTAATGTTTTTTGTGGAGCTTCAAAGTTTTTGTCACCATTCACTTGCATTGAGACCTACAGAGCTCAGATATTCTTCTGAAAATCTTCGTTTGTGTTCTGCTGTAGAAAGACAATCATACACATCTTGGATGGCATGAGGGTGAGTAAATGATGAGAGAATTTTCATTTTTGGGTGAACTATCCCTTTAAAGCAATAATTTACAAAAAAATGAAAACTCTTGTCATTATTTACTCCTCGTGTTGTTCCTGTATGCTCTTATTTTTCTATTAAACACAAAATGAGAACTTTAAGAATCTTTACACAGCTCTTTTGTATTGAACAACAATTTATAGTGACCATGTCTGTCAAGCCCAAAAAAAAAGAACAAAAAGCACAATAAGAACACCATAAGATAGCTTGTACTACTAATGTGCTAAATTCCAAGTATTCTGAAGCTATATGATAGTTTTTTGTGAGGAACTGACAAAAATGTAAGTTGATATTCACTGTTGTCAATGGTCATCGATATTATGATATCAATAGTAATAGTAAAAATTCCATAAATTAAAAAAAACAACAGCATAATGGTTTGGAACAACATAGGTTTTCATTTTTGGGTGAACTATTTCTTTAAGCTGGAAGGTATTAGTCATATTTGAGAACAAAACGGAACACAAAACAAATTAAACAAAACACAAACTAAAAATAAAAAACAACAACAAAAAACAAAACAAAAACAAATACAAAACAGAAAATAAAAAAAAAAATTAAAAAAATCAAACCACAAAACACAAATTAAACAGAAAACACAAAACAAAACGAAAAACACAAAACAAAACAAAAAATATTTCTAATTTAGTAATCAAATGTACACTGAGACAAGTTTTAAATGCAATGAATTACACCAAGATACATTTGTTTTGTTTTTGTTTAGTTTTTTTGCCCTGGCAAAGCCACCCAGCTATCAATCAGAGAGAATAATTAGCCCGCCCAGATGGCACAGGTGCAAGCAGGCAGGAGACTAAGAAAAATGACATCCTCTCACAGCAGAAACCAGAGCAAGAGCCTGAATGCAATCTGTTATGCACACGTGCAGCCTTATTTGGGTTTCATCCAGGGGCGGATTTAGGCATGGGCGACATGGGCAGTTACCCAGGGCGGCTTCTTGGGGGGGGGGCACGAGGCACTCCCCCCGTCAACAACTTCGGGGCGTTCTCATTTACAATGTGCCCCCACCACCTGTCAACAACTTTGGGGGCGGGATGAAGCGGGTTTCGACCCAGGGTGCCATATAAGCTAGAACCATTACTGGTTTCATCCATCAACACAAATGCATCCAAGAATATCTCACCTCTCTCTAGATCGCACTCTGGGGAGGAGGCCCCGCTGCATTCACTACGTGGGCCCAGGATGGGAGACATCAGACTGAAGTCAGTCAATGAGACGGTGCTAGGCAGATCCAGACTGCAGGGTCGAGAGGAGGGGGCGGGGGAGACAGAGGAAGAGGAGGATGAGGAAGAGGAGGGGCAGGCTAAGTCCAGAGGGCTGTTTGGCCCAGAACTGAAGCTACTGGTGGACTGAGTCTCAGAGTCTTCCTCAGACGTGGCACCAGTGCTGCAGCTTTCATCCTCATATGAGCCAGATGCCACTGCAGGACGAAAAAGAAAAAAATAAGCTTAGACCAAGTTCATGTTGCCATGCTACCATCACAATGGCCAGAACAGAAACCTTGTTTACGCTATAATGATGACAAATTCAGGTTATCCATCAAAACAATGTCATTTAGGGCATATAAAGTATACGTGACCTATTCTGTATGTTCAGCACTAACAAGAATGTGTACTGCATTTAAAAGTGTTCCTGTGGCTGCCCTTTGAATTACGCTGGGCTCATAAAGGCTTATCAGACACAGAAGAGGCTTTTATCAGTTTCTGCTCTTTACTGCTCAGTCCACTCTTTACAAAGCACACGCATTAGCCCACCCATCTGCAGGGGCAATTACCACTGCAGCAAAAAACATAAAAACATCCTCCATCCATTTACTCACCCTCATGTCATTCCAAACATGAATGATTGTCTTATGTGGAACACTAAAGATGTTTTAATACATGGCAGTGGATAGTGACTAACTTTAAAGCTTAAAAAAGGACCCAAAAGTATCATAAATCAAGTCAACATCATTTATGATACTCTGGGGTCCTTTTATAAAATTTGAAGTAAGTCACTACCAACTGCCATTGTGCTGAAAAGATGCACCAGTATATTCATACTTTATTTACTCTAATGTGTTTTATGGAAGAATGAAAGTCATACTTAACATGAGGGTGAGTACATTATAACAGAATTTTCATTTTTGGGTGAAATATTCCTTTAAAGGGATAGAACACAAACAAAAAAACTGTTTGCTGAACAAAAACAAAGATTTTTAGAAAAATATCAGCTCTGTAGGTCCATACAATGCAAGTGAATGGTGGCTAGAACTTTGAAGGTCCAAAAAGCATATAAAGGCAGCATAAAAGTAATCCATATTACTCCAGTGGTTAAATCCATCTCTTGATTAGTGATATAACAGATGTGGGTGAGAAACAGATAAATATTTAAGTCCTTTTTACTTTAATCTCCACTTTCACGTTTATATTCTTTTGTTTTTGGCGATTTGCATTCTTTGTGTATATTGCCATCTACTGGGCAAAGAGGAGAATTTATAGTAAAAAAGGATTTAAATATTGATCTGTTTCTCACCCAAACCTATCATATCGCTTCAGAATATATGGATTTAACCACTGGAGTCGTGTGGATTACTTTTATGCTGCCTTTATGTGTTTTTTGGACCTTCAAAATTCTGGTCACCACTCACCTGCATTGTATGGACCTACAGAGCTGAGATATTTTTCTAAACATATTTGTTTTTGTTCAGCAAAAGAAAGTCATACACAAATGGGATGGCATGAGGACAAGTAAATTATGAGAAATGTTTCATTTTTGGGTGAACTATCCCTTTAAGTGTGATAAAAAAAAAGGGGAAAAAAGCTATGGCAGAACAGCGCACAAATAACTAAGGTGCCGTTTTAAGATAAGAGCCAAAGGGGTGACAGACAGTATTAACCACTGTACACAGAACTGCTGTGCTTAACTCTGCTGAGAAGATCTATAAAAACATCAGTCAGACTTTCACACAGTGTCTCTGTGGTATGCTTAGAGGAAAAAGACATAGCGATACTCTCTTCAGTACAACACTGCAGTGCATCTACTAGAAGTGGCGTTGTACTCTTGTACTCAATTCAACAAAGCAATTCGATACTACACAAAAAAAGATCAAACAAGAATATGTGCCCTACACGATAGCACCCAAACTTGATTGTTCCAAATAATGGATCTATTTTCCATTTTGTTCCACCATTAAATCCAATTCTAGCGAGGTCAAAAGAGCCTAATGGCTGATTGGGTGATTAAAAAAAAAAAAAAAAAACAGCCTTTTATCTCTACTTAATGCTAATCGAATTGCCTCTTAGTGTTGAATCTTATTTAGTCACCAAAGGCAGATTCATAATATAGCCAATACAGCTGAATAGCTTTTAAAGTGATGACTACATGCAATTCATTAGCAAAGGGGCCTAGAACACTTAACTGGTTTTACTTGAATGAACAACAGGACCATGGACGGGACACTAACAATGATTACTGCACACTGGTATATTGTGAATAGGTGCTTAATCTCAATGTTTTCTATTCACAAAGAAATGCTACAGATTTCCTCTCGGTTAAGAGAACTCTGACAGCATAAAAATGAACCAACACATTGATACAGTTCCTAACATAGCATCATAACCTCGGAACCTCATAAGTGACTAATTTGAAATGCTCTACATAGGCAACAACTCTTGAATTGACTAACGGTTGATTTCAATCGAGTCTGACATTAGCTTGTTGCTAAGCTAACAACTCAATATTATAATAAGCTACATAGCATACACATTCATTGAGTGAAATAGTCCATTTAATTAAATGGAACTATTTTTAATCTATACTTTTCAGTACTCTTCAGTACAAACGTAGGACAGCTGTATGAGGCTGACACTGATAACATGAACTCACTCGATATTCCATCAGAATCCATCTTGAAGCCCGAAAGGTCTTCACCAATGACGCCATCACCCTCTGAACCCACGCCTCTCTCCCGCTGGCCTATACCTAAGGAATGTCTGCGCTTGTGGATCTCATCAGAGATCATCTCCAGGTTCCGTAGCGCTGATTTATATTCCCCTTTAGCCTGTGTAAGCTTGGTCTGAAGGTCATCCACGTTCTTTTTCAGTTGCTTAAGAGAAACAGAAAGAAACAAAATAAAAAACCTAGACATGTCTAAAAATAGACAGCAAGAAAAGGCCAAACAAGTGGAGAAAAAGGTACTGAAGACATGGATTGAAAAATACAGTGGAACTGCAAATCAACTAGAGGTCGTCTGATAACTAAGGTGGTGGAAAAGGCAGATAACCGTTTAATCTGCCTATAGTTTTTAAAATTAATTTAAAGAATGTCTCTTTCTTTACTGTGCCTGTTACAGTAAAGACAGACAGACATAGAGGCTACAAGAGTCCAAAATAATAAAATCCCAGATGCAGTTTATTGTTCAACCAAAATTCCAATAAAAACCAGAAAAATAAAGATTTGGTGCATAATGTGTGACTTTTAACTGTAAACAAGCCCAAAACACACAAGGGACTCTAATTTTGAAATGACAGAAGCTTGACTCTGTTATGCTCTTCTATATATATTTTTTTCTTTTTCTTTCTCCCCTTTTCTCCCCAATTTGGCATGCCCAATTCCCAATGTGCTCTAAGTCCTCGTGGTGGCGTAGTGACTTGCCTCAGTCTGGGTGGTGGAGGACGAATCTTAGTTGCCTCCACGTCTGAGACAGTCAATCTACGCATCTTATCACATGGCTTGTTCAGTGCGTTACCGCGGAGACCTAGCGCGTGTGGAGGCTTCACGCTATTCTCCGCGGCATCCATGCACAATTCACCACACGCCCCACCGAAAGCGAGAACCACATTATAGCGACCACAAGGAGGTTAACCCAACTTGACCCTACCCACCATAGCAACCGGGCCAATTGGTTGCTTAGGAAGCCTGACTGGAGTCACTCAGCATGCTCTGGATTCGAACTTGCAACTCCAGGTGTGGTAGTCAGCGTCTTTACTTGCTGAGCTACCCAGGCCCCCCATGATGTTCTATAGTTAAGAATTAACCAAATTAAGCTTTTTACAACCTATATATTCACCAGATGAAGAGTTCTGTGTGTGTGTGTGTGTGTGTGTGTGTGTGTGTGTATAATATCGATCAGCCACAACATTAAAACCGCTGCCTAATATTGTGTAGGTCCCCCTCATGCCACCAAAACAGCGCCAACCCGCAGATGATATTCTTCTCACCACAACTGTACAGAGCAGTTATCTGAGTTACCATAGACTTTGTCAGTTTAAACCAGTTTGGCCATTCTCTGTTGACCTCTCTCATCAACAAGGCATTTCTGTCCACAGAACTGCCCCTCACTGGATGTTTTTTGTTTGCCACCATTTTGAGTAAATTCTAAAGACTGTTGTGTGTGAAAATCCCAGGAGATCAGCAGTTACAGAAATACTCAAACCAGCCCATCTGGCACCGACAATCATCCATGCCATTATCTAATCAGCCAATCGTGTGGCAGCATTACAGTGCATAAAATCATGCCGATACGGGTCAGGAGCTTCAGTTAATGTTCACATCAACCATCAGAATGGGGAAAAAATTTGATCTCAGTGATTTGGACCGTGGCATGAATGGTGGTGTCAGATGGGCTGGTTTGAGAATTTACTTTATTTTTATTGAATAATGTGTATCTATATTGTGTGTATTGTATACTGTACAGTGTATGTTATTATTTGTATATTGTTGTGTGTAATTATGTGTATATTAGACTTTAAATTGTGCTGTGTTAATTTGATGTTATTGTAAATTGGTATATGTCTCATCACTGTCACGACTGCTGCTATGTTGATCGGAACTGCACCCAAGAATTTCACACACCATTGCACTTGTGTATATGGCTGTGACAATAAAAGTGATTTGATTTGATTTTGATATATTTGATGGAAAACATTACAAAATATTTGATTAAGATATATATATATCTATACACAACATGACTCATGTCTTTCAAGTTTCTACACCCAGTAGAAACTTGAAAGACACGAGTCATGTTGTGTAGAAATTTTTAAATATAGAACAGCACTACATACTGTATGTTTGCATAGTATGAATGCAAAAGTACCTCCAGCTGCAAGTAATACTTGGCCTTCATTTCAAAGTAGGGCCTGGAAAAGAGAAATCGAGAAAAACTGATTAAAGCCACTGTAAATGCCTATATAAAAGCACTGTATATATTGCTATGGCAACCATTCTCTATATGCTGACACATTAGGCAAATGCTGAGTGAGAGGATCAGAGGAGTTTAATAACAGAGAGCTGAGCCTGCTGAGTCGCAATCATTCTCAGAGCTCCAGTGTGAGAAAACCGCCCTCAACTAAAGCTCCCCACTGATGTAAAAATGTAAAGTAAAACCTGTGCAAACACTGTGACTGTAAACATGCTTTACATTTTTTCTAAATTTATAATAACATTTAGAACCAACACCAACCACATGTATACAAAAACCACAGGCCACGTCCACACTATTCAATTTTTTCAGTTGAAAACTCAGCTTTCTATTTCCTAATGACATGTACCACATACTTTGGAAAACTAGAGATTGTTTTCGAAAGTCTCCATTTTAGTAGAGAAAAATGCGTTCCACTGTAAATGAGAGGTGTATTCATAGCAAAATCAATGCGTTTTCAACAGAAAGCATGTGTGTGTGGACGTGGCCATAGACTACTGGTGGCCTTGAAAACACAAAGTGTATACATGCACTAAGGAATAAAGTCACTGAAATGCTTGATGTGTTTCGAATGAATTATTCAGTGCATACTTAGACTTGTTGATGGTGCGTTTGAGTTTTTTCTCTAGCTGTTTCATACGGCCCATGGCTGCATTGTACTTGGCTGCTGTTTCCTTATGCAGCAGCTCGCTGCGTGTTTTTATCTGCTCTGCCTCCATCACCTAAAAACCGGGAAAACAACAACAACAACAACAACAAAAAAAAACATTACTAAATATTTCCAACAACATTTCATTTTAAAGGGATAGTTCACCCAAAATTCTCATCATTTACTCACCCTCATGCCATCTCAGATGTGTATGACTTTCTTGCTTCTGCTGAACACAAAGATTTTTAGAAGAATATTTTAGCTTTCAATGCAAGGGAATGATGACCAGAACTTTCAAGATCCAAAAATCACATAAATGCAGCATTAAAGTTATCCATAAGACTCCAGTGGTTAAATCCATTTTAGGAAGCGATACGATAGGTGTGAGTGAGAAACAGATCAACATTTAAGTCCTTTTTTACTATAAATCTCCACTTTCACTTTCTGAAAAAATTATGGTAAAAAAGGATTGAAATATTGAGCTGTTTCTCACTCAAAGCGATTGCATCACTTCAGAAGACATGTATTAAAACACTGGAGCCGTACAGATTACTTTATGCTGGCCACTATTCACTTGCATTGAAATGACCTACAGAGGTGACATATTCTTCTAAAAATCTTTGTGTTCAGCGGAAGAAAGAAAGTCATACACACCTGGGATGGCATGAAAGTGAGTAAATGATGAGAGAATTTTCAGTTTTGGCTGAAGTATCCCTCTAAATTCTGTCATTTGTACTCACCCTCTTGTCATACCAAATCTGTAGGGATATGTTTTCTTCTGTGAAACACAAAAGGTGAATTTTTGAAAAATATTTTGGCCCAGTGAATGAGGACTGAGGGTCTCAAGCTTCAAAATGACAAATAATAATAATAATAAAACACCATAAATCATAAAAGTGGTCTATATGACTAATTATATGTGTTATATTCCAAGTCTTCTGAAGCCATAGCATTGTGTGAACAGACCAAAATTAAATTAATTGTAAATCCTTGGCACATTTATTAGAGAAGTAGAGATGTCTGATTCATTACAAATAGTTTGTTTTGAGTCCAATCTCCTTAATGAATTAGTTGATCCTGTTCACAAAACTGATCTGGATGATTCACAAATTGGACTGATTTGGTTCTCGAGTTCAACTCGCTGACTAAATGACCCAGTTTAACAGCCCCCTAGAGGGAAAGATTACCAGAACATAACTTACATTTTGGTCTGTTTCTCACACGAAGGTATCGTTTGGCTTCTGAAGACTTGGGATTTAGCCCACAAGTCCTCTTTTATGTTACTTTTATGGTGCTTTTTGTCATGTTGGAGCTTGATAGCCCCAGTCCATATTCACTTTCAGTATATGAAAAAGAGTGGCCAGGGTATTTTTCAAAAGTTCACCTTTTGTGTTCAATGGAAGAACAAACCATCTTACTTGTTTGGAACAAATTAAGGGTGAGTAAATTACAGAATTGTTATTTTTGGCTGAACTATTGCTTTAAAATCCAAACACAGCAAATATCTGCGACACTCACTCGCTGTGTAGCATGGTTAAGCATCTCCTGCCAGGCTGAGTCAAACTGCCGCTTGTCTTCCTCCAGCAGCCTCTGTTCAGCCAGGGCGATGGTCTCTTTGGCCGCCCGCAGTACCTCTGTGGCCCTCTGGAAGTCCTGCGTTGATCTCTGTGCTTCCAGCTGAGCCTGAAGAGCATGTAGAGGGCAGGATTGTCAGCCACAACTCTGTCATGATTAAACATTCAGTATGAAACTGTTGGCAGTTTCTAAACCCCCTGCTCAGAGTACCAGCTGGCAGGAGAAAATGAATCTCAGCTCACTGCCTGACTCCTTCCATCAAACACACTATCATCATGGAGCTGTATAATAAGACAACCTTTGTAGTAAATCATTGTTGAATGTAGGGATGGGTGGTATGATGGTATATACCGTGCAATGTTAATAATGCGCCAACCATTAGAGATTCTGCTATACGTTTTATTTAGCTGTATATCCGTGGTTCGATTAAAAAAAAAAAATCAGATACAGAGTACAAAACTGTAGCATATATAGCCTACCTCAAATAAGTTAAACAGCCAATGATATTAAAGAAACAGTCAGCATATATAAAAAAGTAATAAACACTGTGTGTCATGTAATTATATAAAAAAGGCCATGTTAATGAACTCACTGAATAAATCGGTAACTGAATTAACTAATTCAGTCTCTGAAAGTCATGTTTGATTCTAAATGAAGCAAGAGATGTTTTGTGTAACTTGAATCATTATAGTACTCACTGGTTGCTCAAATTATATGACAATGTGTAGTTAAAGATAAAACGTTTGCAACAATGCTTTTTTGTAATAAATTATAAATGTAATTAAAAACCTGCATATATCAACCATTCAAACATGGCTTATCCACCCACCCCTAGTTGAAGGCATGCTCAATGAAATAATAATAGACTCAGTTTGATCAATATAATAAACGATTTTCATTTATACAAAACTCCAGTACAATGTAATGGTAAACAACAAAGTGGATAATCTATCCAAAGCATTCAGTTCAAGAGATGGAGAAACTTTACTTTTGCAGAGCACTTCCTGTGTGGTGACATATTAAGCCAAACTTGCTAAAGCCATGCAAATATAATCCTTTCCCATTCCATCACTTTTTAACTCTAATCTCCATGTTACTCCTACTGACAGAAAAAGCCTGTAGAAACCTCTTACCGGTTTAGCCTACATATCCAAAATAAACCAGGCAAGTTTTTACACTTTGAATTGATTTACAGTGCTGTTTTGTAAAGAGATGTTACAAAACGAATCAGAACTTGAGAAAATAATGCATTATTTAAAGGGGACATAAAGTGCTTTTTTTTAAAAAAAATAGTTTTATGATCTTCCCTTGAGTCCACTGATAATCTTAGTTTCTTAGTAATCTAAGTTTTTGTTTTTTGTTTTTTTGCACCAAAACAGTCATAACTAAGTAATATATGATCATTTTCCACCCTGTCTCTGACCCTCTGTCTGAAACGCTCAGTTTTGGCCAAAGTGCCTCCTTAAAACTTCAACGAAAATGCCCACTGTTATGATTGGCTAACATCGAGCAACCCCTTTGAAATACAGCCATATTTGAAATAGAATGAACCAGCTCCACAACATTATAAAACTACATTTCAGAGTTTACACATAACACGCATCCAACACATTGCATCTGAATATATTAAACTGTTCATCTCAAGCACAACTGACAACACACACACTGTCTACACCACTCACAAGAGTCGCGTTAAAAGCAACAGAACCCATTATAATCAATGATGCTGTCTACCATGGAAGCATCCGTTGCAGCGCATCATATTGCGCTGACAGTAAACAGATGTCGTTCCATTTTGCGCTGCCAAGACGTCCATCTAGTGCATGTTTAGATACACCAACAATTAAAAATAGGGCAGATGTGTGCGAGAACTGGACCATGAAGCATTTGTGCTCAAAACAACAAGAGGCACAGTAGCTGAATGAAACAGAATGGATCTCCTTTTCAGAGTAGTAACTTGACACCATGTCTTTTAAAATCTGCCCGAGATACTTGACAACGGTCAAAGACGTCTGTCTAGTGCATGTTTGTATACTGAAATAATTACAAAATAGTCCAGATGGGTTCCATTTGGTGTTCAGGAATAGTGTGGCCACACTAGGCTTGTCCGTCCTGCTCTCATTCAGTTTACGAACAGAAGCACCAGTGGGCGGGGCCAAGGCTGCGATGATGTGAAGTAGGCGTTGATGTTTTTTCCTTTGTAGAGGTGGTCATGAATTAAATGGGCCCTCTAGTGACATAGGTTATTCATGGAAGTAGAGAACGAGGTGTTTTTGCAGCTTGGTTTCAATAAATGATTTTATTGCACTGGGGATAAAATTTTGAGTTCGAAAATTTACAGTATATTTTTTATAGTAGAATGATCTCTTATTTGTCAAAATATCAAGGAAAATTTGATTCCTTTTGACATAAACCCTTTAAGAAATTAAAGCTGCTGTAAGTGATTTTAGCCATTCTGGAAATTCCATGAGAATGAGCTGTTGAATTGGACATGCCCCCTTCTTCCAAAACACCGCCCTCCAAAGTCATCGTTGAGACAGTCACTGAACAATTGAGCAGCAGTGCATCATTTTACGGTTGTCAAATAAAACAGTAGCAAAATAGCCACCCTCCGCTGACAACTGTTATGAATCTGAATATGGCATTAAACTTGAATGTTCCCCTTCAACTACTTCTAGGGTGACCATACGTCCTCTTTTTCCCGGACATGTCCTCTTTTTCGGGCCTTAAAAAAGCGTCCGGCCGGGATTTCTAAATTTGCGAAAATGTCTGGGATTCGGCTTTAGTTGCATTATGATGTGCATCTGGTCTAATACTTCATTGTGTGTGCGCACATATTTGCATTGCTTTAACTCCTCTTTGTAAGTCCCGCATTCTTGCACACCAATTGGTCCATTATAAGAGGCTTGCAGCAACTACTGGCCAAATTCCTGCCTGTCAATCTCTCCGCGAACATGCGAAGCGCTGTTGTATTCGGCATCAAACAGTTGCTTAACAGTAGCAGCAAATGACAGCTGAGTGAAAACAATGCCCAAACGAAAGTGCAAATTTACAGAAGATTTGCACAAAAAATTCCCATGCTTTTGTCCAGGTCGAGATCCAAGGGAAGCAGAATGTATGACATGTAAAGCTGGCACTTATGTGTCAGTTGCTAATAAAGGTGCAAGTGATTTAGAAGCACACATTAGCTCTGTGAAGCATAAAGAATCAGCAAAAGGTGAAAGTTCATCAGGTAAATTAACGGACTACTTTTTGCGACCAGGTAAAATTGTTATCACATTGCTTAATTTTCTATGGCCATTCAAAATAATAATAATAGTAAATAAAAGGTACACTCATGGCATCAAATATTTTATTTTAGTACATGGACATTGAAAAGAATGTTGAAAATTATTATTTATTTAGATATATTTATGTTATGCTAATAGTGTGTCTTTTTCACTGTATTGAAGTTTGCATTAATAGTAACACTGTTTTGAACCCTATTATTCCACCCCCCACAATCCCCCCTGACGAAAAAAAAAAAGATGTCCTCTTTTTGGAAAACCAGAATATGGTTACCCTAATTACTACACTATGAGAACGCGCAAAATGATTGACAGACAGAAAGCACATTAAAGTCTTCTGATAGGCTGGTCAAAGAAAGTGTCTTGATAGAATTGTGTTTGATTTTGTGTTTGATAGAATATGTCTATCAGTCAATGAACTCTTGAAGGTGACACACTTCTTCATCCACACTCATCATACTGGTCACAAGACCTTGAATGCCATTAAACTCAAACCTGCAAAACTAAATATCTACAGTATCAAAATGACAGTTGCATGATATGTAATAATCCCAGAGATAAACCAATACCTGTTCTCCAATACCTGTTATCCTTTATATTTCCTCCATTCCTGACAGCTCAATCCATTTACTTCTTCATTCCCTATTCCTATATCCAATCCTCACTCTCACACAGGCTATTTTTAGCTCAGGCTTCAAAGTTGATGTGATGCTGCCGCATTGCCACAGAGAGCTGACAGCAGGGGATCACTGCAGAGATGCCAGGACAGACCTCCAATCCACCCACAAAAGGACACGGGATGATAGAAGAGCTAACGTACTTAGGGGTCATTACACCAAACACATTTTAGTGTCCGTATGCACTGTTTTTCTATGTAAACATGAGCTAGATGGATGTCTTTGACTGTTATGCCACATATCGATGTTTTTTAGCATCTCACGCAGGAGCATTGCGTTTTTTGACACCATGTCAAGTTAAAAACATTTTAAACCTTGAACGTTTACAAACGTGTCTCAAGATGCCTGCATTCTTTTCTATTTGTTGAGCTGCATCCAGCGTTTGTTTAGGGGAAGAGAGTGCCGGCAC
The DNA here is from genome assembly GCF_019703515.2 of Myxocyprinus asiaticus. NCBI lineage: Eukaryota > Metazoa > Chordata > Actinopteri > Cypriniformes > Catostomidae > Myxocyprinus > Myxocyprinus asiaticus. The sequence goes on from NC_059359.1 coordinate 14,612,129, forward strand.
AAAGGGTATCACCCTGTGGCGAGGGTGTGGTTGAGTGTCCGTCCAGGGAGAGGGGAAGCGGTAAGGATTCATCCCTGGGTGACAATTAGGGCTAACAGCTGTTTCTTGTTACAGTAATCCGGGAAGGGCGATAAGAGAAGCCCACGCCAGATCCCAGAGTGTTACCAAGCTGTACCACACGTTAGAGTGTTTCAGCCAAGTTATTGAGTATTATTTTTAGTAAATAAAGAGTGTGACGTTACCTTAACCCCGCTTCCTCAATCCTACAACGACCAGTCCTTTTACACCTGAACGGGTTTATTTTGAGAACGACCGGCCTACTTATCATAAGGCTGCTTGTGAAATAAATGAATAAAAAGACATTAAAAATATTGATTTTAATTCAAATAATTTTATTATGTAAAAAGAAAGACTGCGGAGTGATACAAGAGACATGAAACTAGCAGTGTCGGAAATCCGTTACCTGGGACAACGGTCAATTATACAGTTTAGCGGTCACTGTACAAAAATATTTGACTGCAGAATGTTGCAATTGACCAATCAGAATTAAGTATTCCAGCTGTTTAACAACTCAAAATACAGCTAACAAGAACATGCACTTCAGAGAGCAGACTTAGATCAATAAAGCAAAAATTATAAAATCCCAAGGCTTATGCATGAACACGATCAAGCTACGCTGCCTTGAAAATGTCCAATCGACTCTTAAGAATTCAGCCGATGACAAAACTTTGGAAAGCTTTCAAGTTCATGCAAAGAAGAAAATGTTCTCATGAGAGGTTGTTAAAACATTCATTCAAATGCTCAGACAAACTCTGAGGACGAAACTAATTTCCTGAGGAGTCACATTATAATATAAACTGCTTTAAATCAGTTACTTCCTTCACGCTGTAAAGTGAGATATTGAACTAAAATCACATCTAATCTTAAACAAATAGCACAACCGTGATTTTATTGTGTCAGGTTTTTATGTGACTTCAGTTTACAAGTCCTTTACACAGCTTGGCTCAGCTGATTATTATCTTTATCAAGACAAAAATGGCCTCACTTTGTATATTTATTGACTACAGCTTTCATCAAATTCTGACAAAAATATAGCAGAAGAGGCCTTTTAGGTAATCTCATGAGATGTTCTGGGATGATGGTGACCTAGTTGACATGCTGTTTTGATGTTATTTGTCCATTGTCCTGGTTCTGGGAAAGAAAAGGGTCATTTACAATGTTTTCTGTACATCTAACTTGAGATAGAAATAAGGTCATTTGCAATGATTTTCAGTATGCCTCACTCAGAGTTTTTCTCTGAAGACCAATGCATTTATTGGTTCAGCAAACACATCCCGATTCCTGCCCACTGGTACTTAAACGTGAGATTTCTATATTAACTATCTAATAAAATGTAGCAGAAAATAATCCAAAATGGCTTTCTATATGGTTGGGTTTAAAAGTCCTCTTTAAAAAATGTTTTTATTTAGCATTTTTCTCATTTAAATGCATTTTCATTACAATTACATTTTTAGCATGACAATTGATTAAAAAGTTTAACTTAACGAACAAAGGAGTTAAAGGTCCACTCAGTAAATTTTTGTTCACGTTGTCTTAGACTTACACTAACACCTAAGGGCGTGGATGCAGCATCATTCAAACTCAGTAGATTTCAGTTACAGATGCCATTGTAAAAATTCACTATACACAGCCAGTCAGGGTTAATTAAATCCCTGAGTGAAAGTGTCCAATAGTTACTGAGCTACAAGGCAGTTACTGAGATTAAAGGGGTCATGAAATGGAGAATAAAATGTTCCTTTGTCTTTAGACATATTTAGGTAACTGTACATTGAATGTACATTGTACATTCAAAACTACCTCCCCAGTCTAAAAAGAGCATTTATACTTGCCCCCCTGCTGAAAAGTCTCATTTTGAAATCTGTCTGTTTGTGACATCACAACACATTGCTTATTTGTATTTACACATCCCGTAACATGCGTTATTGCACCCTTGGTCCCGCACCCTGGCGAGCAGTTCAAGTCAAGACAGCAGGCCTTCCGTGGCTAACTATTCCTAACATAACACCAAAGGGGACCCATCTGGACTATTTTGAATTATTTTGTATATGAACATTAACTACACAGACTCTTTGAACGCTGCCATGTATCTTGCCGCTTTTAAAAGACGCGGTGTCAAGTTACAACTCTGAAAGGGAGAAGCAATTCTCTCATTCAGCAGCTGCTTGTGTTGCTTTGAGCACAAACGCGTCATGGACACGTTCAAACGCCCATCTGCACTATTTTTTATTGTTGGTGTATGTAAACATAGGATGTCTTTGACAATGGACGATGGATGTCTTTGACCATTTCAGTGTGTGTGTAATTTCACCATTTTTTGGACTGTGTTCATTTTTTTCGGCTCATGTCAGCATAGATTGCTTGTAAACAGTCAAAATATGATTCAAGCTTTGCAAAGGAACTGTTATACAGGTGCATCTCAATAAATTAGAATATCGTGGAAAAGTTCATTTATTTCAGTAATTCAACTCAAATTGTGAAACTCGTGTATTAAATAAATTCAATGCACACAGACTGAAGTAGTTTAAGTCTTTGGTTCTTTTAATTGTGATGATTTTGGCTCACATTTAACAAAAACCCACCAATTCACTCTCTCAAAAAATTAGAATACATCATAAGACCAATAAAAAAAAAAAACATTTTTAGTGAATTGTTGGCCTTCTGGAAAGTATGTTCATTTACTGTAATATGTACTCAATACTTGGTAGGGGCTCCTTTTGCTTTAATTACTGCCTCAATTCGGCGTGGCATGGAGGTGATCAGTTTGTGGCACTGCTGAGGTGGTATGGAAGCCCAGGTTTCTTTGACAGTGGCCTTCAGCTCATCTGCATTTTTTGGTCTCTTGTTTCTCATTTTCCTCTTGACAATACCCCATAGATTCTCTATGGGGTTCAGGTCTGGTGAGTTTACTGGCCAGTCAAGCACACCAACACCATGGTCATTTAACCAACTTTTGGTGCTTTTGGCAGTGTGGGCAGGTGTCAAATCCTGCTGGAAAATGAAATCAGCATCTTTAAAAAGCTGGTCAGCAGAAGGAAGCATGAAGTGCTCCAAAATTTCTTGGTAAACGGGTGCAGTGACTTTGGTTTTCAAAAAACACAATGGACCAACACCAGCAGATGACATTGCACCACAAATCATCACAGACTGTGGAAACTTAACACTGGACTTCAAGCAACTTGGGCTATGAGCTTCTCCACCCTTCCTCCAGACTCTAGGACCTTGGTTTCCAAATGAAATACAAAACTTGCTCTCATCTGAAAAGAGGACTTTGGAACACTGGGCAACAGTCCAGTTCTTCTTCTCCTTAGCCCAGATAAGACGCCTCTGACGTTGTCTGTGGTTCAGGAGTGGCTTAACAAGAGGAATACGACAACTGTAGCCAAATTCCTTGACACGCCTGTGTGTGGTGGCTCTTGATGCCTTGACCCCAGCCGCAGTCCATTCCTTGTGAAGTTCACCCAAATTCTTGAATCGATTTTGCTTGACAATCCTCATAAGGCTGCGGTTCTCTCGGTTGGTTGTGCATCTTTTTCTTCCACACTTTTTCCTTGCACTCAATGTTCTGTTAACATGCTTGGACACAGCACTCTGTGAACAGCCAGCTTCTTTGGCAATGAATGTTTGTGGCTTACCCTCCTTGTGAAGGGTGTCAATGATTGTCTTCTGGACAACTGTCAGATCAGCAGTCTTCTCCATGATGGTGTAGCCTAGTGAACCAAACTGAGAGACCATTTGAAGGCTCAGGAAACCTTTGCAGGTGTTTTGAGTTGATTAGCTGATTGGCATGTCACCATATTCTAATTTTTTGAGATAGTGAATTGGTGGGTTTTTGTTAAATGTGAGCCAAAATCATCACAATTAAAAGAATCAAAGACTTAAACTACTTCAGTCTGTGTGCATTGAATTTATTTAATACACGAGTTTTACAATTTGAGTTAAATTACTGAAATAAATGAACTTTTCCACGACATTCTAATTTATTGAGATGCACCTGCAGAAGGATGGGACAGTTAAAAACACTTTAAAAAAAGTAAGTAAACCATTTCATTCATGAACATTTCAAATGTCTTGACTGTTTGATAGTTTATGGTGCTGAGTGTTAACAGTTGTGCTTGAGATGAAAAGTTTAATATATTCTGATGCATTTTGTTGGACGTGCATTGTGTGTAAACCCTGCAATTTTGTTTTATACAATCGAGGTTCATTCTCTTCCGATTGAGTCTGCAAAATTTGAGGGGCTGCATGATGTTAGCTAATCAGAACAGAGGGCGTTTACTTTGAAGTTTTGAGGCACTTAGGCCAAAACAGAGCGTTTCAGACAGAGGGACAAAAACAGGATGGAAAATTATCATATATTACTAAATTGTGACTGTTTTGGTGCAAAATAAAAACTTTTATAACATTATCATTGGACCTCAGGGAAGATAATTAAACATGAACAAAAACAGCAAACAAAAACAGCAGCAAGACATAATAATAATGGCAACAAAGAAAAAAATGACCCCTGTTCAAAAGTCTGCATACCCTTAGTTCTTAATACTGTGTATTGCCCCCTTTAGCATCAATGACAGCATACAGTCTTTTGTAATAGTTGTCTATGAGGCCCCAAATTCTTGCAGGTGATATAGCTGCCCATTCGTCTTGGCAAAACGCCTCCAGGTCATGCAAAGTCTTTGGTCATCTTGCATGAACCACATGTTTGAGATCTCCCCAGAGTGGCTCAATGATATTAAGGTCAGGAGACTGTGATGGCCACTCCAGAACCTTCACCTTTTTCTGCTGTAACCACTGGAGGGTCAACTTGGCCTTGTGCTTAGGGTCATTATCGTGCTGGAAAGTCCAAGAGCGTCCCATGTGCAGCTTTCGTGCAGAAGAATGCCAGTTGTCTGCCAGTATTTTCTGATAACATGCTGCATTCATCTTGCCATAAATTTTCACATGATTCCACATGCCTTTAGAGCTCACACCCCCCCCCCCAAAACATCAGTGAGCCACCACCATGCTTCACAGTGGGGATGGTATTCTTTTCACTATAGGCCTTGTTGACCCCTCTCCAAACATAGCGCTTATGGTTGTGACCATAAAGCTCTATTTTGGTCTCATCACTCCAAATTACAGTATGCCAGAAGCTGTGAGGTGTGTCAAGGTGTTGTCGGGCATATTGTAACCGGGCTTCTTTCTGGCAACTCGACCATGCAGCTCATTTTTGTTCAAGTATCGTCGTATTGTGCTCCTTGAAACAACCACACCGTCTTTTTCCAGAGCAGCCTGTAGTTCTCCTGAGGTTACCTGTGGGTTTTTCTTTGTATCCCGAACAATTCTTCTGGCAGTTGTGGCTGAAATCTTTCTTGGTCTACCTGAACTTGGCTTGGTATCAAGAGATCCCCGAATTTTCCACTTCTTAATAAGTGACTGAACAGTACTGACTGGCATTTTCAAGGCTTTGGATATTTAACAGGTTAACAGTTTAACAGGTTATAGTGCTATATAAAGCCATCATGAAATTCTCCAAATCCAAATTCTGTTTAAAGCTTATTGATTGAAGGGGAAGTCCAATGGAGGGGATATGACTCATAAACAGCTTGCATTAAATCTGCTTTGGTGTGAGTCCCATGCAGTCACCATTAAACAGAGCCAAACAAGAGCACTAAAGAATCATGATCACCATTAAACAAAGCCAAACAAGGGCACTAAAGCCCTCACACACCACCATAACATTTACTTATACTAGTACACACACATACACCCACAGTCTGGGATAAAGCCTGATCCCCAATTTCCCATGAGAGGTCGAGAGGGCTTTTGCAAGTGGACACAATCTTCACCTTCAATCCCCAAGTATTCTCTGGTTTCTTAACTTCCTGACAACACTTTTGCCACATGGGGATGGGTACAGGAAAACGAATCAATCAGAAAGGGGATGGAAAGAAGACAAGCAGTCATAGGCTGACATACAGGTTATTTATGAGATCACATTTACAGCCTCTCTGCTGAGTGACAACATTTCCCTACTGATCCACAGCCAAACATTGAGGAACATTATCTGAGAGGTTTTGTTGTAGTGCAATATGACTCACTCAGAGTGCCAAAATAATATAACCAAGCCAATGAATCCACTTTCCTCACGCACTTCGCACCAGCAAAATAACAAAGCCACATATGGGAAACAGAGTCAGAGTTTGTTATTAAGTGAAGTTCAGTTCCTACCAGAGTTTATACTCAAGCTCCTTATATTTTATGTGAAGGGAATAACGTTGCAGTGGCACTCTGTTAGACACTTCAATGTTTGATGAAACTCACAGTGAAACTCAGACAGCTGCAGGGGTTTGGCTGTGCCACCAATCTGACAAGGACAATACTTGCCTGACATCTCCAGACTGATGTACCTACTAAATGTGACCAATGAAATCATTATTAGGCAGGATAATTTAGAAGCATGAAGGTTCTTTCCTATGTTCAAGTATGTTCTTAGTATTAACACATTAACAGTAGAAAAATTACATACATTTGTTAATTCACTTTAATAATAAATCATTAGGCAACAAGGTTGTGCATTACAAAGATTTTACCAGGGGTAAGGACTATTCTTAGGCATGATGTGAAGTGGGCCCCCTTACATGTGGTAAAATCCCTGTAACAAACTGAATAGAACCGGCCTGGTGTGTTTATAGTTATATATAGTTTATTTTTACCACAGCTTTGAACATGGCTCATCCAATCAAAAATCAAGTGTCAGGACTGTTAATTTTACATTTACATTTATGCTTTTGGCTTTTATCCAAAGCGACGCAATGCATTCAGGGTATACATTTTATAATTTTGTGTGTTCTCTAGGAATCGAACCCATGATCTTGGCGTTGCAAGCACCATACTCTACCAGATACTGGAAGGGCAATAATCAGTAGCTGGAAAACTGACTGAATGTTATGCATTAAACAGTAGCAGGAAAAAACTATGGTATATAGGCCTATGTCATGTTTGTGTATCAGAGTATGTACGTGTATTATTCAGAAGGATCCTTGATGAGAAATGTGTACTGAATTATTCATATCAGAACTGAAAAACCTTTCATCCTCAAATCAGCACAGTTGTAATACATACTTCTATGTATATGGTTCTGTCGTTCATTCATTATGCATATCATGCACTTCAATCTAAAAGAGTCTTCAACTGCATCCAAAGCTATGATACATAACATAACACATAACCATTAACCACATAACCATTACAGAAGCCTAGCAATCTGTTAATTATTTTCAAAAGCATTGTGATGGACTAATGATTGTATGAGTGTGATTGTAAACCAGGCTTTTAGACTGTGTCATCTGAACACATCAGAACATGGATGAGAGACTGGTTATCCTCACTCTCTTGTTCTCAACTCCCAACACTCAAAAGAGAGCTGGGTCACTTACAGTCAATGTTTTTTTGCACCAGATACAGTCAAAATGTATATATCTGGACTGTTTGTGGCTGCTGTATGGTACAGTGGCATTAGGCATCCTTTTTTGCATGTGAAATAAGTAACAGCATTATGCTACGTTAATTAATGGGGTACGGGTTTGCTGTCAGGTTCAACATATAGTTAATAAATAATTGTTTGCGCTGCACCATTTAAAAATAAACTTCAGCCATTCTTTCTTTAGAATCCTTTGGAATGATCCTCATACCATTAGTTATACACAAACAGTAATAAAAGTATTTTCTTATAGTGAATTCTAAAAACGTTGTATAACCTGGACAGCTATACATCAGTAAATTGCGAAAGTTTGGACTGAGCCATTTTTCTAGTTTAGTTTCAAATCTTAAATGGGGAGGAAGATATTAGATCTGAAAAGTTTAGTATGTTTTTATAGTACATCAAACTCTTACTTTTAAAAGATTCATGATATGACCCCTTTAAAACAGAAGCACAAGACAATGTCTGAGACTGAAAGAGGACACTATTTAATGCAGAAGTGAGATCAAACACGAACAGAGTACGAACTTAGTAGGACAATTAGCTCTAAATAAGCTTAAATTTAAATTAGGGGGGATTTCCACTGATGCTTGCAGCAAAAACTGGCATCAGACATCATTAGTGGTTGTGTGAAATGCTTTTCTTTATATAGAGGAGGAAAGTCAGTGGGAGACAGACACAGAGACTGCGCAGGGGTGGGGAGAAAAACACGGCAAACTGCAAAGAAAGGTAACAGCTAAAGCTCTACTGCAGTCAAGCATTCACTGCAGAGAGACAGCAGAGGAAAGACAGTCAATAGACAGACCTGACATGCATTAACCTTTTAAGCTCTGAAGGTGCTTTTAAAGATGTCCTGTTTAATTGGCATGTTCAAAATAAAAGACTTACAATTCTCAAAAGAGGGTCAATTGTTTGGTATAATTTTAAAGAAAACTTTTAAAATTTTTTAATGATATAGATTATGATAAATTATGAGACCCTCGGCCTAAGAAACTGCTGAAAATTCACAAAATAAAATTAAAAACGTAACTTATTTTTCTTATTTGACATTATATATGTCTGGGTGTAAATAAGGTAGCTCCGAATACTGCTTTTTGTTCCCAACCATGCCACTTGTAACTTGAGTACAATTTTGTGATAATACGGCAAAGCAATCAAAAGTTATAGAATTACAAAAATAATTTATCCTAGAGTCCAAAAACATCTCCAAGTGTCCAAAAGCCTCTCCAAACAAATAACATATAATAATTGTACATAAGAACTAATTACACATGCAAACACAACAGTGACTACATGTATGCTCTCTCTCCAAAGCATGCAGGCATGAGTAACGAGATTTCATTCAGTTCCATTCTGTGCCATTTGAGCCATCATTGAGCCCATTTACATGCACACCAATATGCTGATTACTCTCTAAAATCAGCTTATTTAAAAAATCTGACAAGGCAAGAAATCCGCTTTTTCATGACATTTGAAATAACATGTTATTCTCTACTTTTGACGTCAAACTGTGAAGAGGCAAGCGCTCAACACGTGCGCACACTGGAGGAGCCGGTAAGAAGATGGGGTAAGGTGTTTACATGGCACGCAAAATCGGCATAATGGGCAAAAATCTACCCATGTCGACCGGGTTATTCATAAGCCATTTATGGCCTTTATGCCGATAAAGGAAGGCGGTTTATTGCGTTTACGTGACTGCATGCGTTGTAGGCTTATTTAAGCATAATCGTGTAAGAGCATGCATGTAAACACGCTCACTGAGTGTACTTTGCGCCATCTCCTGGTGGCCATATGTAATTCGAGTAAACGATCCTCTCTGCCCATATTTGGATGACTTTCACCTCTAGTTGCAGCGATCTGAATCCTATTACGATTGGTTTAGCGTTCCACAGCACTGGACAACGCACTTCATAATTTCCGATGAAATCATCTGATCCAGAAAAGCGAATGTGTTTTCTACTCTTTGAGAGCTTTCAAATGACATATTACACATGGCTATTTGATCAGTTTGATGTTTTTACTGATTACAATAATATGTACGGTGCAAGATTAATAATAAATGATAAAAATGTAACACTTCTGATTTGTCTGCAAATTTCCAAGCACTTGTTCAGTTTGGGTCCTAATGTCTTTAGTACAGCTTTTAAGCGATATCTAGTTATATATTTGTTATATTAATTAATTATAATAATAATAATAATAATAATAATATTTATTTCTCGGGAGACCCACCGCCAATCCGAGCTTAAAGGGTTAAACATGTTTATACATTCTAAAACCGAAATGCATAAATAATCTAACTAAACTTCAGCATAAAACTTGTCTTGCATTGTTTGTGAATGATACCTCAAACTGTGGAGCCTGTCGAGGAGAGGTATGTGCTATTTTTTTATTATTTATTATTATTCCCCAACAGCAGCAGTTGAGCATATCTGAGAACAACAGGCTGGGTTTGGCTGGGGTGTAAGTGATGAGCGTCTGGCTTTCCAACCTGATTAAGGAATCAAGCATCTGTCACAGCCCTTATCATCACACAATACCAGAATGTGGTCCGTCATTAGTTTCCTGTTTGCCAGTTCTGCTCTTCTGCCCGGCTATTACAGAATACAAAGAACCTATTGAGCATCACAGCACAAATACGAGTTTTAAACTGTAAACATCCTCCTATCTGAACAGCACTGACTCCGTCATTCTGTGGTACAATAAAGATTTATTAAAAAAACTACAACTAAACACAGTTTAGACTCAAGTTTAAGTCAATCAATTTGGAAAAAATATTTGTCAGTACATCATTGTCCAATTCACTTATAGAGACATTTCAACAATCTGAATACAGTCTGGAACAAATAATCATGTCTGCCTAATTTTTTTTTTTCCTCCACAAAGTTTTTCCCAATTAAGAACCTGACTGTTCCCTTAAAAATGTAATTGTTTTAAAACAATTAAAATATATATCCTCCACCACAGAGATAAATGGTAAGAAAAATCAGTGCTTTGTGAGTAAAATTAAACTTACAATTCTTCCTCCATGCAGTGAAAAACACCTTACACTAAAATACCTTACCCCAGTTTCAGAGCAGGTCAACACTTCAATTGGAACTGATATAGTCTATTAAGTTTACCAAGTGTTGTATAAAATCAAAAGGAAATTTGCTCTACAGCTGCAGTGTTCTAACTGAGGTAAACAGATAATCTGTTCTTAGAACAGCATAGGCTCTTGAGAAAAGGGAACTGAGATTTGTGCATATAAACGTTCTCTCGCTCACTCAGCAGTCTTTTATGCCCCGCTAAATGAAGCCAACCACCTGTGACAGATCTAGAGAGAACGCTACTGTGCAATCCGGCTCATAGCAGATAACAAGCTGATAGCAAAGAAACCTCTAAAGAGGGATAAAAGAAAACATATGGTAGAGAATATGGTGGTGTGCCAACTGGAAACAGACGTTGTGTGGGTGAAGTTGGCTCTGGGAAGATGAGATCAGATTTCTTACAATTTTTTTTTATTTGTTTGGCTCACACGAAAATCCTCACCTGTCGTGCCACCCGCCGAGCCTCCCAGTACGGTTTTGATTCCTCCACGGCTTTCCCAATCTTCTCCACCAGCTCATCCAGCTTTAGAGTGGCTTCCACCAGCACTGAGCGAAACTTCTGCCTGGCATCCTAGAGATGGACCAAACACAAATAATCAACATGGCTGTGTAACAGATTACAATAAACCGTACACATTATGCAATGATAAAAATTTCACACAGTAGTATGCTACATTGTTGTATGGATAAAGATAATAAGCATTCTGCACAGTATTCATTCTACAGAAATTTTATAAATACTAGTTAAATGTTATTCTGAACATTGATCAAAAGTGCTACCCGCTTACTAACACATCTTGCGTTCCATAGAAAACTTTGTGCATGAGAAGTTTCATAGCTTTCTGCATTCATAGCACAATCCATTTGACGATACCACCATGTTGATCTGTGTTGAAATAATGAGTTTCAGTGGGGAAAGAGCTGGATTCCATTTCAACGGCCTTGGACACAAAGGAGCTGAGGAATGCTGATCTCCTGGAAGCACAGAGAGGGATCTTGCAATCTGGAACACGTAGATATATTGCCCTTATGTCGGTGCATGATTCATCATCTGGAACACGCAGATGCATGAAACCTGAAGAGAGGGTTTGCTCGCCAGAGCTAAACCTTGTTGCTGTAGTTATCTCCCTGGAATGAGGATTCCGAACTTGCCGTCTCTTGGCTGGAGACTAAGAATGTTAAATTATCTCTTATCCTCTCTCATAGAGTGAGACTTGGCATGTTGGATGGTTTGTATTCTGTTACATCTCCTACCACACATTCAGAATGTTCATTATTATTCTATTATTGCCCCCAAACTCGAACTGCCGGGAACTCAGAACGTTGATTATTATTCTGTTATTGCCTCTCACTCGTAGAGTGAGACGACCCTCTGGATGGGGACTCAGGACAAAGGAGTTTTAGAAGTGTATCCTGTTAACGACCCTCTGGACAGGTACTTAGTCTTCCCTGCCTTGTGAGGGGTGTCTGGCAGTTGTCCGAGCAGCTTATCTGATGGCTGTGCTCGACATTTTTTTTGTGTTGGTCCTGCCATGATCCAATCAAAATGGAGCAAAAAAAAGATTACGCTTAAAAAGTCCCCAGATACATAAGTAAGGCATATGTGGTATTGTTTAAAAGCTTAGAATCTGAACTTTTCATAGACAACCATAACTTCTGCATTTATGTTACATAAAAGAAGGCCTGAAAATATCCGCTTCACAATTAAGCTCCACCTTGAGGTAATGTGGTAGAAATAAAAATATGAATATAGTCTTTCAAATAGCACTTAAATAGACAAATCATTAATAAAATGAAAGCTCTCATTCTCAGGAATGCAACTGTACAGTTTATTTTGTTGCCCTTATGCCACAGTTCAAAAGAATCACAAAATGTAATTTCTGTAAGACATCAAATACAAACTTATCTTTTATGCACCGATCACTGCTGCTGTAAGCCAAAAACAGCTAAAAAAAATTATATCTGCTCTTACCTTAGGCACAAAATGATTAATTTTTTACTTCTCTGTGAGCTTGCTTGTGTGAACAATCCAACATTATATCTTAGATGTCCAGAACAAAATATGCAGTCCAGCAGAAAAAGCATGCAAAAAAAAAATAATAATCAGAAAATATGTTATCGAATATTGATGATAAAATCCGGATCTCAGCTTTCTAATGACAATTTAGACTGAGCTTCTAGTCCACTCAGAGGCCGAGATATTCGATGAAACAATGGGGGTGGTGCATGAACTGAAAATTAGACTGAATGTCTATGGACGAGCACATCAGTGAGGGCTAAAGCGCATTAGAGCGACACGTACATTTCAGAATTTTGTGATGGAAGGTGAAACAAGATGTTTTAATAGAAGATTTTTTTTCCAAAATATAAAATAAGACTTTTCAGAGGGAGACAGAGTGAACAGAACCAGAATTACATAGTTACAAATTTAAGTCATAATCTTTTCAATATGAAGGACACAGTAAGCAAGGAAATGTATACAATGATTTAATTACTGTTATTGGCTGAAATATCAGCAAATAAGAGAGCAATTCTCCTTTAGCCTCTGTCTTTAACCACTATAGACTAGCGAAGTCATCTTATTACTTAAATTATTACATTCGGACATGCCCAAACAATGAACCAAGCAGCATCTGGGACAGTGGGACCAAAATGATCACATGACTGAGTCTCAACTGCTTTGTGTCTTAACATGTCCTAGTTTACAGTGTCATTGCGATCTGTGCTTTTCAGACTTAACTAAGAATGCTCTTCCTAAAAAACTATATTTGTGTATCATGACTTTGTGGCATAGATTAAACCTATCTGAATCAGACAATTTTAAATGATGGCCTATAGTCAAAACACTTCAAGTTTCTTTTAAAGTGTGTGAATTACAAAATTCTTATTTAAATACTTTTTTAACACTGGTTTAAAAAGACACTTAATATAAACTCCAGTCAACATACAGATTATGGTGCTCAAGGAACACTTGATCTGTTGCATAATCCAGGCATTATAACACATTCTGTTCTTTTGTGTGCCAGGGTGCAAAATCCAAACATGGGAGAGATGACCTCTATTAACAATTTACCTACTGATATGATATATTAAGAAGTGTGGATACAGCACTTTATATCAGATCACTCACTAAATCAACAGAAAACATTCCTCATCATGTTCCTGAAAGCATATTTTAGTTGGTTATGAAACTGTATAAATAATTAAAGATGGTAATATTCGGGGGGGCCTGGGTAGTTCAGTAAGTACTGACGCTGACTACCACCCCTGGAGTCATGAGTTCGAATCCAGGGCGTGCCGAGTGACTCCAGCCAGGTCACCTAAGCAACTAAATTGGCCCGGTTTCTAGGGAGGGTAGAGTCACATGGGGTAACCTCCTCGTGGTCGCGATTAGGGGTTCTCGCTCTCAACGGGGCGCGTGGTAAGTTGCGCGTGGATCACAGAGAGTAGCATGAGCCTCCACGTGCTGCGAGTCTCCACGGTGTCATGCACAGCGAGCAACGTTATAAGGTGCGCAGATTGACGGTCTCAGAAGTGGAGGCAACTGAGACTTGTCCTCCGCCACTCAGATTGAGTAACCGCGCCACCGCGAGGACCTACTAAGTAGTGGGAACTGGGCATTCCAAATTGGGAGAAAAGGGGATAAAAAAAATAAATACATTAATTTTAAAAAAAGATGGTAAAACTCTGTTAGTATATGAAGCTATATTGAAAAAATATTTTCATTTCATTTTTGCTATGCACATTTTTATCATAAGTTTAAATACTCATACATTTATTGTGTGGTTTTTGGGTTATTATTTTTAGTCATTGTAATATGGTTACATTTTATTTTTTTTTTTAAAGAGTATTTGACATTTAAAAACATTTATACTGCAATAATCAAACATACCCATGTCCCTTAGCTTCCATTCTCTTGTCAACATGGACAGTAGGCCAATGCTATTCATGTCCACTGATTTTACATTCATTTATTCAATCAATCAATAATGTATTAATTTACTTATTCAATCACTCGTTCATTCATGCAGTGCAAACTTGTGGATATTGGATTATGCAGTCATACCTCAAGCTCAGTTTCACATCTATTGATGTCATCTGTGGACTGATTCAACTTCTCAAGCTCTCCCTATAAAGACAATTTAGAGAATATGTTTCAGAAAAGTGAAAGAGAGACATTTCCAATTAAATGAGTCAATTCAATCTTATACGCTACAGCAGCACATATAAGAGAGAAAACTTGGTCGATGGTAGACCTGATGAGACTGGAGAACATTGAATGCTTCATTTAACAAAGTCGTTTGTTTGTTTGTTTGTTTGTTTTTATCTAAAGCTGCAGTAAACAAACGGGCAACAAATGGGGCATCAGAGCGCATTCAGTGCCGCAAACGCGCAGTCAATATAAGCGAGTTGCGGCGAATGAATCAATAATTTACTCGTCAGTCAGTAGCCTATAGAGATCAACATGCAACCCTGCCGAGTCGCGAGACAAAATATGATGAAACAGATTTCAATAAGTTCATTAAACAATTAATAGATCTTTCATGGTATTTGCTTTTACATTAACATGCTAAAACACAAGAAACACAAGCACCAAATATCAATGTCTACCTGAATTCTCGGGTCCACCTCCTCTTCCTCGAGTGATTCACATTTTTCGTCCGATCTGGTCTCCTTGTCTGTGCTATCCATTTTATTTTATTTTATTTTGACAAAGAGATTTCCTCCTGTGTTACAAAGAATAGGGATGGTGATTTCTGTAAATCTACGAGTTTACAGAGGCGTCATGTATAGATTATATTACACATGAATCACCGAGATCATTCCCACACACTGGACGGAATCTTCATGTAAAAAGAAAGAAAGAGACGCACGCGCGTCTGAGCTATGTGTATGGTGCGTGAATCTCCCGCGCGCACGCGCAAACGCGCATCACACACACACACACACACACACACAGCTGTGCCATTAAGACTAGGTGAAGTGTGTCCCGCCTCCTTCTCTACCTCTTTTGCATTTCACGTGTAACTTTCTCCAGTAAAACACTTCTCGCCAATGAATGTCAAATTGTTGACAATGACAATCTACCTACCTACAGTGGCAAGAATGGAATTAGTGGAACTGGACGTGGAATTAGCTGGTTTTCTGCATTAATTGGTCATAAAATGTGATCTCATCTTTATCAAAGTCACAAGTATAGATAAAAACAATGTGCTTAAGCTAACAACACACAAACAAATTTTATAATCTTTCATGTTTTTATTGAACACATCCCATTAAACGTTCACAGTGCTGTGGAAAATGTAAGTGAACCCTTAGATTTAATAACTGGTTGATCCTCCTTTGGCAGCAATAACCTCAACCAAGTGTTTCTTGTATCTGGGGATCCACACAACATTAAGAAGGAATTTTGGACCATTCTTCCTTACAGAACTGCTTCAGCTCAGCCATATTCTGAGGGTGTCTGGTGTGAATGGCTCTCTTGAGGTCATTCCACGCCATCTCTATTGGGTTAAGGTCTGGGGACTGATTGGGCAACTCCAAAAGGTTGATTTTCTTTTTTCTTTTCTTTTTTTAAACCATTCTGTAGTGCATTTACTTCTGTGTTTAGGGTCACTGTCCTGCTGTCACACAGCCACCCTGACAATTAAATCCCAAACAATTCAGTCTTAGTTTCATTAATCCACAAAAGATTTTTCCAGTAGCGTTGTGGAGTGTCAAGGTGGTCTTTGGCAAACTTCAGGCACGCAGCAATGTTTTTGTTGGAAAGCAGCGGCTTCCTTTGTGGTGTTTGAGAGTAGCCACAGTACTTAATCATATATCCATTTATAGACAATTTGTCTAACTCTGGACAGATGAATTAAGCTCTTTGAGATAACTTTGTAACCATTTCTTGCTTTATGCAAAGCAACAATTCTTAAACGTAGGTCTTCCGAGATCTCTTTTTTGCGAGGCATGGTCAACGTTAGCAGATTCTTATTGTGAATAGCAAACTTAAAAGTTTACGTGATTTGTATAAGTCAAAGTAGCTCTAACCCACTCGTCCAATCTTGTTTCATTAACTGGATGTCAGGTTTGCCAACTCCTGACTCTAATTAGCTTTTGTTGAGGTCATTAGCCTAGGGGATCAAATACTTTTTCCAACCTACACTGTGAATGTTTGAATGATGTATTTAATATGTATTAGTCTACTATTTTAATGCATAAATAACTGGGATCTCTGGGACCACAAATCTAAAGCCAGCATAATGTTTATCTCAACAGAAGATGAAGGTTAAAAGGGAAATATAAACATTTATTTACAGAAGATACACATTAAATATTGAAACATTAAAGATGCACATCTACAGTAAATACCTCCCATATATATATATATATATTAGTGTGTTAAAAATCCCAGGAGGAGTTGTGTGGGGTGTCATGGTCTTCAAATGATAGAAGGTCAGATAATAGTATTAGACAGTGAAGAACAGTGCAGTCACTGCTTTCTATTTGCATTGCTTTTGTACTGTATGACTCATTGTCAATGGATACGTAAGCTTCATCAATGCCATCTGAACTCGATTGCTTGAACTTGCATAGAATTTTCAGAGCAGGTTACTAATGTCTGTTTAAAGATGGCGACTCGCATGAGTTAAAGGGGCAAATGCGTTCGCAAGACCAAATACAAATGAAAGGAAATTAATCTACATATCAGAATGGTTTTAAAAAACATTATTCGATCTGCGGCGTTGTGTTTACGGACATGGAGTGTATTTTCAAACGTAAGGCAGGGCAATAATACTTTACTGGGATTCAAACATACTCAGTGCTGCTCCTATATGAACTGGACGTCAGCAAGTACATATAAAGGTAAGAATAAATCTTTATGATATCGCAGCTCTAATTCTACGACTAATGCTCGACTTCAAGATTATTTCCCACATATTCACATTATATTATTAAGAGACTGATAGTGATGGATTAGCCCATTTAGAGACAAAATGATAATTACATCTGGAGTTTTATTCATATTAGCCCATAATAGCCCCAATGGTTTTTTATGGATGACAATAAATAAATAAATAAATGAATGGACCGCTTAGTGATATTTCAAGTGGTCAACGTGTGTATATATCGTAATAACCACTAGAGGGCTCCAAAATCCCAGTCACTTCGAGCATGTCCTGCCTTCCTTTGCATTTCCTAATGCATTTACAGTATTACTAAATGAGATCTTGAAGGGATAGTTCCCCCCAAAATGAAAATTCTCTCATAATTTACTCGCCCTCATGCCAACCAAGACTTGACTTTCTTTCTTCTGCTGAACACAAACAAAGATTTCAGCTCTGTGGGTCCATACAATGTAAGTGAATGGTGGCCAAAACTTTGAATCTCTAAAAAGTGCATAAAGGCAGCATAAAAGTAATCCATATGGCTCCAGTGGTTAAATCCATGTCTTCTAAAGTGATATGATAAGTGTGGGTGAGAAACAGATCAATATTGAAGTCCTTTTTCACTATAAATCTCCAATTTCATTTCCACATTCTTCTTCTTTTGTTTTTTGACTATTTGCATTCGTCATGCATATCACAACATACTGGTTAGGGAGGAGAATTTATAGCAAAAAAGGACTTAAAGGGGTCATGACAATTTTTTTTATTTTTATTTTTATTTTTATTTTATTTTATTGTCTTCCCTGAGGTCCACTTAAATCTATACTAAAATTATTTGCAACAAAACAGTTATAATTTAGGCATATATAATAATTTTCCACCCTGTCTCTGGCCCTCTGTCTGAAACACTCTGCTTTAAGCTTTCTGCCCCTTTAAGACTTCAGTATAAATGCCCACTGTTGTGATTGGCATACATCATGCAGCCCTTCCAATACAACTATATTTTAAATGCAATCCGAAGAAAATGAACAAACTCCACACTACATTTCAGGGTTAACACATAACCTACACCCAACACATTTCATCTGAATTTATTAAACCGTTTACTCAAGCAGCACCATAAAATATTAAACAGTCATGACATATTAAAATTGTTTACTTATGGATTTGCAGTCCAATAGTGTTTTAATTGCGCCATCCTTCAGTAACCGTTCCTTTGCCAAGCTTGAATCAAATTGTGACTCTAATACAATTCATGATGTTGGGTGCTTCAACAGGCCAAAGCAAAGACGCTGGTCTTCACATCTCCTGTGCAGAGGATGCATAAACGAATATTTTCCATCACTGACCGATTTTATTTATTTATTTATTTATTTTTATTTATTTTTATTGTATTTTTATTTTTTTTAGCAGTGACAGAAAAATCCAAAGACCGTCCATCATTTTGACGGATTACACGGAGGGTGATCTATTGTAACTTGTAACTTTAATTCCCGCCCCTGTCCAGTTTGTGGCGAGTGCGCATATTAATTAGCTATTATCTAGTATTGTCTTGTCTTTGATCTCAGTGCATGACATCTTTGTCCTGTGTAGCTTTAGTCACCGCTACATACAATTGTAAAAATGTCATGGCAGCTGAATGTGAAAAGTTTCTTCAAACTCTGATAAAAGAGTTGAAAAAAGAGGGTCTGATGCAGATGCGGTGGAGGATGAAGGACAAACAACAGACAACGTTTATCAGTCACTGGCAATTAATGTTACAGGGCAAGCAAGTGGCAGCAAGGAGGCCAGGAGGGAGTATCAGGTTCAGTGGGAGCAGGAGTTAACGTGGCTGTGGAGGGAAGGTGGCAAAATGTTCTGCGACATCTGCATAAAAGCTAACATGAGTAACGGATTTGTGCGAGGGTGCACGACGATGCAGAAATCAGCTTTGAATGATCACAAGTAGTATAGCCAGAGCTTGGCAATGGTCAAGCATGTAGAGAAATCACAGGCTGCCTGTAACGAGGCATTAAAAACACAGCTTAAGGTTGTATTGCATATGGCAAATACAAACACCCCGAGCCACCTATATCCTAACCTAATACACCTCTTAGAGTCTGCTGGGTGTCCAATCCTGAACAGTGCACACATGTACACCCACCACGACACTGTCAGTCAGATGGAGGAGGCTATAGCAATGACCAAAACCAGCGCAGTGGATGACCGCCTTATACGTCGGGATAATAGTAGATGAAACTACTAATATCACAGTTGAGAAAATGCTGATCACATACTTAAACCTCAGCAGAGAGGGGAGCCTGAAACTGTGTTCTTTGGAAATCATGTAATACTCTCTGGCACTGCAGAATGCATCACAGCAAAAATCAAAAGATGTGTTGACAGGCCGTGGTGTAGCTATGGCTCAGATAGTTGGACTGGGAAGTGATGGAGCGAGTGTGATGGTGGGTCGAAAGGCCGGAGTTGCACAACAGCTGCGTCAGAATGACTGTCCCTACCTCATAAACATTCACTCTGGTGCGCACAGAACGGCACTGGCTGCCCGTGATGCCTCCAAGGCTATGCGTGAAATAAGTGCATACGTCACCACTATTAATAACATATACACTTACTACAAGAATTTCCCCATTGGAACACACAGATTAAATGAACTCCAAAACCTAAAACAACTATCGGCTACACGCTGGCTGTCATTGGAGAGGGCGGTTAAGGGCATACATGCCAACTGGGTTTCTCTGGTGTTGGAGTTGGAGGATGAGAAAGCTGCGAGAGACTGCCCGGTAGCTAAGGGTATTAAAAAGCACCTCCAAAAATACACATTCCCTGCCTTAACTCACCTGCTGACTGACGTCTTGTCCGTGGTGAACCGCATGAATCTCACGTTCCAAAAAGAAGATGTTAATATCTCCTCCATCCGACCTATCATGAACATGACCCTTGCTAGCCGAGAGGACTTGATGAATGGACCAGGTGAGGCGGAGACGAAATTCAATGAGGCTTTACAAGACGGCAAGTTCTGTGGCATAACGCTGACGCAGGCAGACTCGCAGAGCTTTTCAATTTTGCGCACAGAGTATATCGCGGAGGTCACCAAATCTATCAGAAAAAGATTCCCTTCGGAGCATGTGGGCCTCATCGCTGACTTCGACACCGTACTCAATGCATCTCGCTATCCGGGCGCTGACAATGCATTGAAGAGCTATGGGCTGGATGCTTTGGAGCACGTCTGTGAACCCTACGGGTCACAGAGGGGTGCGGCTGCGCCACTGGTGCAGGAGCACATGCTGCGGGATTTCCTCCCGGTGAAGCAAGTGCTTGCAGGATCGGGAAATCCCACATTCAGAGAGTCCTGCAAACCTTTGATCGCTTCCATGGGAGAAATGTTTCCTGACTTCAAAACTTTGGCTGAAGTAGCGCTGGTAATTCCAGTCTCCAGTGTGGCAGCAGAGCACGGGTTCAGCCTCCAGAACCAAATTAAAACTGCCACGAGAAGCCGTCTGTCCGAGGCAAAGACGCAAAATCTAATGACAATTGCCTCAGCATCAGTCTCCCTTGATGCATTTGATTTCACACAGGCGAGCACCCAGTTTAAGTCGATGCGGACCAGGAGAAAGGTTTGAGTTGTCGATTGAGTTTTGTTCAGTTCATTTGTTACGTGTTTTGTTCATATTTTAATCGTATTTGTTTTTTGTAAAATTGCGTTGTTCATAAGTTGTGTTTTAGTGGCCTCCGCTGTCACTGCGGGGGAAAAAACCATTCATCTGCTTCATGTGGTGTCTCTGTTGTTCATCTGTTCTCTTCATAAATAAATAAATAAATGCATAATCTGCTATATGCTCGTCCTATAAATTCATGATTAAAAATGAAAATGTGAACGAAAGTAAAATCTATTAAATGTCTTTAAAATATGAAAATTAAAATGATGGGTAAGAATAGATTGACAGAATTTTTACGACCCTGTCCGTCAAAATGATGGACGATGAGAAAGTCTAACGCAACAACTGCTCCTGTGTTTGTTACATACAGGACAGCATGTGTTTTACCCATCCAGTGGCATCAGCAGAATGAGACATTTTTAAAAGTTGTGCTTGTACACTATTAAAATGCGGTGCACATTGCCGGTGTTGTGCAGAAAGGCACCATTACAATCAATCAAGTACGTCCATGTTTACATAAGGCTATCAATTAAAAATAGGGGGTTTTTGCATATGCAGATGTATTTGATCCTTATGACGTCACAAGTTCCACGAATTCCAAAGAAGCCATTTTTGCAGCTTGGTTTAAATAAATGCTCTTTTTCTTTGAGGAAGTTTTCAGTTCTGAAACTTGCAGTATGTTTTTATAGTACAATGACCTCTTATATGTCATAAGATCAATGAAAATTTGATTCCTCTTGTCATGACCCCTTTAAATATTGATCTGTTTCTCACCCACACCTATCATATCGCTTCTGAAGGCTTGGATTCAACCACTGGAGTCTTATGGATTACTTTTATGCTACCTTTTTTGTGATTGTTGGAGATTCAAACTTCAAAGTTCTGGCCAACATTCACTTGCATTGTATGGACCCACAGAGCTGAAACCTTCATTTGTGTTCTGAAAGTCATATACATCTGTGTTGGCATGAGGGTGAGTAAATGATGAGAACATTTTCATTTTTGGGGGAACTAATCCTTTAAGAGATTCGGAATCAAACACTTTGTGTATAGTTCTGGTAATGTACAGCCTTTTAATAATTTTGCATTTGTTTTTCATTTTTTTGTACATTGTAGGTTTGTACTAATCAAAGAAAAGCATTGAAGAAAAGCACATTAAAAAAATTCCCAAAGGAATCCTAATGTATTCAAAGTATGAATATGATAAGTGGAATTAAAGTTGGATAAGTTTTATCGATATAAAAAAATGTTCTCTGTCTTTAGTCGATGTCTGAACATATCACTGTGGAGCGGCTGTGGCTTAGGTAGTAGAGCAGGATGGCCACTTATCGCAGGGTTAGCGGTTCGATTCCCGGCCCACATGACTCCACATGCCAAAGTGTCCTTGGGCAAGACACTGAACCCCAAGTTGCACCCAATGGCAGGCTAGCACCTTGCGTGGCAGCTCTGCTGACATTGGTGTGTGTGTGTGTGTGTGTGTGTGTGTGTGTGTGTGTGTGTGTGTGTATGGGTGAATGAGTCACGGTGTAAAGCCCTTTGGAACTGCTAAGGTTAAAAAAGGCGCTATGTAAGTGCAGACCATTTACCATTATTACCATATAAGGATCAATATACAGTGCATTCATTAAGTATTCAGGCCCCTTCATTTTTTTTTACATTTTGTTATGTTGAAGTGCCTTATTCTTTTTTTTTTTTCACATCAATCTACATTCTGTTCCCCATAATGACAAAGCAAAAAACTGATATTTGATAACTTTGCAAATTTATTAAAAAGAAAAAACGGAAATATCACACTGACATAAATATTCAGACCCTTTGCTATGACATTTGAAATTTAGCTCAAGTGCATCCAATTTCTCTAGATCATCATTGAGATTTTTCTACACTTTGATTGGAGTCCACCGGTGGCAAATTCAATTGATTGGACATGATTTGGAAAGGCACACACCTGTCTATACAAGGTCTCACAGCTGAAAATGCATATCAGAGCAAAAACCAAGCCATGAGGTCAAAGGAACTGCCTGCAGAGCTCAGGACAGGATTGTCAAGGCACAGGTCTGGGGAAGGCTACAAATACACTTTGGCTTGCATTGAAGGTTCCCAAGAGCTCAGTGCCCTCCATAATTCTTTAATGGAAGAAGTTTGGAACAACCAGGACTCTTCCTAGAGCTGGCCGCCCAGCCAAATTGAGCAATCAGTGGAGAAGGGCCTTGGTAGGACAGATGACCAAAAACCCGATGGTCACTCTGGCTGAACTCCAGAGATCATGTGTGGAGATGGGAGAAACTTGCAGAAGGATAACCATCACTGCAACAGTCCACCGATCTCGGCTTTATGGCAGAGTGGCCTGACGTAAGCCTCTCCTCAGTGCAAGACACTTAAAAAAGCACCTAAAGGACTCTCAGACTGTGAGAAACAAGATTCTCTGGTCTGATGAAACAAAGATTGAACTGTTTGGCCTCAATTCCAAGCACCACGTCTGGAGGAAACCAGGCACCACCCATCACCTGCGCAATACCATCCCAACGGTGAAGCATGGTGGTGGTAGCATCATGCTGTTGTTTTTTTTTTTTTCAGCGGCAGGGAGTGGGGGACTGGTCAGGGTTGAAGGAAAGCTGAATGCAGTAAAATACAGAGATATCCTTAATGGAAAACCTGGTCCAGAGCACTCAGGACCTCAGACTGGACTGAAGGTTCACCTTCCAACAGGATAATGACCAGGACTTGAACCCAATCGAAAATCTCTGGAGAGACCTGAAAATGGCTGTCCACCGACGGTCCCCATCCAAGCTGTCAGAGCTTGAGAGGATCTGAAGAGAAGAATGGCAGAAAATCCCCAAATCCAGGTGTGCAAAGCTTGTTGCATCATACCCAAAAAGATTTGAGGCTGTAATCGCTGCCAAAGGTGCTTCAACTAAGTACTGAGTTAAGGGTCTGAATACTTATGTCAATGTGATATTTCAGTTTTTTCTTTTTAATAAATTTGCAAATTTATCAAAAATCAGTTTTTTTCCTTTGTCATTATGGGGTATGGAGTGTAGATTGATGTGAAAAAAATAATAATCTAAAGCATTTTATCATAAGGCTGCAACATAAAATGTGGAAAAAAAAAAAGGCGGGGGGGTCTGAATACTTTAATGCACTGTCTAAAATCACTGTAACAATCACTCTAAACTGAATTAAAATGATCATGTGTTTTGTTTACAATGCACAAATAAACATGTCAAAGCAATCTGAAGTAATGTATATCTCTGAGGCTATTTTTAAAATCTCAAAGGTATAACATTATTTACCATGTCAAAGCAAGAGCAAGTTGAGAAAATGAGCAAAAGATGGTTGGCACCTCTATGTGAGCATGTAGTGATATGACTAAGTGAGAGTTGTCATGTCCCGGCCAGCAATGTGACAAAACGAACAAATGTGGGTCTAATTTGGTGTTGCAGACTTGTTGGGGGGCTGGTGTAAATTCGTTTTATAAGTGTTAGAATCTGCCCCCACATTAATTTGATAGTAATATAATCATAATCTGCTTTACACTAGTAAAACATTAGTGATTTTGCTCTAATTCTTCCAAAAACATTATAATTTCAAGTACTGCATTTTCTACTCATGCTTTACTCATGTTACTTGATTCATTGACTCCATTGTTAGTAATCCACTAATTTTGAGTGTGTTTATTGGACTGTGAGGTATGTATGTTCTTTGCTGCCTGCGTAGATAGTAGACTAGTTGTTTCAAGCATGTTACATGCACTTTACATGTCCTTTGCTAAGACAGCACATAATGTTTAGGATGCCAGACAGATTTTGAATTAACCAGATCTTGATAGATCTTGATCTTTGTTTCCTCTGTGGGTTTTTACTATGAGTTGTCATTTAGCAGATGCTTTCTCATACTATGTGACTTGCAGTAAAGAGCAGGGTCAGACGTTAACCAGGGCCTGGAGCAAAAATGCTTCTGAAACTGGCAGAAATGGCCCAGATATTTAAATATTTAAATACTTTTCCTGCTAGTCAAACTCCCTTCGAATGGAATATACAATTCAGAATCACGTGCATTCACATAATCATAACAGCAGTTTCTTTAGCATAAGTGCTTACAAATGTTTCTTTCAAGTAACTAGGTCACTGGTTTAGCCTTCTTTGACGCATTACTGATTTCCTTCGGAATGTAACATATACACAATACATAAAATTCAAATGTCACTATCTGCATATTACTGGTATATTTAAACTCCAAGTCCACATGTCTGACTTTAGTGGTAGTAAAGTATGCACTCATACAATAAGTAAACATGTACAGTATAACATATAGACGGACATCTCTACACTTTCTCAATGAACACTTACTTGAAAAATAAATAGGAATTAATAGTATTGCATAAATAACATAATTTTTATTGATGCTGATTTGATTCATATTAATGTTATATTATTATTCTAAAACCATCTCAGGCTGCCTAATAGTAGAATTTAACCACTAGAGGTAAAAAAAGGATAAGATTAATTACAGAATAACAAGTTTATTATTTTTAATAAGTTGTTTATTAAATTTGTAAACTCCAGTTACTTGTCTGTTGACAATGGTATTTTAGGCTTTTGAAAATGCTTAAAATATATATGGTATTAACTGTGAAACCATTGAATCCAGTCTGACAACTTTTAAAGGGATAGTTCACCCAAAAACAAAAAACAAAACAAAAAAACACTGTCATCATTCACTCACCCTCATATTGTTCCAATCCATGTGACTTAATTTCTTCAGTAGAACACAAAAGGAAGATGTTAGGCAGAATGCAAGTCTCAGTCACTATTTAATTTCATTGCATCTTTTTTCCATTTAATGAAAGTGAATGGTGACAGGTCATTCAGGTCATTCTGCCTAACATCTTTTGTGTTCCATGAAAGAAAGTCATACTGGTTTGGAACAACATGAAGGTAAGTAAATGAAAGAATTTTTGTTTTGGGTGGACTGGATGAACCTCACTCAGCTGGTTTGTCATTATGAAGCTGAATGATATGGAGCAAAACTAACTGCAAAAGATAAAGTGAACAAAACAGTTTACCAGCTCCTCTAATGTTACCTGGCTGTGTTGATTTCTGATTCTTTGGACAGGAGATATCATGACAGTCTAACAGATGTGTCTTTTCCTTGAGTGGGTGTGTGGAAAGGATGTGGCCAACCAGATCACCCCCACCCTTCGTGACACTATAGCACCAGTGACGTGTCTCCGAGGAGAGTGAAAATACAGCCTTATGACTGCCATATCAAAATTTTATTTAAAGGATTTTGTGACATTAGATATAAAAAGAATAAATCACCCAAAAAAAGAAATTTCTGTCATCATTTACTCACCCTCATGTTATTCCAAACCCATATGACGTTTTTGCTTCTATGGAATACAAAAGGAAATATTAGGCAGAATATTAGTCTCAGTCATCATTTACATTCATTGCATTTTTTTTCCAAACAATGAAAGTGAATAAAGACAGTAAGAGCTTTAAAGGAATAGTTCACCCAAAAATGAAAATACTTTCATTGTTTATTCAGACTCATTCCATCTAAGAAGTGTATGACATTCTTCTGCTGAACACAAACGAAGATTTTTAGAAAAATATCTCAGCTCTGTAAGTCCATGCAGTGCAAGTGAATGGTGACCAGAACTCCAAAAGCTCCTGAAAGGAGATAAAGTCAGCATAAAAGTAATTCATAAGACTCCAGTGGTTTAATCAATATCTTCTGAAGTGATCTAGTTGGTTATGGGTGAGAACAGACCAAAATGTATCTCCTTTTTCACTATACATCTTGATTTCTGTAGTCTCCTTGGCGATCATGATTGCAAGATAGATTACACTTCCAATAGTGCCATCTAGTGCTCTTCACATGCGTCAAGCGCTAGGAAGTGTAATTGAGCTTAATCTTGATCGTGCCTAGAGACTGCAATGACAAGATATAGAGTGAAAAAGGAGTTATATTTTGGTCTGTTTTCACCCAAAACCAACTGGATCACTTCAGAAGACATTGATTAAACCACTGGAGTCTTATGTATTACTTTTATTCTGACTTTATATGCTTTCTGGTGCTTTTGTAGTTCTGGTCATCATTCACGTGCATTGCATGGACCTACAGAGCTGAGATATTTTTCTAAAAATCTTTGTGTTGATGAGAGAATTTTCCTATTTGGGTGAAATAGCCCTTTAACAATGCAAACCAAACAAAAACGGTACTCTCCCTCTTGGTTTATTTGTTTTCACAAAAGTATATGATTCCTGTGGCACAAGCAGTGTTGTTTGTGCATGTATATATTGTGTTTTTAAGCAAATGCACAGTCACTCAAGCAATATATATGACTATTATGTTTGTTTCAGGTGATGAAACCCTTCCAGGCCAACCAGTGAGACAGTATGCTCGGGCAGTTAGAAAGAAACAAGGTAGGAAAAATTAGGGAGCTACACTGGTGGCCAAAAGTTTGGAATAATGTACAGATTTTGCTCTTATGGAAAGAAATTGGTACTTTTTTTCACAAAAGTGGCATTCAACTGGTCACAATGTATAGTGAGGACATTGATAACATGAAAAATTACTATTACAATTAGAAATAAACTACTTCAAAAAGTTCTTATCAAAAAATCCTCCATGTGCAGCAATGACAGCTTTGTAGATCCTTGGCATTCCAGCTTGTCAGTTTGTCCAGATACTCAGGTGACATTTCACCCCACACTTCCTGTAGCACTTGCCATAGATGTGGCTGTCTTGTTGGGCACTTCTCACACACCTTACAGTCTAGCTGATCCCACAAATGCTCAATGGGGTAAGATCCATAACACACTTTTCCAATTATCTGTTGTCCAATGTCTGTGTTTTTTGCCCACTCTAAAAGTTTCAAAAGTGGCTTTTTCTTTGCAATTCTTCCTGTAAGACCTGCACCCCTGAATCTTCTCTTTACTGTTGTACATGAAACTGGTGTTGAGCGGGTAGAATTCAATGAAGCTGTCAGCTGAGGACATGTGAGGCGTCTATTTCTCAAACTAGAGACTCAGATGTACTTATTGTCCTTGTTAGTTGTCCTTTGTCTTTGAAGACTGTAGTGTACACCTTTGCATGAAATCTTCAGTTTTATGACAATTTCAAGCCTTCATTCCTCAAAACAATGATTGACTGACAAGTTTCTAGAGAAACTGTTTCTTTTTTTTGTTGTTGCCATTTTTGACCTAATATTGATCTTAAGACATGCGAGTCTATTGCTTACTGTGGCAACTCAGAAACAAACAATTGTATTTGTATTTATTTATTTATAAAGCACTATTAAAACAACAGACTGTTGACCAATGTGCTGTACAATGTCCAAACAATCTCCATTTTACTTTCATTTAGATTTAAAAAATTTACCAACATCCAGGCTTTAATGTCATTTAAACAATTCAAAAGTTAATCTAGAGCACTCTTATCATCTTTTCTCAGGGGCATATAGATTTGCGTGTCATCTGCAAAGCAGTGAAAAGAAATACCAGGCTTATTAAAAATAGACCCTAAGAGCAGCATATATAGCGAAAACAAGATAGGGCCAAGGATAGACCCTTGTGGAACCCTGCTAGTAAGAGTGGCTGAAGAAGAAAAAACCTGACCGATTGTGACCGAAAAACTTCTATTTGACAAAAAAGACTTGAACCATTTAAGAGCAGTACCCTGAATACCCACCACCTCCTCAAGGTGGGAGATAAGGATCCCATGATCTATAATATCAAATGCTGCACTAAGGTCTAAAAGCATAAGGATCACAGAGTGTCCTGAATCAATTAATAAAAAGATGTCATTAAGTACTTTTAACAAAGATGATTCTGTACTGTGGTGAGCTTTAAATCCCGACTGGAAAGCCTCAAAAACAGCATTTTGGTCCAAGAAACTCTGCAATTGGCTAAGAGTGACTTTCTCTAGGACCTTAGAAAGAAATGGCAATTTGGAAAATTGTTTTCAATGTTTGCTAAAATTGTTTGATCCATGTTTGGTTTTTAAGAAGAGACTGCACTAGCATGTTTAAGATACAGTGGCACTGATCCTGTTTCAGAATCAGAATCAGAATGAGCTTTATTTCCAAGTATACTTACACATACAAGGAATTTGTCTTGGTGACAGGAGCTTCCAGTACACAACAATACAAAAACAGCAACAAGACTTTAAAAAATAATTAAAATTTAATAAAAAATAGATAAATATTGAAAAGAAAAAAGTATATATAGAATACACAATAAACTATATATATATATATATATATATATATATATATATATATATATATATATATATATATATATATATATATATATACACATGCATACATACATAAATACATATATATACATATATACACACATACACATATACACACACACATATATATATATATATATATATATATATACACACACACATATACACATATATGAATATATATATACATACATATACAGTTGTGCTCAAAAGTTTGCACACCCTGGCAGAAATTGTGACATTTTGGCATTGATTTTGAAAATATGACTGATCATGCAAAAAAACTGTCTTTTATTTAAGGATATGAAGCCATTTATTATCACAGAGTTGTCTGGCTCCTTTCTCAATCATAATGATAACAGAAATCACCCAAATGGTCCTGATCAAAAGTTTACATACCCTTGAATATTTGGCCTTGTTACAGACACACAAGGTGACACACACAGGTTTAAATGGCAATTAAAGGTTAATTTCCCACACCTGTGGCTTTTTAAATTGCAATTAGTGTCTGTGTATAAATAGTCAATGAGTTTGTTAGCTCTCACGTGGATGCACTGAGCAGGCTAGATACTGAGCCATGGGTAGCAGAAAAGAACTGTCAGAAGACCTGCGTAACATGGTAATGGAACTTTATAAAGGTGGAAAAGGATATAAAAATATATCCAAAGCCTTGAAAATGCCAGTCAGTACTGTTCAATCACTTAAGAAGTGGAAAATTCGGGGATCTCTTGATATCAAGCCAAGGTCAGGTAGACCAAGAAAGATTTCAGCCACAACTGCCAGAAGAATTGTTTGAGATACAAAGAAAAACCCACAGGTAACCTCAGGAGAAATACAGGCTGCTCTGTAAAAAGACGGTGTGGTTGTTTCAAGGAGCACAATACGACGATACTTGAACAAAAATGAGCTGCATGGTCGAGTTGCCGGAAAGAAGCCTTTACTGCGCCAATGCCACAAAAAGCCTGGTTACAATATGCCCGATAACACCTTGACATGCCTCACAGCTTCTGGCACACTGTAATCTTGTGACAATTGATGGCAAGATGAATTCAGCATGTTATCAGAAAATACTGGCAGACAATTTGCATTCTTCTGCATGAAAGCTGTGCATGGGATGCTCTTGGACTTTCCAGTACAACAATGAACCTAAGCACAAGGCCAAGTTGACCCTCCAGCGGTTACAGCAGAAAAACGATGAAGGTTCTGGAGTGGCCATCACAGTCTCCTGACCTTAATATCATCGAGCCACTCTGGGGAGATCTCAAACGTGCGGTTCATGCAAGACGACCAAAGACTAAGCTGTGTATTGCACATTAATTATTGCTCAAAGGGGCAGTTTTAACTGTTCATGAGATGGATAGCCTGGGGGAAAAAAACTGTTCCTGTGCCTGATGGTTCTGGTGCTCAGAGCTCTGAAGCGTCAGCCAGAAGGCAACAGTTCAAAAAGGTAGTGGGCAGGGTGAGTGGGGTCCAGAGTGATTTTTCCAGCCTTTTTCCTCACTTTGGAAGTGTAGAGTTCTTGAAAGGGGGGGCAACCAATAATCCTCTCAGCAGTCCGAACTGTCCTTTGTAGTCTTCTGATGTCTGATTTCATAGCTGAACCAAACCAGACAGTTATTGAAGTGCAGAGGACAGGCTCAATGACTGCTGAGTAGAACTGTATCAGCAGCACCTGTGGCAGGTTGAACTTCCTCAACTGGCGAAGGAAGTACAACCTCTGCTGGGCCTTTTTCACAATGGAGTCAATGTGGGTCTCCCACTTCAGGTCCTGTGAGATGGTAGTGCCCAGGATCCTGAATGACTCCACTGCTGCCACAGTGCTGTTTAGAATGGTGAGGGGAGAGAGTGTTGGGGGGTTCCTCCTAAAGTCCACAATCATTTCCACCATTTTGTGCATGTTCAGCTCAAGGTTGTTTTGACTGCATTAGACAGCCAGCTGTTTAACCTCCCTTCTGTATGCAGACTCATCGTCATCTCGGATGAGGCCGATGACAGTGGTGTCATCTGCAAACTTCAGGAGCTTGACAGAGGGGTCCT
This sequence comes from Myxocyprinus asiaticus, assembly GCF_019703515.2. Classification (NCBI taxonomy): domain Eukaryota; kingdom Metazoa; phylum Chordata; class Actinopteri; order Cypriniformes; family Catostomidae; genus Myxocyprinus; species Myxocyprinus asiaticus. Next base: position 14,643,573 of record NC_059359.1, read on the forward strand.
TGGCGATGCAGTCGTTGGTGTAGAGGGAGAAGAGTAGTGGGGAGAGCACACATCCCTGGGGGGCACCAGTGTTGATTGTACAAGTGCTGGAAGTGAATTTTCCCTGTCTCACAAGCTGCTGCTTGTCTGTCAGAAAGCTGGTAATCCACTGTCCCTGGTCTGTCCAGATGTTGCAGGATATGATGCAATCCCATGTTGACTGCATCATCCACAGACCTGTTTACTCTAAGCAAATTGAAGGGGATCTAGAAAGGGTCCAGTGATGTCCTTCAGGTGGGCCAACACCAGTCTCTCAAATGACTTCATGACCACAGACGTCAGGGCGACAGGTCTGTAGTCATTAAGTCCTGTGATTTTTGGTTTCTTTGGGATGGGGATGTTAGTGGAATGTCTGAAGCAGCATGGGACTTCACTGCTCCAGTGATCTATTGAAGATCTGTGTGAAAATAGGGGCCAGCTGGTTAGCACAGGATCTAAGACATGCAGGTGAAACGCCATCTGGGCCCTGTGCTTTCCTTATCGCATCGTAGATCGCATTCAGGTTGTCAGCCAGTTGTTGGTCCACCACAGGGGTTGGGGGTAGGAGTCCTGTAATTTGTAATTGTTTCATGCCACTCCACACTGATGCAGTGTCGTTAGCTGAGTATCTCAGAGTATCTTCTTTTAGCCACTCTGATTCCCTTATTCAGTGTGTTCCACCGCCTCTCGTTTTCCCCGTTAACTCCGCGATGCAACCCGCTCTGAACAGCTGAAAGCCCTGCAGATGTAACGCGCTGTCCAGAATGGCTTCACTCAGCCAGGTTTCTGTGAAGCACAAGGCAGCAGAGGTAGAAAATTCCTTGTTTGTGCGGGTGAGGAGATGTAGTTCGTCCGCCACGCCTTCGGAGCTTGACCAGTGCGCCTGCTCGTCTCCCTCACCTGCGTCTCATTGCGCGTTTAAACAACACAGCGTGGAGCGTGTTTAGTTTTGACAACTAAAATGTCAAACAAAACGTCCTAATATTCCAAATCCGGGAAAAGATTGACTGGTATATGCTGTCGAATGTTCAGCAGTTAGTCTCTGGTAAAACTGACTGGAAAAAGATGACTAAACACAGGACAAACAAACAAAAACAACAAAACAATAGAAGCGCTCCACACCGAGGCGGCCATCCGCGGCGCTATCATGATGATTATATCATCATGAAGTAGGCCTTCAAGACTACTATTAATTATTGCCAGGATACTAGGCCCAATAACATCAAAAACCTGTTTGAAAAGCCTAGATGGTATCACATCATAGGGACAGTTAATAGGCTTCATTCAGCCTACAATTTTGCCTGAAAAAGGATAGAAACTGGTTCAAATTGATTAAAAACAGCCTGACATACAAAAGGGGCTGATAGGTCATAAGTAAAATGCACAATATGTGATCTATATCAACAACCTTATTTACAAAAAAATTAGAAACTTTTCACAGGTATCAAAAGATACATCAGTGCATGAAATATTAGTTGGATTGATCGCAGAGTTAATAGTACTACATAAAACTCGAGGCTTGTGACAGTTTTTGGTAATCAAATCAGAAAAATTTTGTTTCCTAGCCTCTTTAACCAAATCCTGATAAATAGACAATGCCTCTCTTAAAATGTCATATGACATCTGGAGTTTCTCTCTTCCATTTTTGCTCAGCTCTTCTGCAAACCTGTCTAAGGCCACGAGTGGCCTCATTTTGCCAAGGCTCCGGCTTAGGTTTATTATTTTTAACACTTAAAGGAGCAACAGAGTTCAAAATGGAAGAACGAGGAATTAATCAGTTTGAGCAGAGCCTCCACATCCAGGTCAGATGGGGGACTTCAAGAGTAGAGGTAGTAGGAGCACTAATAAATACATTTTCGAAGCGCTCAATAGCTACAGAATTTAAATTACGAACAAGGCGAGCAGAGACACAAGATTTATTTTTCCGTGAATAAAGGGAATACCAAAAATTACCAACTCGTGGTCAGAAAAAGTTACATCATGCGTTTCAATATCACAAACAGACAGACCACAAGATAGAACAAGGTCTAAGGTATGACACTTAATGAACCAAATAGCTTTCAGCTGTGTTTGATATAGTGGTAAGTGATTTTCTAGTACCAAATTAGCAATTTAGCATGATTACTCAAGAATAAGGTGTTGGAGTGATGGCTGCTGGAAATGGGGCCTGTCTAGATTTGATCAAAAATTACTTTTTTCAAATAGTGATGGTGCTGTTTTTTACATCAGTAATGTCCTGACTATTTTTGAATGCCACTTTAATTAAAGTACCAATTTCCTTCCGAAACAGCAAAATCTGTACATTATTCCAAACTTTTGTCTGCCAGTGTATATACGGACATGGAAAACCTGGAAATATCAGGAAATTATAATGTTGTGATTTCCAGGCCTGGAAAAGTATTAAAGGATTTTATTTATTTATTTTGTGAATTTAAATTTTTTTTACATTATGTTCTAATGTCTGAATTTGAATGATTCTTTTATTTAAATCATTATCCGGTAAGCACAATCAACTGGAAATTCTTTTTTCAAAAAGGGTGGAAAATTGAGTCATTTAATTAGACCTTAATAAAAAATGATAAAATCTATGTTGATTATAATTCCTTGACTCTTATTAAGGTTTCTTCTCAATTTCCTCACAGAATTCCCAAGTCAACTTCAGGACTTGCCTCCATCTTTGCTGAAGCCTGAATATGCATCCATCCCACTTGCGCAAACGTATGATTTTCCTTCTGTTCTTTCCATTTTTTATTTATTTATTTTTTATTAATTCTAACTAAGACCTCCTGTATTTTCTGTGTGGCATTAGGAAGTGAAAGATTTCTTCAGACGTCCTTTCAGTTCTCAAATGCAGAACATTAACTCTATTATTTCATGTCATATTGCAGGGTTGACAGTGTTGTGAAGAAACTGCTTACGCTGGAGTTTGCAAATCATGTACGGGTTTTCATTTCCTTTTTGCATATTAATCAAGGAATGACCTTAGCAGTGGTTCAATTTTAACCTGTATAGTTGCCTTATTTCTGCACTATTGACCTAGGAACGCTGATGTCTTTTGTGTCGCAATGTCTTTCCTCAGAGTGAAAAATTGCATATGAAAGAGGAACAGCTTATTGCCAAGGTGAGGAGAGATGAGAATGACCACAGCTCAACAGAAGTCAAGGGTAAGTTCCTGTTTTTAACACTGCTTAAGTCATCCTAGAATCTCAGAACATGACTCAATCATGTGGAATGTCCCCATTTGCTTTACAGTGGCGATTTTGACAGCGCGGATACGCAACTTCCAGGAGCACTTGCACAAACACCCCAAGGTATAAACACTTGAGCACTTGTGTCTTTTTCTGCCTTCAGTAAAGGTGTCAGAACTTTTGCTCCCTCTCCATTTGATTCACACCCGCAGAGAAACAGGATATCCTGTGCTTGCACTAAAGTGTTCAATAGTAAATAAAGCATATACAGCCTCTCCAAAAAATATTTGGGCACTTAAGGCTCCCTTGATTGAAATTAGCTTTTTATAACAAAATATCAAACCAAGTGGCATTCATTGTAAAGAAGTATAGCACAAACACACCTTTCAAGCAAAACATTTCACAAAAAGAACTTTGTTAGGTTAAATGATAAAACAAATACTGTTCAAAATTAAGACAGAACGTATTAGGAGACATTCTGGTTGTCAAACTTTGTGGAACATGTCCATAGTTAATGTGATGAAGTTGAGGGGAACTGACTTCACGCATCCAGTAAATATGACTTTGACACCAGGTGGTTAAAAGTTCTGGAAAAAGTCATCAGAAAAGTGAAGTTAGTTCTGAGAAAAGATCTTGCATCATTTTTTTGTAGATGCCAATTTTTTATATTTTGTATCTAATGCAGTGAAATTCATACATTTAATGAATGTGTGACTTAACTGTCCAAATACTTTTTGGGGCCAATGTACATTATATTAATTATTTTAAACACATATACTGTATGTAAATAAAGCATATTGTGCACAACTGTTACATTGTTATCAAGCTCTTAATTCTGCTATTTTAAAAAACGTTTTCAAAAAATTGTCAAAATACTGTATTCATAGTCATACTCGGTTGGTTGGTTAAGTTACATAAAAATAGTAATCCATTACAAGTTTCTGTAAAATTGTAATCAGATTACTTCACTAATTACTTCGTACTAATTACTTTTTAAGGTACTTTCTAAAACACTTTTCCGCTCATCAAATTCAAAATAATGTCTGTATTTCTTTCTTGTTCATTGTTACACACAAGTCATTGCACACTCAGCACCTCACATTTTTCCTTCACAAAGACTCATTACCGGGCCATAATTCATGTATTCTACAGAAATAATATATTAGAAACAAGCATAACACTATAATGTACTTAAAAGTAATAACAGCAAAGTCAGTAACTGTAATCTGATTACAATAATTTTAAATGTAATGCATTACACTACTTTTTGACTAAAAATTATTAGATTACAGCAACTAATTACTTTGTAATTGAATTACACCCAACACAAATCATACTGTATTCATATTACAACCCCTCTTTGATCAGGATAAAGCTAACAAAAGATGGATGCTCATGAGCATTGACAGCAGGAAGAAAAAGCTAAAGTTTCTGAGAAGGACGCGATATGATGCATTTGAGAAGGTATGCCAAGAGCTTGGCATCACTTACTCGATCCCTCCTGAATACTATCGGCGTGTCACCCGACGCTGGCTGGCCAAAAAGGCCTTCTGCAATAAGGTAACATTCACAGCAAGCAGTGCTTCATTTAACATTTTCAAAGCATTATACAGTACATTTACATTTATGCATTTGGCCGACACTTTACAGTGCATTCAGGCTATACATTTCATCAGTTTGTGTGTTCCCTGGAAATCGAACCCATGATCCTGGCATTGCTAGCTAGCCATGCTCTTCTTTGCTGGTAAAAAATGGGGGGGGGGGTTTCCCCTTTTTCTCCCAATTTGGAATGGCCAATTCCCGTTGTGCTTTTAAGTCCTCGTGGTCACATAGTGATTCGCCTCAGTCTGGGTGGTGGAGGATTAAACCCAGTTGCCTTCGCCTCTGAGATCGTCAACCCGCGCATCTTGTTGCATGGCTTGTTGAGTGCGTTGCCATGGAGACATAGCGTGTGGAGGCTTCATGCCATCCACCGCGGCATCCACGCTCAACTTACCACGCGCCCCACCGAGAACGAACCACATTATAGCGATCACGAGGAGGTTACCCCATGTGACTCTACCCTCCCTAGCAACCGGGCCAATTTGGTTGCTTAGGAGACCTGGCTGGAGTCACTTAGCACACCCTGGGATTCGAACTAGCAAACTCCAGGGGTGATAGCCAGCGTCTTTACCACTGAGGTTACCACTGTTGTTTTGTTTTCGTTTCAACTGGACTGAAATGTGTCCAATGTTCTTTAGAGAGCAGAATGAAACTAATTTCTGTAATTATTTTGTTTCACCCATTCTCAGTGTGTGCTCTTCTCGCAGGTCTTTAAAGAAGTCCAGAAACAAAAAGCAGAGCAGAGAGAAACAGAAAGAAGCTCTGACTAAGGGAGAAGAGACAGCGTCAGAGTCCACAGAACCACAAGGAACTGCTGTGTTGACAAGATCAGCTTGCCAAGAACTCTAGAGACTTGTGTTCACTACTAAATGTGTTCTGATAAATCCAGAAGAACATCTGAGTGGCAATTTGGTATGTTCTCTCAATGTTTGATTCATACCAAGAACATCGAAGCAAGACAATAAAAAAACCATCTAGGTCAATATCAAATTATGTCTCTGCTGTTTTGATGTTGCCATTTATTTTAGATTAATTTCTCCAAAAAGTGTTTGAGGTAAGATCTGTCTTAGATGCACCAAATAAAAGACCTTAAAAATGCATTTGCCTTGTTTTTGTTATCATTCCCCCAAAATACTGCTAATTATATCAGAATAATTTCATAGAAGTCCTTTGATGAAATATTTGGTCATGAGTTTCACACACTCAGGAGTTTTGGATTGACAACGAATGAAGAATTCTGACAGATGCAGTGTTGATGTGTTGTGGTTGTGCAGCTTGAGCAAATGATTTGGTTGCTCTCAGTTCCCTGAACTGTTATTTTACAAGAAATGCATGACAATCAGGTGAATGATCTCAGGTCAGAGTATCAGTTATTTTACTCATGTGAAATTATATATTGATAGCTGAAAACTCTGTTCAGTCACATTTCCTATTACAATGAACAACTCAGACCTCCCCCTGTGATGTGTTTGGTGTGTAGCTTATATCGGTGTGAATCGGAAACGTTGCATACTAGAGTAACAAACACCGTGTGTTGGTGTGTGTCACAACTTCCTTTTCAGCTGCAAACACCAGATCGAGAAGCTCAGAAGAACACGAGGTACCTTTTGTAGTTTCTTATTTGTTTTACTTTACAGAACATTCTAGAGAAATCTATTTTTATTGACACTTCATTTTGTCGGCTCAAGCTATAATTTGAATTCACTCCATTGGAGATGTTAGTTTCCTCTCGTACATTAAATTATTTTTGTTGCATGGTAGTGGTATATATTTTTGTAAGAACATTTTTGTAAATAATATAACCTGTAACAAATGTCAGGTTATCTCTAAATTAACTCGTTTTATTCAAGTTAAACATCATTTTATATGACTAAATCAATCTGAATACATTGTTACACCAACAAAAGTACATTTTAAGGGTTGGATTAAGCAGAAATAGCAGCTTACAGTAACATGTAACCACTTTTTACTGTGTATGTGTGAATAAGTAGTTTAAAAGGAATAATAATACTTTACAGATGATGGAAAATTTTAAAGCAGAAATACTGTAACTAGTCAATGGAACAAACTGCTTAAAAAGTGGAATAGAAAATACAAAGTCAGCAAATCATGTTCCATCAAATAAATAAGATGTGTTTTGTCTAAAACTTCAATCAAGACAACTGATGTATATAACTGTGTCACTCTTCTTCCAAATTACTAGAAAGTAAACATCTGGAGTCATTTTCTCAGCTTCCTTGCTGGACCTCTCTTTTTGGTTGACATGTCAAACCCCGTCATCACTCAGCCTGGCGCAGGCTCTTATGGTACAAATGTGCAGACAGGAGAGTGGAGTACTGGACTTTGTTCTTGCTGCAGTGACCTACTTGTCTGTAAGTTCTGACAGCTTTGGCAAACCATCTAAAGTCTGTGCACCTCAAATCATATTACTTTATTGGTGTCGTTTAGCTACAGTTTAACATTTAGCCTTGGAGTAGTTGTAATTTCAGTCAGTGAACAAGCTGAGACTGCGTTAAGTGTTATATTTGAGGCATAAGGCATACTTTAGTAACAATTTTCTTTATTTTTCCATTGTCATCTAGGTGCCCTTGGCTGTATCTGTCCAATTGCTCTCAGCTGTTATGCGGCAAACAAGTATGGAGAAAATGTATGTCTCTCATGTGTACCTGGAGGAATGGCTGCCATGAGGACACATATGCGACTGACCTATGGAATACAGGTAAAATACCCTAATATTCTAATAAGTTCATTGGAATATATTAACTTAAAAGTTTTATACATTATTTACACAAAACGCCAAAATATTAATATTAGAAATAAGCTTATTTCTAGCTAGAAGTGCCATAAACAGCCGTTTAGTGCCCCCAAGTCACCAGGGGGCCCCACAAAGCAAAGTTTTTTATTATTTATATTTTTGTATATTGTTATTTAATGTTATTTATAGTCATTTATTGTGTATTTAAGAAATCTGTTTTGTTATTGCATATGGCACAAAATCTTTTTCTTTTTTTTTTCTTCTTATCTAGGGCACAATATGCAATGATGCTTTGATGACATGTTGCTGTGGAATATTTGAAACATGTCGAATGGCCAGAGAAATTCGTATCAGGAATGGAGAGGCCTAATTACTGTCTTTACTAAGAACTATGTTTCAGTCAATGTTTAATTCAAATCAACAGTGTCATGAATTAAATTATAATTTTAATAATAAAAATTATAACTGAAGCCATGAAAGAGTTCATAAACATACTTTTCTTTACAATACAAGGGTTCAATTTCTGGGAATCTAAAGCTGTAATTAATGCAATATTCATTCATATATACATGCCAAAATGCAGCATTTATGTTTTTTGTACGGACGTTTGGTATCATATTTAAGTATCACACACACATTACAATGGAATTGTGCAAAAACCTATGAAATGTTATGTATAAGTAAAGCATTTTTTTATTATTATTTCTTTCTTTTTTTGAATAGCATGACATTTTTATTTTGTTGTTGTTTGTTGTTGTTGTTGTTGTTATTACTCAAGACACTAGAACATGGAAAAGAGGTGTTTGTCACATTAAAGGGAAATTAAAATTGTCTAACCATTTACTCACCCTCATGCCATCCCAGTATGTCTTTCTTTCTTCTGCAGAACACAGATGAAGAGTTTTAGAAGAATATCTCAGATCTGTAGGTCCATAAAATGCAAGTGAATATTGACCAGACCTTTTGAAGCTTCAAAAATCACATAAAGGCCACATAAAAGACTAGTGGTTTAATCCATATCTCCAGAAGTGATATGATGGGTGTGGATGAAAATTAGATCAATATTTAAGTTTTTTTTTTTTTTTTTTTTTTTTTATAACTATAAATTCTCCTCCCTGCCCAGTAGGTGGTGATATGCAAAAAAATAATGTGAATTGCCAAAAACAGAAGAAGAAGAATGTGAAAGTGAAGATATATAGTAAAAAAGGATTTAAATATTGATCTGTTTCTCGTCCACACTTATAATATCGCCTCTGAAGATATGGATTTAATCACTGGAGTCATATGGATTACTTATGCAGCATTTGTGCTTTTTGGAGCTTCAAATGTCTGGTCACCATTCACTTGCATTGTAAGGACCTACAGAGCTGAGATATTCTTCTAAAAATCTTTGTCTGTGTTCAGCAGAAGAAAGAAAATCATACACATCTGGGGTGGCATGAGGGTAAGTAAATGATGAGAGAATTTTCACTTTTGGGTGAACTAACCCTTTAACAACATCACTGACATTGCCAGAAAAAAATATTTTGCATAAACATTACGTTACATGTTTTTATTTTATATATATATATAAAGTTAACATATGATTCACAAATTGTGAAAATCTGGTTTACAGAGAGCACATTTTTCTTGTGTATATGGAATTTGCCAAGTATATTTAATTTCAGCGACGTTGGTTCTTGCTGATCATTGATGACTGGAGGATTACGTCATTATCATCCAGCAGTATAAACGTTTCTGATTGGCTGTTATTGGCGGTGACCTGGCAACCGAGAGAGGGTTTACAGACGCTTATTTATTCTGTAGGATATTCAGCTTTATTTGACGCACAGATCGCGTACTCATATTGACAACCTGCGATTCCTTCGACACTAGCTGCTCTTCCTCCATCGACAGAGAGGATGTCGACGAGAACGCTGCCTCTGCTCTTCATTAATCTGGGTGGAGAAATGCTGTACATTCTGGATCAGCGACTGCGGGCTCAGAATATCCCAGCAGATAAAGCCAAGAAAGGTAGACAGCAGCTAATATGTCAGGAAATCACAAAGGGAAATGAAGCCTATCTGATCTAGAGATCTAGATAATGATATGTTGAAACGATCGGCCTAATGAAAACGAAAGCATAGTATTTGGGTGATCTTTCAAGGGAAGCAATTGGATCTTCTGCAGTACATAACTAGCCAGTTAGCCTATGTGTTTGAATACAGTGGTGCTGTGGCCCAGTTCAGTTACAAGCTAGGAAACAGTCAGTAAAGAAGGCATAATATTTTTGTGTTTCTATGCCTTGCCAGTACAGTAAATGGAATGAATAATAATAATAATTCATTAAATGCCACATTTGTCTTAAGTTGTCATGTCTAATCGTCCTTGGAGACCTACAGTGCACACAAAAAGTGTTTGGACACTTAAGTCACACTTTAAAATGTATGAATGTCATTGCATTAGGTAAGACAAAGATAGCACACTTTTCAAGCAAAACAATAAAAAAGACAAGTTTGTTAGGCCTTAGATAATAAAACAACAGATATAGGCTACTGTTCAAAATTAAGACTAAAAGTTAAGCATTTTTTGTTACCAAACCTAGTGGTTACTCTGCTAGGACACCTGTGTGAACTTGAGGGGAACTAACCTGGAGTATTCTGGGTTCAATGCAAATTTAGCTCAATCAGTTGCATTTGTGGCATAATATTGATTACAAAAATGAATTTAGACTTGCAGCTCCTTTGCTTAAATAAAAGAAAAGAAAAAAAAAAGAAGCAAAAATCTGGGTTCCAGTGAAGCACTTACAATGGAAGTGAATGGGGCCAATCCGTAAAATTTAAAACACTCACTGTTTTAAAAAAATATAGCAACAAGACTTAAACAATATGTGTGCTGGCATGATTTTAGTGTGATAAAATCACTTACTAACCTTTTCTGTGTGAAGTTATAGCCAGTTTAACAACTTAGTTGCCATGATGTCAACAAACCCTAAAACGGCTGTAATAATAATAATTTAAACAACTTTAAAGCTCAAATAATGCATGAGTTTTAACAGTATAATTAATGTAAATGCTTTTATAAAATTATAAGCTTCACATTTCTGTCTTTAAACCCTACAAAAACTGGCCCCATTCACTTCCATTGTAAGTGCCTCACTTTAAATTTTTGCTATTGTTTTGTAAGAAAAGGAGGGACAAGTCAAAATTATTTTTTGTGGTAATCAACACTGTGCCACAAATGCTATCGACTGAGCTTAACTTGTATTGAACCCATAATATTCCTTTAATACAGCCACTAAAATGTACAATGAGGCTAGGTTACAAGTAACAGCGAAGAAATTACATAGAAAAATGGAAGTGCATCCTGAGAAAAGGTCTAGCGTTGTTTGTTTACTGATGCCAATTGGTTTGATATCTTATACCACTGGGCCACTGTTTATTAATATCTTATAAGATCCTGATACAATAGAAACTTTTTTCTAATGCAGACAAGAGGTTTTGTTCATAGTTCATACCTTGTAGTTAAATGGATTTTACATATGCACACCCTTATTTTTGTTGCAGGCAGCACTGTGACTAAATTACATTTCCTCAACAGCTTTGCAGTATCATGGTTTCCTGTCTAATATGTGCCTGTATCATGGTTTCCACTTTTTGATCTACAATCTTTGTAGGACTGATAGTAGATTAAACAAACAAAAAACTAAATTTTTATCACGAACTCAACTTTGTAGTTATGCTGGCGTCACGCATTGGCATCAAATGCTGCATCATAGTGTGAATATGTTTCTCTCCTGCAGATGACAACTGTGATGTATATAGCCGATGCTGTATAATTTAGTCAATTTCCTCCTAGGATCACTTTCAGTATCATCTTTTTGATTTGCAATCTTGAAGCCCCTGTAGCAGATTGGCTAGAGGAGGACAGGAAAAGAGGTATTGTTAATATTCTGCTTGCTTTGCTGCTGGCCGTAGAACAAAGTAGTGTGAGTGTTCACATGCAGCTCTCATAGGCTCACTTGCTCTGTGTAGATGGAGATGGGATTTCGTGGAAGAATAAGAACCCCTACAATTCAGGCAGCTTTTTTTAAATGCTGTGGTATAACCTAAATCCTCCATGTGGCTAAATTTATTTGCAGTATTTCTGCCATCCACAGTCAACATGCGATGACAGTTTCCAGCTCGCTGCTCTTAAACATCTGCCAAGACAATAAAAGTTCATTTTTAACTTCATTTTGATTATTATTTATTTTATTTTCCTCTGCAGTACAGCTTACTACAGACTGCACTCTGCTTGCTTGGTTTTCACTTTTGTATTTGCACAGAATTGCTTCTGACCTACTTACTACAACGGTTCCTGTGTTTTGTATTATGATAGTTATGAATGATATCATTACCACCATGTTTAATAAGAAGTTCCTGGAGGAGCTGTTCAATCCACAAGAGCTGTATTCCAAGAAAGCCTTGAGGACGGTGTTTGATCGACTGGCTCACGCTTCAATCATGCGACTCAACCAAGCCAGTATGGACAAGGTGAAGATTACAGCCAAGAACACATTTTTTTTCTAATTCAAATGACATTACAAAAAAATTGTACTCTTTTTTTTATTTTTTTATTTTATTTTATTATTTTTTTTGCACATGTTGGTAATGTAAACAGCAAAACTATTTGACTTGCACCTTTCTACAAAACTAGCTGTATTCTTCATAAATGTGTCAGTTCTCATAAATTGGTCCTTTTTTCTGTGTTTTGAAACACTCAGATGTCGTGAGATAGGCAGACTGCGTGTTTTTTTTATTTTTTATCTTTCATTTAAAATTATCTTAATGCGTCATAACAGTTTAATAACACACTTACTACATATTTATTTTCTAAATGTGCCCCTCTGGTGTGTAATATCACAAGTTATCAACACCTTGCATTTTGTTTTTCTCCTGCATAGCTTTATGACCTGATGACCATGGCATTTAAGTATCAAGTCCTGCTGTGTCCTCGTCCTAAAGATATCCTCCTTGTGTCCTTCAACCACATGGATGCCATCAGAGACTTTGTAAAGGACACTCCCAGCATCCTGAGCCAAGTGGATGAAACAAACAGACAACTCATTGAGGTAGCAGGGTCCAGCCAACTGCTATAAACATTATAGAATCACTGTAGACTTGTAGAGCTTAAAATAAAAACAATTCACAGGTTATTTTCAATTGTTCAATTATTTAGCTTTGATAAATTCTGGTGTGCCATAAAAAGTGTCTCTTTTCTTGTAATTCAAAGATATATACCCCATTATCTGGTGGAGAGTTTCAGCTAATTAGACAGACACTCCTCATCTTCTTTCAAGATATGCATATAAGAGTAAGTTTTGCTATACTCACATAACGAATGTTCAGAAAACATAAATTAAATGGCCTTTATAATTGGTCATTTTAGTCTAATGCAAGCAATCATATGTGACGTGTAAATGTGTTATGACAAGTAAGTGTGAAATGAAACTTTAATTTAATTTTTTAGGTATCAATTTTCCTAAAAGACAAAGTGCAGAACTCCAATGGACGATTTGTCCTCCCCACTTCAGGGCCTGTTCCTTATGGGACACACTCCCCGGGACTCATCAGGTACTCATTTCATTTCATATTGTGCACAGGCTGTTTTAGCTCTAGAGGTTGTTGCTACTATTCCTAGAGATAAGTCAGCATCCCTAGCTATAAACACGTTATTCCACTATTTATGCAACCAAAGAACACTAAGTGTCAAAGCAATATTTCAGTTGAACATTAATAGTACTGTAAATAGCCTCTAAATTCATGGATAAAGTTTGCTTTGAAATCACCTATGCCACTCAGTTTCTGACAGAGTCTGACAGTGAGAGTTTATGGTCAATGGCATTACAAACTTCTTTGACATACAGTATAAGAAAACTTTTCTAATTATAGCAGAGTCTGTGTTTAGGCTGTGACTGAAAGCAGTTCTAATAGTGCCTACGGGTTGACATATAACATGTCTGTGAACTTTGTTTATCAACACCCAGATATTTCACTTAAAATTGATAGTAATGTTTAATGACCCGTTGCGGTGACTGTCACCATTTCTTAACAAGTTTACCATCATTTTTAATCACCTTTTAATAATAAAAGATAAACGGTCACATAATTATTAGCAAAATGCTGTTTTTATATAGTTTGAGAGTTTTAGGAGTAAAGCATGTCACACTGCAGGACATTGCCATTTCCCAAAATTATTCCATGTCAATTACCGTTAGATGTTGTGTCAAGATAAAGAAATATTCTGGGTTCAATACAAGATAAGCTCAGTCGACAGCATTCGTGGCATAATATTGATTATGCCACAAAAATTAATTTTGAATTGCCCCTCCTTTTCTTTAAAAATAAAAGCAACAATCTGGGTCACATTGAGGCACTTACAATAGAAGTGAATGGGGCCAATCCATAAAAATTTTTACAACTTTGTTGCCATTATGATGTAATGTCAATAAACCCAAAAATGACATTTGAAACAACTTTACAGCTCAAATAATACATGAGTTTTAACAGAAGAATTAATGTAAGTGCTTTTATTAAATATAATAAGCTTCACATTTTTGCCTTTAAACCCTCAAAAAATTGGCCCCATTCACTTCCATAGAAAAGGATGGACGAGTCAAAATAATTTTTTGTGGTTATCAACATTATGCCGCAAATGCTGTCGAATAAGCTTGACTTGACTATGTCACTTATATCCTCATTATATTAAATTTCTTAATTCCCAGGATGTTTAGATGTACTGGCGAGGAGGTGAAAAGTTTGCAGTTCCGTGACGGTGGCAATTACAACAGCGCTCTCCGTGAGGGTTCTTTTGAAATGTATGGTGATCGAGTCATCAAACTGGGCACAAACATGTGAGCATCAACCACTTAATAGCCATGTCATTCACATGGGCTTCCTTAAAATACTATCATTCTATCTAATGTTCAACGGTGGAATCTTGTCACACCCTTGCTGGATTTTCAGATACCGCAAACCCATGATGTAATGGGTTGTAATTCATCACGTGCCGTGTTAAGTTTTATCAGTAGTAAAGCGACATCTCTTATTGATTTGAGAATAATTTAGCAGTAAACCTGAGATGGGGAGCCTTTTACTGGAGCATTAGCTCTGCAATTGTCTTGTTTGTTCTTTCAGGTACAGTGTGAGTCGCCCTGTTGAGACACACATGTCTGGAACCTCCAAAAACTCCTCACAGCACACTAAGGTAAAGGAATTATACTTTGATTTTACTTTGTCTACATTTTTATGTTGCTTTTACATCACCTGGTGGATTTGCCTTAAAGGAATAGTTCACCCAAAAATGAAAATTCTCTCATCATTTACTCACTTTCATGCCATCCCAGATGTGTATGACTGTATTTCTGCTGAACACAAACAAAAATTTTTAGAAGAATATTTCAACTCTGTAGGTCCTTCAATGCAAGGGAATGGTGCCCAGATCTTTCAAGCTCCAAAAAGCACAGAAACGTTGCATAATAAAAGTAACCCATATGACTTCAGAGGTTTAATATACAATGCAATTACTTTGGGTGAGAAACAGATCAATATTTAAATCCCTTTTTACTATAAATCTCCACATTCACTTTCAGAATGTGAAAGTGAAAGTGGAGATTTATAGAAAAAAAGGTTTAAATATTGATCTGTTTCTTACCCACATCTATTATATCGCTTCTGAAGATATATAAATAACCACTGGAGTCATATGGATTACTTTTATGCTGCCTTTATGTGCTTTTTGGAGCTTGAAAAGTCTGGCCACCATTCACTTGCATTGTATGAACCTACAGAGCTGAAATATTCTTCTAAATATCTTCGTTTGTTTTCTGCAGAAGAAAGTCATACACATCTAACATCTGGGATGGCACGAGGGTGAGCAAATAATGAGAGAATTTTCATTTTGCGGGGAATTATCCCTTTAATTGCTTCCTCTTTGTAAATGTATGTCACTTTTAAAGCATTTCAGAGTGTTGGATTATTAAATATATCAGTAAATCTAACCAAAAAAAACAAAATAAATGAATGAAAATGTATAATGCAATGGAATCAGCATGCATTATTTACTTGGAAACTGCATATTTGAGCATAATTTTACACTCCTGAAGGTCAACACTACTCCAAATCCTCTGGCAAAAGAAGAATTAAACCTCCTTGCTAGACTGATGGGAGGTTTGGAAGTGCAGAATCCAGCCAGTACGGACACTGGCTTCCGTGTTAACCTTTTCGCCACTGACGAGGAGGAAGAGTATGTTTTTTGTGTGTTTGTTTTTTTGCAATGACTGAAGTCAAAGTAGTATCACAAAGAGGATCACAAACAGAGTCACATGACTGTATGTAATAAATACATGAAACTCGAAATAGATTTTTTTGTCAATGAAATGAATATCATTCATATTGAATGTGATTTCATGAAATATTAAATTATAGATTTTTTTTCCCCCACAGGGAAGCTTTGATATCAAGACCTGATGACCTTTCTTATGAAGTTATTAATATCCAAGCAACAAAGGTGAAGTGCTTTTTTTATTTTATTTTATTTTTTATGCATGCATATTACCAGTCAAACGTTTGGACACACCTACTCATACTTAATAAAGTCATCAAATCTATGAAATAACACAGATTAAGTCTGGAATCATACTGTGACCGAAAATGTTACACAAATCAAAACTACTTTATATTTTAGCTTCTTCGAAGTATCCACTCATTGCCTACGTTACATAAACCAATTTCATGAGGTATCTATTTAAACAGTACTGAAGGAGTTCCCATATATTCTGGCTACTAGTTGGCTTTATTTTTTCCTTTACTATACAATGCAATTTATCCATTAGAATAATATAAAATAAAACTTTTGTAAAGAAAGTCATATGTAAGCATACTTTATGTCTACAAAAATAATTTCAAGCATTGAAGCGTAAGACTTTAAATCAAAAGGTTTTTAAGACCATGAGAAACATGAATCATGAAAGAAACAATCAGTCAAGTGTGTCCAAACTTTTGACTGTTAGTGCATATTAATAAACATAGGTTTTTTCAGTGCAGCATTGCTTCATCCTTAGCCTCAGAAAACATTGTAATCCCTGCTTACCAATGATCCATCCACACTGAGACAAAGATCTCATCTTGTCTAATTGGTCTTTGACAGGCTAAAGATTATGGGTCTTGGGTAAACTGGCTGAGCGAACAAGAGGACCATGGGAGTAACATTACACCTCTAAATGGGTCATTTTCCTTGTCTTTCAGGACAAACAGACTAATGCTGTGCTGGCTAAGATCATGGGGGAGTTTGGGGAGGCGGTAGAGCCCGCCCCCAGTTCCAGCAGCAAGGGTGATGACCTCCTGGCCATGATGGATGGTCTGTGACTTAGACTTGATGTTGACTTGATGTTCCCTTTGGCTGAGGAGAGTGACTGAGTGTTTAAACAGGATAACGTGCTACATTGTGCACTGTCTTACTCAGCAAAGAAGCCTTTTGTCTCTACAGAGGCAACAGGTACCTTTAACACACGCATTTGAAGTTAACGTTAGAATGACAGCTAAGCTCAAGAGATTCCCTTTGTGAATTTCATGCAAGTTTTCGTCTCCTGCTACCAAATGCAAATAAATGCAAATAGCAGATGTAGAAATTCAATATGCGTCTTGCTGTGGGACCACATTCTTTTTTTCATAATCAGTTTGTGGAGGCTTTGCTGTCCATATCATCATGTAGACTATATCTTCACTGTAGTGTCGGTCAGAATGTGAGGCGTCTCTGATGCTTTGATGCTACAGACACGTCTGTGACATTTCCATCACTGAAAAGAATGATACGCCTTTTCATGAACTGTATTAGTTGTCTAAGAGGACAATCTGTTTGAATGGAATTCATTTAAATCTTTTGTTTGATGTGCTACTGAGAGGTGCAGGATATGCTTTTCAAGTAAGCTATATTTGTGGTGTATCCAAACAACAAGCAGTGCTTAAAGGGATAGCTCACCCAAAATTGTAATTCTGTCATTATTTACTCAACATGATGTTGTTTCAAACCCATACAACTTTCTTTCTTCAGGGGAACACAAAAGGAGATGTTTGGCAGAATGTTAGCCTCAGTCACCATTCACTTTCATTGTATGGACAAAAATGCAATAAAAGTGAATGGTGACTGAGGCTAAAATTGTGCCTAACATATTCTGTTTTGCTTCACGGAAGACAGAAAGTTATATAGGGTTGGAACAACATGAGGGGGAGTAAATAGTAACAGAATTTTGGGTAAACTATCCCTTTAAAACTTTGGGGGTTATTGCAGGAAACCGAAGTGCACTTGCAGTAAATATTTAGCACACATCTCAAAACTGGTTTACAGGAAGCCCCAGGACAATTGATGTATGTTTGTTTGTCATTATTTATAGGGAGGCAAATAAAAATGCAACAAAGTCATTACAATGTCAAGAAATTGTCACAATTTAAATACTATGTTGTCATTTTAGGATGTGCAATTATTGCATAATGTAAAGGGAAAATGTATACATGACTGCCATCTTCCATGGAAAGAAAGAAAACAATGCAATATGTGTGGTGGATGAAATTGTTTATATTTTTCACAAGCATAATAGAGTTTATTTATTAAAGTGAATGTACTGTAAATCAAAGTTTAGTTGTGTCTGTTTACTTATGCAGGGCCAAATTATTCAAAATTAAATCATTAAATAAATATTTAAATAAATAATTAAATACATAATGAAGTAAAAAAAAAAACAACTATACAATCATTAAATGAATCATTGAATCATAATTAAAAAATGTTCCCTTGTATTTAATTTTAGCACTAGTTACATCCATTTTTATTTTGTCTTTGGGTTGATTTGGTATAGTTGAGTTTGGTACAGTAAGAGATTTCTTTTTAACTCTTGCAGTAGATACCAGCCCAAATGTTTGCCCATATAGAAAATAGAGAAAAGGTAATTATGATAGTGGACATACTACTTTAAATGGTGAAAACCATGAAAATTAAAAGACACAAAGCTACCAAAGATCATGCTAAATTGAAAATAGAAGCAAACTTGTGCTAAAATGAAATTCAGGGGACATTTATTGATTTATTTAAGGATTTAATTATTAATTTAGTGATTTTACAAACAATTTTAGTATGTATTTACCGTATTTAACTGTTTAATTTAGAGTAATTTGACCCTCTATATTTACAGTTTCATTATAATGAAACATTAGATTTGAATATGAAATAAAGTGGATTTTTTTTGGCAAATATTGATATTCAGTCAGTGTGTCTGTTTTTTGCCAAATGTACATATTTATTTGACATCAGTTCAGTGCTTAGATTCATCAAAGTGCAAAACTTGCTTAGAAACACTTTCTTGTTGAGTCAAGCATAACACTTAAAGGGGTCATGACATGAGGAAAAACATTTTGATATTTTGACACATAAGAGGTCATGATTGTACTATAAAAATATACTATAAGTTTCAGAACTCAAAACTTCCTCCTCACTGCAAAAATACCATTTGTTGAAACCAAGCTGCCAAAATGACTCGTTCTCTACTTCCTCCACATTGTGATGTCACACTGTGATAGACATTTGCATCTGACCGCTGCCACAACAACACATCTATGCCTACTTTACCTTATGACTTCCATAGCATGCCCAGCAGCAGTGAGCAGTAAGATGGCAAGACCAGAGCAGGTCAATTCGTACCGGAGAGCCTATCATAACAGTGGCTGTTTACTGTCAAGTCTTAAAGGAGAAGCATCACCAAAACCGATTGTTTCGGACAGAGGGTCAGAATGAGGGTGGAAAAATATCATGTTTTACAAATGTATGACTGTTTTTTGTGCAAAAAAAGTTACTCATACAAATAGTGAACCTCAAGGAACATATTAAAATAAAAAAAATGCATTTCATGGCCACTTTAAAAGTAAGATATAAAATCTAAAACCATTAAAAACAAAAACCACAAAATCAAAGATAATGAGGTTTGGTATTCCATGTGAACTGCTAGCAGCTAGACGACCTTTTATAAACACTAGATGGCGCAATAGAACAACGCAGTCCTTCACATGTAATGTTTTTCCCCTTAATCCCTAAAAAGAAAGAGTTAAAAGGTTAGTGTGAGCTATCTGTCAACACTCTTGTCTGATAATTGCATGCTTGTGCTGTGCAGCTCCTGTTTAATACACAGGAGTTTTAGTCATGCACGTTAACGCTGAGTGCTTGAATTTTTTATACCAGCACAGTATTTCAGCAATGCTGGCTGTAGGTTTTATGTTAAGGGTGAGTAAAGTTTCATAAAAGAAGCCAACCACCCCCCCCCCCAAGTCTGTCACTGGCACATGCTGATTAAGCACTTTGTTTGTTATGACTTTTCCAAACAAGCAATACTGAAAACCCCTGTGTTCATTTGAATAGTCGTGGGAGACTCACCCACACAGTTATGAATGAATCGCTGTCACATTTGTTCCTCCATGGGAAAGAGCTTCTGATTTTCATTACCTTTTCTTTCTTTTTTTTTTTTTTTTTTTTTTACTCCCACAGCACAAAGTATTTTGACATTGTGTGACTGTGCACTGCTGCATTAATAGGACACTTGTCCGTTTAGGACATTATAGCAAGATACTCTACTAAATACACCTATATTGATTTGCCATTTATATTACTTCAGTTTCTAGCAAATAAAAAAAAAAAAAGGGAAGTTTGTAAATTTAGTTTTCCAGCATAAGTAACAAAATTGGCACAGAGTGACTCAATATTTCTTTGAAATATTATGAAAATAAAAGACATAAGCATCTACCTATAGTCCATAATCCAATGTTTGAAAAAAAAAAAAAAAAAAAACTTTTTTAAACTACATTAAAAAGTGCTTAACTTTACAGAGTGAAGCTATAGCAATATTTTAATTTTGCCACAAGTTACGTGGTCATCTTCTGCAAAGAAATTAGGTGTTATATTTGATACCAATCTGTCCTTTGAAAATCACATTTTCAATGTTTGTAGAACAGCATTCTTCCACTTGAGAAATATTGCTAAATTACGACACATGCTCTCTGTTGCTGATGCCGAAAAATTAATTCATGCGTTCATGACCTCAAGACTAGATTATTGTAATGCATTGCTGGGAGGATGTCCAGCAAGTTCAATAAATAAACTTCAATTGGTTCAAAATGCAGCTGCCAGAGTGCTGACGAGAACCAAGAAATATGATCATATTAGCCAAATTTTATCGGCGTTACATTAGCAACCTGTTAAATTTCATATTAATTTAAAAATTCTGTTGACTACATACAAAGTTTTGAATGGTCTAGCTCCACAGTACTTAAGTGACCTTCTGACACACTATATTCCATAACGTTCATTACAATCACAAAATTCTGGCTTGTTAATAATTCCAAGAATATCAAAATCCACAAAAGGAGGTAGATCCTTTTCATACTTGGCTCCTAAACTTTGGAAGAGTCTCCCTAACAGTGTTCGGGATGCAGACACACTCACTGAGTTTAGGTCTAGACTAAAGACTCATCTATTTAACCAGCCATACACCTAATTTATACATCAACTCACAATTAGGCTGCTTTAGTTAGGTCTACCAGAACCAGAAACATCCATCATGATCTATAACTCTGCATAAAATTGAATTGCATCTACGCTAATATTATTCCATTTGTTTCCATATGGGATTCATATCCCAAGGTTACCAGAGCCTGCCAGATCCAGCTCCGTTCCTGCTTGGTGTCGGACTCCACTGCTACGTGCCGCTGAGAGATGACGACAAACTACAGCCAATGCTAGCCAGACATCACTTCAGTCTTTTGACTTAAGAGGATGAACTGATGCCAACTCTAACTGTAAGACATTGGATACTTCATATGCCACTGCCTGAACCTTGGACTTAGGATGGACCCCACCAAACTTCATAGAAATGACCTACCGATTGAACTGCGTTGCACCTCATTAATCTCTGCCTGCATCACCTTTGTCTATTGATGGAATACACTCTTGAAATAAAATGCATAGACTATCATTTAATTGCCAACAAAAGCCTATATCAGCCAACTAACAAAGGACAAGACGTCTATGTAAACTTCTGCCGTTAATCCAAGATGGACTTCAAAGACATTAGTCATTAATCTTAAAGTTCATAAAAAAATATGTTATTTTTATTTTTAAAACACTGGACCTTAACGCTTAATTTACAAATGTAAAACCATGACTTGCACTGCACACAAATAACTAATATTGGCATTATATTCATGTTGTTTAGCCAGAGGGGAACTGGCCCCCACAGTGAGCCTGGTTTCACCCAAGGCTATTTTTCTCCATTAACCATCATTTTATGGAGTTTAGTGTTCCTTGCCACAGTCACATTCAGCTTGCTCACAGGGGCTCTAAATACAATTATTATTTAATTTCTATACACATTTTACAATCATATTTAATCAAACTACACAATGATCACTGTAAGATATTATAGATATTACAGTTTCATTTTTTTTTTATATTTTTGTGAATGCATGATTTCCTGTAAAGCTGCTTTGAAACTATGTGCATATCCATTGTTATTCCAGAATGACACGTATTACAAGAACAAACAAAGGTTATCTGAAGGAATGTAAAGAAACAGAGGTATGCATTCAGACAGTACACCGACAGCAGACAGTAGAAATTGTCCTTGCAGTCTTTCAATTTCACTGCTTCTCTACATCTTTATCAGGCATGGGCACTAGTAAAGTATGATTCACAGTTTCCACCCCACACACCGTGGGTTGGCCACTGTTTAGCCACAGCCTTATAAAAGTGTTTAATGTGGTTTAAGGCAAATGCCATGCTGAGTCAAGACAGGAAGACAGCGCAGCCTTAAATCAGTTGCTGCCCTTTAAAGCCCTCTCTTTTTGACATGCTGCCCACTGAATTGAAACTTGCCATCGTGGGTGAGGTTGTTTGGTTTGGGGGATCTAAAATTGGATACAATCTCGAGGGTCTTCTGCATGCAAGAAATCCAGGAGGTTTGCTATTCTCACATGAATACAGATACACTTTTAAAGATTCTAGATAACTGTCATTAATTTATTTAGTGTACTCTTTTAGTGTGCAATTCATGTGCCATGTTTATTTAAGGATGCACTGTCATTCCATTGTTTACTAGGCCTTTAGCTACCAATTTCTGCCAGTATTGTTTCTTATGGGTGAAACAGTCCAGTCAAGAAGATAGAGAAAAAATCAACATAAGGGTATATCAACAGCAGTATCATGTACAGTATAGTACAGGAAGAAAATCTGATTGTATTAGTCAATATTTTTAACTTAATTCAACGTAAGAAGACTGATTTCCGCAGCAATACGTCAAACTGGTATTTTCTACAAAAGTGTTCATTACTTTAGCAATGTTTTACTCGGGTTATGCTGCAGCAGCAGTGTACTAGTGTGCTCATTAACATATTTCGAACGTTCTTCGTTCCACACACCAAGCGTGAAGCATGCCAATGTCAAGAATACACGTAAAGGGTGTGGAGACTCAAAAGAGCCTTTCCTATTGGCCGAGCCGCCCTGTCGCTCACGGCATGTGCGTCACTTCCGTTGTCAGGTGGTGCTGTTATGGAAATATGTGATCAGATGTCCTAAGAAGGCTTTTCCTTTAAAAGCCCTGTCGGTAATCGTGAAATTTCTCCAGTTCGCTTGAAACAGACCGCTTCGTGGTGGAGTGTAAATGTTTGTGCACCCCTGCTGAATATAATCGTCCAGAAATGAGTGGGAATTAGTGTACGACAGAGGATTCCCTCGGCGGTTTCGGTAAGTTGTTAAATGGCCAGTTGATCGGCAGAGAAGATTTTCACAGTCCGTTAAAGGGACACGGTGAACTCACTCGCTTTATAGTCCACCGGTTTATCTTTAAAGTCAGATAAATACGCTTTTGTAACGATTAAAACGTCGTCGATGCAAATCTGTTGCGATATAGACGATAGAAGCAGGAATGCGGATTGAAATTGTTAAAGGAATGTTCCTGGTTCAATACAAGCTAACGGTATTTCTGACAAAATGTTGGTTACCACAATATATTTGCGACTCGTCCCTCGTTTCTCTTTTGAACAGTAGCAAAAATCACGGTTGCAGACATAGATAGTGAATGGGGCCAGTGCATAAACGCTAAAATACACGTCGTTTGAAAAGTATAGCCACAAGACGTAAGCCTTATACATGTTAACGTGGTTTTAGTGCGATAAACTAGCGTACTAACCTTATTTATGTGAAGTTAAATCCAATAGAAGTTAGTTGTCATGACAACAAAAAACCCCGTTATCCTGTTTTTGGTTATAACTTTACCCAGGTGAGGTTAGTACGCGATCTTACCACTGTGAAATCACGTTAACAAGTTTAACGTTTACGTATTGTGGCAATACTTTCGAAATGTTATTTTTGCGTTTTTTGAATGGCCCCGTTCACTTTCATTGTATTTATTTTTGGGGGTCCACATAATCAACATTATGCCACGAATTCTGTTTGCATTGAACCCGGAACATTCCTTTAAGTTTCGCTTGCACGTGCTAAGACTAGTCTACCAGGGTAATGATTGCATGTGTAAAAAGTGATTTACAGTTAGTCTTTATATTAATATTGAACATTGCTATTGCTTGTATATGATTGACAGTGTCGACGCATGCATTCTTGTTTCTCTTGTTATCAAGTTGCAGCAGTCCTCTCTATATTCCCTGTGCTGTAGTTTAACTATAAATGGAAGCATTAGTCACTTGTTTTTACACTCTACAAATCCAGACATCCATATATCAAACAAAACGTGTGCAAACGCACATCTGATACGGGTTTTAACAAGCTCTCCGCTTGTTGGTTGACGTGTTCTCAAGTTCTGCACTTCTGTTATGTGACAGCTAGTGTATTTAGATCAAATAAAATATTAAAATCTTCTACTACACTCTGGATCGGAGGGTTTAAATCATGCAGGGTTGATATTTCACTTTCCTGATGGCTGTGATGTGTGCACAAGATGAGCAGTACTCTCATCCTTTCAGGCCCTAAAAGACAGTCTGATTACAGAGTGAGTAATCCTTCTTATAACATTGTTTCATCATCAGGAAGAGTGATTGCATTGGGTGCAAAGTTGCAATTTTCAATGGAAAGGGCTGATCACCGCCAACTGAACTCATTTGTTGTGACTTGGGCTCTCAAGGTAACTATTGTTGTTTATGATATCATATTTCCTATGAAATCAATTTACTAGACTTGCCCTCACTGGCTCTGATATGAATTCAGGATTGAGCGTTGAGCTTGTTTTTATGTATGCATATGTGCATGTATTGGTGTCAGTGAGAGAAATGCATGATTGTTTGGCATGACCTAAAATTATTACAGATGGTTCAATACCATTCATGAATTATTTCTGTTCCATTCAGATCCCAGATATCTGCTTGCAGATCAAGTTCTCAGTCTTTGCAACAAGCCAAAGCGCACACACACGGTCTCACTTTGTAGCGTGCCATGATGCTTTTTAAGATGTTAGATCTCTAAAAGTCTAATAATGCATGTCAAAAGGGTTGAGGAGAAAGCAATCACGTCTCTCACCTCCGTCTGTCGTGTTGTCAACAGTCTGGGTCCCGAAAGAAAAAAAGCTGTAAATGTGTAAAATGATCTGCAACAACTGCCAACTGTACCCCCTCCTACGTCCTTGACACAACAAGCTGTGTGATCTGTTACAGAATTGTAGCAAATATTTGGATGCCTATTCTTTCATTCAAAATGTCATTAGAATGAAACTTGCAGCTAAAATGGAAATTGTGACTACATTTAAAGGGATAGTTCACCCAAAAATGAAAATTGTCAGGTACTCACCTTGATGTTGTACCAAACCTATATGACTTTCTTTTGTCCATAGAACATGGAAAAAGTCATACCTTTTGGAACAACATCAGGGTGAGTGAGTGACCACGTTTACATGCACTTAAGAAAAGGGTTTATTCCAGGGTTTTTGCAGAAAGCAGCGTTCTGAAACATCATGTAAATGAGAATGCAGATTTCCTTACGTCTCTTAAGGGATTAAGAGAAAGCGGGTTAACACACCCAGGTTTCTCCTCGAAAACGCGGCTTAATGTGGTCATGTAAACACATAAGCGGTGTTCTGGTGGGTGTTTGAAAGGTGCGCATGTGCGTGAACAGACCGCGTAACAAACGTCATAGGATGCAGCCCAACAAAAATTCAGCACAGTGGAAAGAATTCAACATTTCTGTGAGTACAGTGGGAAAAGCACGTTCACTATAAACTGTACCCATTTATACAAACCAATGTAAAATATCGACATTCCCTCATGTTTTCGTATATGCGCTCATACTTTGGGGTCATGATAGAAAGTTAACAAACACTGCAACAACTCTGGAATATGTGGAAATAAAGCAAAGCAACAGAGAATAAAATAGCAAAGTCTAACTCGAATGTCATGTTTGTTATTTATACAAGTGTTGTGGGGAAATTACGTTGCTGTGGGGAAAGCTGCTTTTTGTCTGAGACGCGTGTAGGTAAGTATAGAGTACGGCTCTTATGCAGTGCATGTAAACCAGAACACTGCTTTCTCACAAAAGGGCTGCTCTCTGGTGTAAACGTAGTCAGTGATGACAGAATTTTCATTTTAGGGTGAACCATTCATTTTAATACACTAAAAAATATATATTTTAACAATTTCCATCAAATTGAATTGTTTAATGTTAACAAAATTAAATTGATAACACTTAAAATATTAATTTTTATTTAAGGTTGCTCAATTCAGTTTGATTGAATTATTTCTTAAATTTAAATACGTAAATCTTAAAAATATTTTTTAAACCAGTTTAGCTCAGAATTACAAACACAGTGCCAATTTGCTTTTCTGTTTAGGCTAGTTCTGTTTTGCATTTATTCAGTAGTCAATTAGAGCAGATTGATCACTGTTTTATTATTGGGATTTCATACATTGGAACAGAGTTGAGATTGATTTTAAAGAGCAGAGAGTATGCAAAACTGGCATGAATTGCTAAATGCACTCCCCCACCCCCCATCTCATGGTGATATGATGTCTGGAGGTTGCGTGTGTCACGCTACCGTCTGTGTCAAACAGCAGCCTTTCATATTTCTGACAAATGGCTACCAGTGCAAACCCCAGGCCTTGTGTGAATCATACTGTATCTGTCCTTAGCACCACTTGCTTTTCACTACAACGCAAGAGATGTTCATCAGATTATACAATGACCCTTTTCCCAAAAAAACGGGCATCCTCCGTGATAAACAGCCAGTAGCTATTTAATGGAGGCCTTATCATAAATGTCTGATTTAATGAACTTTTGTACCATAATCGATGCACTGTATGTGATATTCAAATGTTTTGGCTTTCAATAATGTTCAGTAGTTTGGCATTCCTTGTTACAAGACCAGCCAAAAAGGGAATCTTGTAATATGCATTGCAGATTACGCTGCAGAGATTTGCAGATAAACCCATGCAGATTAAGGTACTGAAGGATTAAAAATAGATGGAGGAAAAGGCAGGAATTGCAGCAGTGGAGTTCAAGATTTATAGGTTATTTTAGTACACTTGATCTTTCATTAAAGGGGTAGTTCACCAAAAGGTTTTACAAAATGCAAAAGGAGATGCAGTATGTTACCATTCACTTTTATTGCATGCATTTTTGATACAATGAAAGTGAATGGTGACTGAAGCTGTTATTCTGCCTTATGTCTCCAATGAAGAAAGTAATACAAGATTTGGAACAACATTAGGGTGAGTAAATGACAGAAATTTCATTTTTGGGTGAACCTTTAAGCTCCATCAGCACTAGGTGCATTCTCAATGTTTGCCTTTCTCAACTGAGTTGTGGTCAACAGTACCATTTGTGAATGGGTTCATATGGTCCATCAGGGAAGTCATATCAACAAAATTCACACCTGCTGCTAATCTTTACTTAAGCAAATGGAATTAATGAGTTGTCAGTCATACAGTGGCAGAGCTGTTAATGATGGCTGTTTTGAGGTGTCGGCAAGGGGATGACTTTTGCTAAATCACCCTTCCCCCATCTGATATTTCACCCCTTTTTCCTTTATAACTTACACATTGCTGCCAGTGTAATGGAAGACCTCATTTGGGGTTGGCTATTGTCATTCAGAGTTAGTGTCCTATGGATACATTGTTTGGGTGCATGGAGTTTCGCATACATTGTTTTAGTCAAGAAGTCTCGCATCTTTCTGTAAGCATGTTAAGTTGTTTCATATAAGTTCAGCAATTGTTTATTGATACCCTGTTATTGTCTTTTACAGATCTGCAAAATGTCCAAACGCCGTGCTTCGGAACGAGGGGTTGGAGAGTCATCCGGCAGACCCAGCAAGCTCCTCTGTCCTGGGATATCAGGCAACAATGCTAAAAGAGCTGGTCCCTTTGTTTTAGGTAAGCCAGCTTGGAATTGCAAGTGAACAACCTTCAGTACTAGCATTTGTGTGCGAGAGAGGAGGAGGTGGTCTCCATTTAGAGGCCTTGGATCGAAAAGAATTCCAGGGATTTTTTGGATTGACTGCTTCACTTCTAAATCTGAAGGTCTTTCACTCTTTGCTACTATTATGCAGCTGTCTTGCCTCTGAAATGCACTCGTCACAGTTGGAAATAGCAATGTGATGTGCTAGCATGGGGTACTGAGATAAGACTGTTCATGATTGGGCTCAAGGGGAATTGATGTGCTCTGGGCTGACAGTACCTTCTGAATCTGGTACAAATCTCTCTGTCCTTCCTCTTCTTGGCAGGCCCACGGCTGGGAAACTCTCCTGTGCAGAGTATAGTGCAATGTCTAGCCAGAAAGGATGGGACGGATGATTTCTATCAGCTAAAGGTAAGTATCTTCCAAGTCCTTTTCAGGCAAGTCAGTCCACACAACGGCCAACTTGGTAATGCCCCCCGGCAGGTAATTAAGTGTAGTTCCAATCTACTTAAGTGGGGAAAGACAGAAATCTCTAACTGTTTGTCAAGACTGCATTTCAATAACATATGTCAGATGATCGACAATTAACTGTGACAACAAAAGGATCATATATTTCAATTTATTAGTTCAGATCATGCTTAAAAACAATTTTAGGTCCAGTTAATGAGCCTGTATGTTCTTGAGTAATTGAACACTATCAAAAAAGCCTTTTGCTCTCTTAACTGAAAGGATGGACTTTCAATTCTTGTAGAGCACAACAGGGCCTGCCCACTTTTTCCAACTTTGTTTCGGAAATATTTTTCCCATTTCATTTTTTCCCCTATAGGGATTGCATAAAGATCTGTATAGAAGTCTAAGCCATGAACCAAACCAACCAGCCATGAACCAAACCATCAGAACATTACAAACTATGATTTGAATAAAAGAATAAATAAAATTGGACAAAAATACAAAGGTACAAGCAGTGTTGGGTGTATCCGATTACGAAGTAATTAGTTACTGTAATCTTATTACTTTTTAGTCCAAAAAGTATTGTAATGAATTTCATTTTAAATTCTTGTAATCATATTACAGTTACTGACTTTCAATGAAAGTACATTACTTGCATTAAAGTAATATGTATAATACATTTAAAATATGAATTCATATGTACATCTGTTAGTGTTTCTGTGACAGCTGAAGGGTGTGCGATCAGTGAATGAGGAGGAAATATAGACATTTTGAGTGGAAAACCAAAAGGTTTTCCAGGAAAAGTGATTTAGAAAGTAACTTAAAAGTAAAATAATTAGTAATGTGATTAATTCTTTAGATTAAGTCATTAGAAATTTGTAGTGGATTACTTATTTTGTGTAACTTACCCAACACTGGGTACAAGACTGTCTACTTAACATGAGGTAATGAACTACAGTCCTATTAAGCATTGTAAATGACATAATCGAAGTAAAAATGAAAGAAAACCATAAAACTATTTATTTACATTTGTTCATTAAAAGTATGGAAACAATACTTTTAAAGTATATTGCAAAATATTTAGATATATATACAGTGTAGTTTGAGAGTGTGGGGAGACCAACCGTTGTATCATTCGCATGAACTAATATTAAAAAATGGAACCTTATTGGAAAGTGTTATCGTTAATAATCAATTTCCCTATGGAAAAAAAAATGAATTGGATTTTTACTTCCAGAACCAGACTGTTGTACTCTATAGCGGTCATAGTGAGCATTTAGATTTTTTCTTATTCATTAAGGGGCCTGTCTCTTCTTTATACCGTCTCTGGTATCTTTCACTCACTGTATCGCCAGAAAAAAATTGTGATGTGATTCAAACATGTCCTGGCCAGAGTGGTAATCACCATCTGAAAACAAAAGCCCCTGTGTCTCTCACTGTTTGCATGATCCTTTGACCTGCCTCAACAAACCTCTACAATACTATCCGATTCATGACCGAATGTAGTTCAGAGAAGAACATCAAACCTTTGAGCTCTTTGTTAATAGACCATTCCTTTATTGGATGGGAAGTTGCTAGTCAACCTGGTGTCAGACCTTTTGACCCCACTCTTCTTATGCCCCAGAGTCTAGTGTCCCTTAGCTGTCATGTGATGAAGTTATCTTTGTCAGTCTCTGTAGAAAAAGCCTTTAATGGATCCTCTGTATTGCCTCAAGTTTGTTGATGGATTAGTATGGCATCGCAGTAGAGATAAGAGACTCCCAGAAAGGTTTAGAATAGGATCTAGGGGTGTATGGTATGCAGTGTTGAGGTCGTGGCCTCTTACCTTTGCCCTTTGTTGTAGATACTGACCCTGGAAGAGCGTGGGGACACTGCAGGAGAGACGCAGGAAGAAAGGCAGGGCAAAATGCTGCTGCATACAGAGTACTCTTTACTGTCACTGCTCTCTAACCAAGAGGGAGTGGTGCACCACCATGGCCTCTTCCAGGTAAGACTAATTAGACTTGCCAGTAGGTCATGTATACACAGAAGCATCCACACATATCAAAACATCTTAAGAATTTTCCTTGTCTCATGTCCTTGCATCTAAAAAACCTAAACTGATTACAATGAATGGAACAGATTGCAGGTGTCTCCAGATGTAGTTCTCAGACGTAGCTCTCATAATAGCTGTAATTAAAAAAAAAATTTTTGCGTCCTGCGCATCCCTAGCCACAAGACATAATTTGTTAATATTATTCCTTTAGTTGTTTTCGCTTTCATCGCAGTGTTTGGAGTGACTCACTTTCTCTTTTTTTTTTTTTTTTTTTTTTTTTTTTTTTGCTCTCCATCCCTTTCATCTATTTTTCAACAATATCTTCCACTCTCCCTCCTTCCCTGGTGGAAATCGGAATCCGAACAAGCTGTACTGAGCTGTCGGTGCCATTCATTGAAGCTTGCGGTATTGATTGGTTTATTATAGCTCTTCTCTAGAGTGGGCCAGTTAATTATAGATCGCCTCTTGTGTTTGGAGGCACAGTCATTACAAACGCAAACCACACTGCCGATCGATTCATGGCCCTTATTTGACCCAGGTCTCAGGTGACCAAGGGAGGGCTTTTATCATTCATACCAAATGGCGAGGCATTCAGGGAAGAGGAAAACGGCGGATGTCCTTTGTGTTCCACCAGTCCATTAGCGTCGGCTTATTCTGTAAATGTTGTTTTCTTCTTGGCTTCGTTCAGAGGCATAATGATGTGGTTGTGTACTTAAATGCACTATTGGGTTGTTTGAGGTAAAAGTAGAAAAGTATAGCTCTTCTGTACTCTGCCTGCAATAAATCTCGCAAAACTTTTCTAACGCAATCTGTCATTGCTCATTCCATCTCAGGACCGCTCCTGTGAGATTGTGGAGGACATGGAGGCCAACAAAGTGCGAAAGATGAAGAGGCGAATATGTCTGGTGCTCGACTGCCTCTGTGCCCACGACTTCAGCGACAAAACGGCTGACCTCATCAACCTGCAGCATTACGTCATCAAAGAGAAGCGACTGAGCGAGCGTGAGGCTATCGTCATTTTCTACGATGTAGTGAGAGTGGTGGAAGCATTACATAAGGTGAGTTGCCATATTGGACTAGTTATTGGACTACTAATTCAACATGAAATCAAAATGGACCCTATTTATTTTCTTAAAACATATTCATTGGTCTTTAACGAGTATTATTCAGTGTTGCTCGTTATTCAAAAGAAAAAGTATGTCTTCGTGATTAAAATATAATAATTTTTTCTGCAACTTTCCTTTTTGACTGACATCACCAGGTCCTTTTGTTTTTACCAATTCCTCCCTTCCATGTCATGTGGAAAAATGCACTGGTCTATTTTGGTATGGAATGCCCACTTTTCAAGATTCAATAAATTCCCGTTGGGTAAAATGAAGTTCCGAACAGAAAGTCGGCACACTGCCGCTCTCAAAAATTAAGTTCTGCCCTATGAAGTGAAGTTCAACAATACATTTATTTTTCCCTTGAAGTGGCTTTCACCCACTGTTGCACTTGTGGTTGAGTGACAATAAAGGGATTTTGATTTGATTTTTAATATTCTGCTTCATTGAGAAATATGTCACATTATGGAAATAAAATTGATTTGTTTGCTGTTTCTTGTTGACTTTAAAGATAATCCACTTAAATAAAGGTGGATAATTTAAAAAAAGAATATTGTTATGCTAATTGGTTGGATGTTCTCTAAAGTGTTGCCCATAGAAAGTGTAATGTAACACTGCTTTTGCCTTTGTAGAAGAATATCGTCCATCGAGACTTGAAGCTTGGAAACATGGTGCTTAATAAAAGGTAAGACACAACTCCTCCTCTATCCCTGTCCTTTGCAGTGCTGGTGGATTTCTCTCTGCCTTTGGGCCCATCTGCACTCAGCCCTCTATCAGGCTTTCATGGAGCACCGTCTGGCCCCATTGACCTCCCTCCTCCTGGGTTCTTAGTAAGAGCATGATTCATCCCCACAGGCAGGGAGTGGAGGGGTATTGAGCAGCGGAAAACCATCCCAGTTAAAATGAGCCATCATGGAACGTGCACTTGTTTTGTTCCCTGAAAAAAAAGGAGAGGGAGATGGTTGGCAGGCAGGCGGGGAGGCGGGATGAAACCGCAAATGCCTGGCTAGAAGGCACCTGAGGTCAGCAGGCACAGTGAATCGTATAGGCCCAGCGGAATTCCCAATTCCTCATCCATAAAGCCCTCTCCAAATGCAATATGCAACGCCTTCATGTGTGTTTTTGCCGTGAGAGTATGGAACAGGAGCCTGCTACAGCACTTCTAACCATAGTTCTGTTGACATTTGAAATATCCCGAAGGAACAAGAGACTCACTGACTAATTGAAAATCCTCAGTTCTGCCTGTCACATTTGCCAGCATGTGCTGCTTGCTGTTGATTTCTCGCATAGTGCAGTTTGGTCACATAAGTGCACAGCTTGTCTAATTATGAAACCCGTCACACCATGTAAGCTCACTGGCATGTGTAGAGAGAGGAGTCTGGCTCTCGGCTTTCATATTCTCTCCTCCCTGCCATGTTTCTTTACAGGCAACTGTATTTCTTGACTACTGGCTGGTTGCATCAAATGTATGCATTATACAACATGCATTTAAACATTAAAGGAATAGTTCAACCAAAAATGAAAAATCTTTTATTTTCTTACTCATGTTGTTCCAAACTAAACCATGTTGTTTAAAACACAAAAGATGTTTGGCAGAATGTTAGGGGCTGACAGCCTCAATCATCATTCACTTTCTTTTTCACTTTGGTTGTGTCAAGAGCCATGGCCTAGCAGTTGGCACATGTCTTCCAACACATTGAGCCTTGGTGCTCATGCAAGCAGCACAAGTGCGAATTTGGCTTGCAACATTTCCCGATCACATCCTACCTATTTTCCCTATCAATTCTGATCTGCTCTACACTGTCCTGTCACCAGCGAAAGGCAAAATATGAAATATAAAAGCTGAATGATGAATCTGATTGTTTATCTGGTGTATTTGTGAAAAAGCATATGTAAAAACTCTAGCAGGCATTGTATTTCTTGCTAAACTTTTAGAAGAAAGGAGTCGCAGAGTTCAGAGCCATTTCCGAAATAAGAAAACAGGAACGCGAGAACATTGCAGTGCATTTTAAATGTAGCTCCGTGTCTGGAGAAAAGGTTGTCCGTTTAGGGGAATTTTTCATCTTTGATATGTTGCATGTGCCGTTGTTGAGTCAGAATGTGTAAGCCTGTTCTTCGGGAGTCAATTACGAGGACAGGCACAGACCAGTATTGCAAGGATACATCCACATGTACACACGCTCGTCACTGGACTCTATGGTGATGAAACGGAGCAGTCTGGTCTGTCTTCTTCAGTTTGACAGGAGAGCAGAACACTGTGTCCCAGCTGGAGATAATACAGCTCTCTGCCAAAGGATCCATAGCTCAGAGCTGAGTCATTCACACACGTAACACTGCCAGGGCTCTCTCTCTTTTTTTCACTCTCCTCATACCCTTCTGATCTGACTGTCTGTGTGACCCTGCCCAGCCGGCTGACTGTTGGCTTTGGGTGGAATAGAAAACGCTCTGTATTAGTCATAAGTAGTCTGTTACATGTAGGTCTACACTCTATTTCGTAGACAAGGCGCTTGGGCCTTTAAAAGTGATCTCTGTATCTAGTGACGACCTACGCTAAGATAGGTCACAATCTATTGATGCTTTGTTGTCCCTTTTTTCAGTGCCAATAAGGGAAGTTCTTGCATAATATGAAACGAAACTGACTGATATAGTTTGAAAGTAGCATGGCTGATAAGATTCATTGCTGTCTTATCAGCCAGGAAGTCCAGCCTTTCAATGAAAAGAGCAAATTGTCTTTTGCAGCTTTTCCACTGCACGGTACAGCTCAACTCTGCTCACTTTTTGGGGGTTTTCCACTGTGGATAGTACCTGGTACCTGGTACTTTTTTTAGTACCACCTCGGTTGAGGTTCCAAGTGAGCAGAGCCGATACTAAATGTGATGTCAAAACCCTGCAGATCACTGATTGGTCAGAGAGAATCATCACTACCAGCGTCACTGGATTTGCGACACGGGACATCAACCCACAAGTTTTAAAGTTAGCAACAGCGATAGCAATATCATTTGTTCACACGACATTCGAATTGTAAAAAGAAATGGCTGTGCGCAAAACCACGCCGTGGTCAATAAATGAGGTGCAGATGTTCCTCTCATTAGCGATGAACGAAACGACGCGAAACAAAAAAGACTTTCAGGAAGTGTCTCGGCTGTTGGCCGCACATGGCTACCACCGGACCTACCAACAGTGTAGGGAAAAGTTAAAAAATCCACAACAGCCGGAGTGGTTCAAACAGAAGAAAGTGGAAGTGGTTCGACCAAATGGACGCTATGTATGGCAATTAGACCGGTGAGCAATGCGAGGGAAAGTGCCCTGGATTCGGCCACGTCGTTGTTGGAGTCCACAATGGAGGATGATACGTTTTACGTTAACTCTATATTCTGCTTGAAAGCTTCACTTTATTTAGTTGACCAGTTACTGGAAAGCTTGCTACTAAAACAACCAGGCCAATTTAACTGTTACACTTGTGTAAAATCACCATGCAACAACTGCTTCATGCAGCACAAAGCGCTAGTAGCTAACAGCTAGCGGTCGTGTTATTGTTTATGGTCAGTAATTTTTGTGTTGCGTTTAAGATGATGTCACGGCAGTAGAGGCGGAGCAGCTATGACGATCATCCTATAATCCCTCCCACTTTGAGGCGGCACTAAACTGCAGTGGAAAAGCGAGCTCAGAAAAGTAAAGCGAGCAGAGTCGAATCGTAACGTGCAGTGGAAAAGTGCCAAAAAAAAGTGTATGCACATTAGCTGGACTAGCCGTTGGGTTTTTCAGGCATTGTTTACCATTAGCATTTCGTCAACAATGGGACAATTTCCTGTGGCGCAAAAGCTCCTCTTACATCATAAACATTTGCCGCCACCTCTTTATCCTTCTGAGCTTACACACACCACTCTTGAGGGTGCACCATATGGCTGCCGCCATCAGGACACTATAAACACTATAAATGTGTCGTGATGGCGTGTCGTGAACCTATGGAAACGAAAGAGTAGGATCTCATGATTGCACATTTGCTTTCACTATTAGCTTTGTTCCTCTTGCAGCATGGATTGTCCAAGCAGAGCAACTCCAAATCCAAAAATATTGCATCAAAATCCCACATTAACCTCACCCAGCTGAGGCAGTTCTAACCGGATCTCAGCTTCGAGACTTCCTCTTGCGTTCAAACCACTTAACTTTTCCCGTCAACAAGGGCTAATTTTAGCTGCAGCGAGAGACCGGAAGGCTTCTGGTCCTGTCACATGAACAGGAAGTGGAGGCTGAGCAATGCAATGGTCCTGAGGAGAAAAGATAGCTGACTCTTTTAGCTTGGGAACCAGAGTGAGAACAGTTCCTGCAGTCGTGATGCAGCCAGACAAAAGCAAGCTTTCCAGTTAAACCTTTTTCTTGTAGATTTTTTTTCTGCTGGCCCGTTTGAGCTAGTAGTTCAGATTTTTAATTGCCCTGCCAACATTTCCACTGGCCGCACCACAAATGTGTTTAATAGCTATTTTAACCCTTAAATGCATGGGAAGTTTCCCAAACACTCTTATATTTTTGGGTCTTTAGAGACCCAGCAATTATATCTATCACAAATGGATCTACAATATGCCCAGATAGTGTACATTTTCAAAATATTTTCCAAGACAATTTGAAAATAATAGAATAAAATATATTTTGAAATATATCATTAATCGAAGAGATAATGCAACAAATCAGGGCAAATCTAGAACTGGTTTCATGAAAATTTCACTGAAATTTCACGAGACGCAACTGGCTGTCAAACATATTGAGCTACACATAACACAAGATTAAAGTACTTTAAAGTAACTGCTTCTTACACTGAATCATACATTTTGATCAGACAGGTAACATTTTCATGGATTTGATGGCACAAAAACATACTTCCCATTATGTAAATATGAGTTTTTAAAAAAACTAGTTAAGCTGAAAATATCAGACTGTAACATCAAAAGACACAGGACAGTGATATTAGCTAAAAAGCTACATGAAGCACAAAAGCACTGTAACCAGGACTTTCACCCAAAAAATGTGCTTTTTTTCACCTTTTAACATTAAGTAATATTATTCTTGGTTAGAAATTAGAGAAAATGAAACAAACCTTAAATCACAGTGACATTTTTCTGCTGACCGCGCTCACTTGTTTCAAAGATAGCGGGCATCATGGTGCATGTAAACTGTGCATGCTCCTTGACTTTGTGAATAAGCCACACCCCACGTGATGTCGTTAGACTCAACTCTGCACCCATGTCAAAACAGTGCCACATAGTGAAGCGCAAATAGAAATGAAGCGCAAAGGGAAAGAGGTACCACGAACATTAAAAGGAGCGTCGCAAAGAAAAAATACTTTCCGCAAAGTGAAACTCGAAGAAAAAGAAGTGTTGCAAAAGAATTGATGCCAAAAGTCTGTTGCCCATTTAAAAAAAAAAAAAAAAATCCAATTCTTGGATTTCGTTTACAGCATACATTTTTTTTTTTTTGTTTTTTTTTTTTTTTGCAATTAAACACAGCTTTGTCTTTTCCAATATTTTATTTTTTATTGACTCCATACACTTTTCTAATCTGGTCTAGTTATGGCCCTCCTTTTTGAAAATAAAGGTAGTAATCAGCCTTAAATCTCTAAGAATCTTTGCTGGGAAAAATCACGGGCCTGTTTGTAGCTGTTAGGCGTGAGTGTGGCTGTCACTCTCAGGGTGTGAAAGTGAGACAGCAACTGGGTAAGCATGGGAAAAGAGGACAGAGAGAATGGTGGGGTTTTTTTTTTTAGTGAAGTGAGATTATAGCTGTGACTGTGTGAAATCTTTGCACATTTAAGGTTCCGCCAGTCCAGTTCCGTCAGCTGGCACATTAGTTTCACTCATTCTAAATTAATGTATTTTTACTTGAGAGCGACTCTACGTATGTGTGTTTGAGTGTGCAGGTGTGTAGCGGTGCTTGTTTTCATTGCATGTCTCTCGATGAAAAGAGCGCAGTTCTTTCCTTTTCAAGGTGCAAAGATTAGTCATCCTCGAGCTTGTGAGAAGCCACAGGTGACTCACTTGTTTGTCAAAAGTGCAGCCATGGTGTGTTCAGTCACGTTAGGTTCTGCTTTTTGGAAAGGCAGAATGGCTCCCTGTCCCTGCCACAGACTAGATTTAATGACATAGACAAAAATATCAGAGGCATGTTTGCACAGATACAAACACGGCTCGCCTAACAACACTTAGTTTAATTTTGATATGCTTATATAGTAAAATTAAAAAAAAAAAAAAGTGTTTGAGTGTATGTGTTTATACATATAAGGCACTGATTCCACAGCATTATCTCTTTACTCCAAACAGGACTGAAGATGGGAATTCAGGGTGGTTCTTTGAGGGTGAATCTCACAAAGCCTGTCCGTGAGATAGATAGATAGAGAGATATATATATAAAATTTTTTATTTGTTTGTTTTTTGGGGGTGAAATGTGACCTGGACACATTTTTGTGCGATTCACACATAAATGCATACAGACATGGATTTATACAGCTGTAATCTTTTTAATCCAAACATCAGGGTTGAATATGTTGTTGTTTTTTTGTGTTGCAGGACTCATCGGATCACCATCACAAACTTTTGTCTTGGCAAGCATTTGGTGAGTGAGGAAGATCTGTTAAAGGACCAGAGAGGCAGTCCAGCCTACATCAGCCCAGATGTCTTGAGTGGTGAGAATCCAGCCTGTTTCTGTGTGTGACCATGACTCACCCTCCATGTCACCACTGTAATCAAAGCTCATAAAGCCAACCATCTACACAGCCCTAATTAGGACAGCAGTCACTAACCGTCAGCAGGGTTGAATGATGGTTGTTTATTGAAGTCATTATTTGCGTTGTATTACAGAAGAATTAATTTTGTGTGTGTGTGTCTGAGCATTACCTGTTAGCTCATCAATGGCTTCAGTACCAAAATTCTTCCCTTAAGCTTGTGGTCAAGGCCTCAGGGAGACCTCAGTAGTGCATCGTATCAAATTAACAGTGGTTGTCACACACAAAATCTTTACAGGCAGTCTCGCTTTCACCACTGAACTACAATTCACTTCAGTGATGCAATCTCAGTATGTGGGCTTGCTGTTCGTATAAAGTATCTAACGTATTCTAGGATAACATGCATTGTTTAGCTGTGTTCAATGCAAATTAAGCTTGTGAGAGCATCTACGGCATGCTGTTGATTACCACAGAAAAAAATTCTCAGTTTGTAAAACAATCAATAGAAATGAGCTTACAATGAAGTCTATGGGGCAACAATTGTATGCTTGCACTAATAGTGATCATCAAGGGGCTTTTCACACTGTGCTTAACCCTCGGTATCGTCTTTTTAAACCCCGCTTTTAACTCTTTGTAAAGCAACCTTTAACCTTTTGCGTGTGTTTTCATATTATGTTTCAGAAGATGAAAGACCAATGGCTGATTTGCTTGGCAACATTTCCACAGAAGAGCAGCTCCATTGACAGCGAGCTGTATTTGTCCAATCACTGTTATTTATATTTCAAATATGCAAATATTAATGTTAACCCTGGGTTTACGAATATACATTGTGAAACTTTGGAACATGAATACCCAAGATTTATTATTACACCCAGGGTAAAGTATGAACAGTGTGAAACATGAAACAAGATAATCCCAGATTTCCTTTACCCAGGGCTAAAGATGACCCTGGGTTAACAATTTTAAGTGTGAAAAGCCCTTTTGTAAAAAACAAAGCATTTAAAGTTATATAACATCATTGCAAGCTATGCAGCACTTGCAATTACAATGGAAGTCTATGGGTAGTGTATAATGGTTGCCCCCATAGACTTCAATTGTAAGTTGCAACAGCTATGCTGTACTTACATAACATTACATAATGCAGTTTTTTATAAATTATTTTCTTTGATAATTGATCTTGTAAATATCCTAACAAAATTCCTTAAAACCTTGTTCTTTCAGTTGACACGCTAACTAAGATATCTATTAAAACCTTTCTGAAACTACCATTTGTGTGTTTGCTGGGTTTTCCAAGATGTCAGTGGAGCATGCTCTGGTTAGATGCTGCATTCCAAGCATTCGTGTTAAAGATGGGCACAGTGAGCTTTTGTTTCTGGTCCCCATTCACAGTAAAATGAACGAAAGAAGCCAGGAGTAAATCAGCCAAATATGACAGCAGAACAAAGGAGAGCTGCTTCAGTGAGTCATCACAATGAGTCATGCAGCAAGGAACTACTCTTCCTGCTCTTTCTGTCGTAACTCTCTCCCTCGCTCTCTTCCTCTCACTGTTTTTCCATTGCTCGCTCGCTCACTGTCTTTCTCGTACCCTCTCACTTTTTCACGTGGAGGGTCAAAGAAGGAGCAGAGGATGTGTACAGTACAGAAAAATATACCATACAAATCAAGCTCTTTACCAAACAGAAACTCATCCAATTAACATCAGTGTCACTTTTAAAACGAGCTCCCATGACTCATTTGTACTCTTCTGGCACGGTTTGTTCTGTTGCCCATTTATGGCAGTAAACAAAGCAGTTTGGTGAGTGTGAACAGGTTTGGGGGACCATAAAAGATGGTGTGACACTACTAGT
This sequence comes from Myxocyprinus asiaticus, assembly GCF_019703515.2. Classification (NCBI taxonomy): domain Eukaryota; kingdom Metazoa; phylum Chordata; class Actinopteri; order Cypriniformes; family Catostomidae; genus Myxocyprinus; species Myxocyprinus asiaticus. Next base: position 14,683,731 of record NC_059359.1, read on the forward strand.
GGCATGTGTTCCTTTTATATAATGCATTGCTTATGTTTGTTTATGCTTTCAAAGGGGTGGTATGTAACAATTATTGGTCTTAAACAAGTTAGCAAATTGCTTGCTGAGCAAGTTCCTTTTAGTATTATCTTATCACACTGGCGCTGCCTTTACTGGCATTAAGTCAGGGGTACTTGTATCATGACTAAAATCTAATGTTAATTTGTACTGTAATACAATACCTAAGCAAAGGTCATGCTTTTAAGATGATTTCCTATTGTGCGTAATCACATCTTTTGCCATTGTTTGCCTTCTTGATGCATTTTGTGTATAATGTTGAATTTTAAGTCCATAGAGAAAGCCGTAGTCCCATTTAATAACAAGCAAACTGTTAAATTGCATACATAGTTGCTGAAAGTGCACTTTTGTGTTTTCATGCAGGTCGACCATACCGTGGTAAGCCCAGCGATATGTGGGCACTCGGCGTGGTGCTGTTCACCATGCTCTATGGCCAGTTTCCATTCTACGACAGCATACCTCAAGAACTCTTCCGCAAGATCAAAGCAGCAGAGTACTCTATTCCTGAGTGAGTGTCTCCATTCTCTCTGTGCTCCTGAGAATCCACAAAAATAATTATATCAGTGTGTATATTTTGTGTCCTAAAAGTGTCTAGAAATGATGAATTGCAAGTATTGTAATGGCCCTTGTTAGTTCACCTTAAAATGCTGTCATCATTTACTCACTCTCATGTGATTCCAAACCTGTATGACTCTTCTGTAGAACACAAAAGGAGATAAGCAGAATGTAAGTGTCAGTCAAGTTTCACTTTCATTGTATGGAAAAAAGATGCAATTAAAGTGAATGGTGACTGAAACTAACGTTTTGCCTAATATCTCCTTTTGTGTTCCACGGAAGAAAGAAAGTCATATGGGTTTGGAACAATATGAGGGTGAGTAAATTATGACACATTTTTCATTTTTGGGTGAGCTATCCCTTTAACATCAGAGGTCACTTCTCAAACATGAAAGAAAGTACATGATGACGGAGTCTTAATTTTTGGGTGACCTATGCCTTTAAATGAAGGTTGCATAATCTGTAATTTTTGAAATGCTCATGTTTGAATCATCTTTTTGCATGTGTTTTGTGCAGGGATGGGCGGGTGTCTGAAAGTACAGTATGCTTGATTAGGAAGCTTTTGGTGCTCGACCCACAGCAGAGGCTTACCGCCACTGAGGTGCTGGAGTCACTGAGCGGCATCATCGCCTCCTGGTGCGTCCCATCTTGAATCTTCAATTTATTGAGATCAGTCAAATGTTTAGCCTTGACTACTTCTTGTAACAGTGGCACAACTGTTTAGGACTTCATAACTTTATAGGAATTCATGTGATGGGATGATGTCATCTTGGGTCAGCGATGTAGTCTTGCCACAGTTTTGCAGTACAGAACAGATAGTGCTGCTTTCAGTTATGCATGTGAAAGTTGCAATCCGGCTGCAGATATGAAGGTTCCTAATTTACATTGACTTTTTTTTTTATCTTCACAGGCAATCTGTGTCTTCACTGAGTGGCCCTCTACAAGTTGTGCCAGACATAGATGATCAGCTTAACCACCCCGAACATCTTCAGGAGGTCAGTTCTAGTCAGCTGTGATGACTTCATGTTAAAGATTTTTTCCTAATCAAATGCTCTTTAGGATTAGAATGTCATTCCCCCTTATATCAACTGCAACTGACTAGCGAGTAGCAAATCATAGTTTCATGACATTACTAAAGCCTTCGGCTATATACACCAATCAGCCACAACATTAAAACCACCTGCCAAATATTGTGTAGGTCCCCCTCGTGCCGCCAAAACAGCACCAACCTGCATCTCAGAATAGCATTCTGAGATGCTATTCTTCTCACCACAATTGTACAGAGCGGTTATCTTCGTTACCGTAGACTTTGTCAGTTCGAACCAGTCTAGCCATTCTATGTTGACCTCTCTCATCAACAAGGCATTTCCATCCACAGAACTGCCACTCACTGGATGTTTTTTGGCACCATTCGGGGTAAATTCTAGAGACTGTTGTGCGAGAAAATCCCAGGAGATCAGCAGTTACAGAAATACTCAAACCGGCCCATCTGGCACCAACAATCATGCCATGCTCCAAATAATTGAGAACATTTTTTCCCCATTCTGATGATGTTAACATTAACTGAAGCTCCTGACCCGTATCTGCATGAGTTTATGCACTCCGCTGCTGCCACACGATTGGCTGATTAGATAATCCCATGAATGATTGTTGGTGCCAGATGGGCTGGTTTGAGTATTTCTGTAACTGCTGATCTCCTGGGATTTTCACACACAACAGTCTCTAGAATTTTCTCAGAATGGTGCCAAAAACAAAAAACATCCAGTAAGGGGCAGTTCTGCAGATGGAAACGCCTTGTTGATGAGAGAGGTCAATGGAGAATGGCCAGACTAGTTAGAACTGACAAAGTCTATGGTAACTCAGATAACCACTCTGTACAATTGTGGTGAGAAGAATAGCATCTCAGAATGCTATTCTGAGATGCAGGTTGGCGCTGTTTTGGTGGCACAAGGGAGACCTGTACAATATTAGGCAGGTGGTTTTAAATGTTGTGGCTGATCAGTGTACACTCACTGAGCACATTATTAGGAACATTATAGTCCTAATATAGTGCCCGACGTGGTCTTCTGCTCTTGTAGCCCATCCGCCTCAAGGTTCGACATGTTGTGCATTCTAAGATGCTATTCTGCTCACTACAATTGTACAGAGTGGATATCTGAGTTACCGTAGCCTTTGTCAGATCGAACCAGTCTGGCCATTCTCCATTTACCTCTCATCAACAAGGCGTTTCCATCTTCCGTTTTTGGCACCATTCTAAGTAAACTCTAGAGACTGTTGTGCATGGAAATCACAGTAGATCAGCAGTTACAGAAATACTAAAACCAGCCCGTATGGCACCAACGATCATGCCACAATTGAAATCACTTAAATCAAAATTTTTACTCATTCTGATGGTTGATGTGAACATTAACTTAAGCTCCTGACCCATATCTGCATGATTTTATTGCACTGCTGCCACACGATTGGCTGATTATATAATTGCATGAATAAGTAGGTATACAGATGTTCCTGAAAGTGCTCAGTGAGTGTGTATATATAAAAAGGGAAGAGCCCTTTCATATGTGTCTCTGAAACACATTTCCTTGGAAATCTGTCAACACAGTAGCAAAAGGAGCCTTTAATATGAAAGTTTAAACAGCATTATCATGACATGGTTATGAAAATAGTTAAACTGTTCCAACCAGTATACACAATGTGGTTAAATCCCAGTGACTGTTAATGCAGCAGCTAGAGTGACTTCGACCAAGACTTCCTCTAAAATTTGCTGCTCGTATTGGTCATTTCATTCTCCCGGAGTTCTTGCTTGCATTAAAACAATCTCTCATTGTACCCCTAGGCGAAAATGACAGAGGAGTCATCTCAGTATGAATTTGAGAACTACATGAGGCAGCAGCTGTTGTTGGCGGAAGAGAAGAACACTATCCACGAGACCAAGAACTTCCTCAGCAAGAGGCATTTCGGTAATGTGCCTCCAGTGAGGCGCCTCGGCCGCGACGCTCAACCTATCAGTCCTCTGGATGCCGCAATACTGGCCCAACGCTTCCTCCGGAAGTAGCGCCGCCGCTCTGCCTGTGGGAGTGGAGCGTGCCACAGAACTGGGCACACACTTGTATGTTTGCGTGAGAGTATGTGTGCGTGTGTTTGAGAGCGCACAGTGTGAGTCTGGCAGACACATGGTCCAAGGAATAGCTCACCATTCTGTTTCTCTATTCATCCGCCCAGGACACAAACTCTGCCTTTGGGTGGCACATGGGACTCTGATGAGACACTGACCACCACCACCACCTCCATGCCAGTCCTTGCCCAAATCTGACACACACACACATACACACATTTTCAGCAATACCCAAACAGAATCATGTAGCAAACCACACACAACCCTCCAATCCTCGTCTCCCCTTCACTCAACCTCTCCCTCAGCACTTTCAATGGGAATGCCGCGGATCCATGATCAACCCCCTCGTTCTGTCCCCGTCACTTCCTGTTCACCTCAACCAGTCTGTATCACTCCCATATGTATCTATGAATGCAAATCTACCTCTTACCATTTTTATCTCTCTCTCTCTCTCTCTCTCTCTCTCTCTCTCTCTCTCTTTCTCTCTCTTTCCTCCTCTTTTAGTCCATTTTTAACTATGCTCTCAGTTCTTTTGAAAGCAGGACTCATTATGTTTGGGGAGACAAGCACAGGCTCAAAAGCATTAGCATTGTGGTTATGTAACTATTCTGTGTGTCAAACCAATGATTGGTTTTTCCTCACAATCCAAATAAGCTTTTTTATTTCTCTTCATACTAAAATGGTAGCATTTTACATAAGATTATTATTTTTGTTTCCATTTGAAGTATCACAATTTAGCAAGCTATAACCTTATATTAATGAAATCATAGCAGAAAAGTTCCTGTCCTCTATTTGAATGGGTTTCTCTTGGCAGCTAGCATCACAAATTACTCTGTCTGGATGCCTACAACCAAAACCATAACTTTGCATCCAAACCGGCCGATATGGTACGTTGTTCTCTTATCAAAGGCAGCAAAATGCTCAAGGCCTCAATTTCCTTTGTATTTATCCAATCAAAGCACCTGATATGCCACTACAGTGGAGTGGTATTGTTGTAAATTTAGTGTGTCACACTAGGGCTTGTCATAGGGTTGTGCTTGGAAAAAGAGAAGGGATGGGACAGCTGGTGATGGGATGAAACTGTCAGGAAGCAGGGTGGCTGAGCCGGCAGTCATGCGGAAGTCTAAGCCAAGATAAACCCTTAAGCCCTCCTTTCCCTTTGCGTCCTTCTGTCTTGAGCGCTCACTCTCTGATAGCATGCCAAGCCATCAAAGTGCATCTTCTGCTATGTCCTGTATCTCCGGTGCTTTTGTTCCCCACACAGATTTCAGCTGCAGCTCAGGGATAGAGAATTGGCCGCTTGGGAACGTTTTTGGCCTCAGTGATACAAAGAAACCCATTGTATGTAGGACTCTTTAAATAATTTCTTTCCCCCCAACTGCCCCTCATTTCCATGTATGGTTTTTAAAGGGGTAGGCTGCCAAGAAGAAAATTTCTGTCGTTTATTCACACTAAAGTTGTTCCAAACCTGTATGACAACATAAGGGTGAGTAAATAATGACATAATATTTGGGTGAACTATCCCTTTGTATGATTCAAGATCATCAGGAAGTAAATGCCATCAAACTCACTCGCTTAGTCTGTTGCTTGCATAATATAGCGTGTGAGAATATTGCATAGGAAACATATATTCTCATAATCTAGTTTGACAGTTTTCCAATCCCATTTTAAGCTACCCATGTGTGTATAAAAGCATATCTTTGGGATATCTTGCCTTAGATTATTGACCGATTCACAATTCTACATTGAGCAGAAAATATGTACTTTTGATGCTAGAATATATGTTAGTATAATAGGCAGTTGGCTTGCATCGACCTGTGGACCTGTGGCTTTAGTTTGCAATACCTTTTATGTCTGGCTCAACTCGTGTCATTAGATGAAAAGGGTCATTCAGTACTGTAGGTCTCATGACTAGCAGCTTGGCTCATCCTTTTAAGCTCTTTCATTTCATTTTCAGAAGAAGTAGAGCCTGATAGTTCTTTACCTTTCTGTGACTTTTAATTTATTTGCTGTTTATAATTCATCCACCTCTGTCTTTTTCAAAGCTCTGTTGCCGTGGTAAATGTAGAGATCATATGTCACTCAAAAGCATTGCTGTGATCTCTTTGTTTATTTTTCTTCTATCTTCAGTGAAGGTTTTGTTTTCTTGGCTCTCTGTACCTTTTTTTTATTCTTGAATAATTCTGTTGGTATATTAAGCTACACTAATGAGACTGACTTTGCATAGCTCTATTTTTAAGTCAACTAAATTATCGTGCACATTAGCATGACATGTAGAATCGATGTAGAGTTTATCTTGTGGGGTAAGAATGATACCGCACTCTGGCCAGTGTGAATAACATCACGATGAATGGAGTCAGTAATGCAAAACCCAGTACAGGGTATTGTTATTGTTTTGAAGAATCACACCAATGTTTCCACATTAGAACTTATTTAAAGTGATGTTGCCTGCCACCATTGAAAGCATTAGTCTTTTCCCACCTCAATGTGAATATATTTGGTTGAAAAGCAGTATTGTAGAGGATGACGTGTGAATTGTCAGAGGGGGACTTTTGCAAGCGAATTAAAGTCCTTCTCTCAAATTTAAAATAGGAGTGCCTGAAGGCAATATCCTGGGCCATGTAGTTTTCACAAAAGCCATTATCTCATAGCAAATCTGTACGGTTGCAATATGAATGCTGTTGACGTGGTTGTGTAGTCTGTGCCCGAAACCTAAATGGAAGAATTGAGTTAGAATGTCTCTGTTTTATATGCCCCCTACTCAAGTAATTGAAAACAGTTGCCCCCTTGCATAGACAGTTTTGTGATGTCCAAATTCCGTCGGCAGCATGAGAAGTGTACATAGTTGAGCTCTGTATACGTTAAGCAATTAGTGCATGATTCTAATTAGTGCCACAAGATGCGGCAGGAATTGCAATGGTTGTGGGTGTTGCATATGACTTTCAGGACAAAACAAATACAGAAAGACGCTGCAAGGGAAGAAACTAACAATTAAGCTTGTCAGTTTTCAGTTGTCTTTTCTCTTTAGGCCACTTTGTGCAGATATTTGATAAATTTAGAGATTTCTCTTTAGAATTGTTGCTTTTTTGCATCTTTAATTAAAACTGGAAAATTTTACAGATCTGGTGTACAATGAAACATGATGAAACAACTCAATAGGCTAAACATTTGGTGTTGTAAGCTGCTTGATTAGAAAGGTGTTAAAGAAAAAATGGGTAATTGTACAGATGAAAACAAATTTGTATAAAAGACATATTTTTGTACTTCATCAAATCTCTACATGCATGTCAGCAATAAACTTTGATATGGAAAAATATTGTCTCCATGTGTAGTGCTAACAATTTTTTTTTTTCAATAAAATTAACCTGAATGAAAGTTATTTCTCATCATTTTTTAATTTAAATTAACAATTCATATCTTTAGTAATATCAGTGTTACACTCAAAGAATCCCATGTTTGTATCTATATTTATATACATAGTCACTGAGCACTTTATTAGGAATACCTAATACAGTGCATAAACTCATGCAGATACGGGTCAGGAGCTTCAGTTAATGTTCACATCAACCATCAAAATGGGCAAAAAATGTGATCTCAGTGATTTGGACTGTCGCATGATTGTTGGTGCCAGATGGGCTGGTTTGAGTATTTCTGTAACTGCTTCTCCTGGGATTTTTACACACAACAGTCTCTAGAATTTACTCAGAATGGTGCCAAAAACAAAAAACATCCAGTGAGCGGCAGTTCTGCAGATGGAAACACCTTGTTGATGAGAGAGGTCAGTGGAGAATGGCCAGACTGGTTCAAGCTGACCGAAAGGCTATGGTAACTCAGATAACCACTCTGTACAATTGTAGTGAGCAGAATAGCATCTCAGAATGCACAACATGTCGAACCTTGAGGGGGATGAGCTACGAGAGCAGAAGACCACGTCGGGCACTTTATTAGGACTTTCCATATGAAAGGATTAAATATTAAATGAAACAAATGACAATAAAATGTAAAGTAATCTCTTCAGTAATCAAAATACTTTTTGAATGTAACTGTATTCTAATTACCAATGATTTAAATTGTAACTGTAGTGAAATAGTTACTTATATTTGGTATTTTAAATACGTAATACCGTTACATGTATTTCATTACTCCCCAACCCTGAGTGTTCCTAATAAAGTGCTTTGTGAGTGTGTATATATATCTGTCTGTCTCTCTCAATTTTCAATTTTCAATTACTTTATTGGCATGATTGTGTTTACATACAATATTGCCAAAGCATAAATACACAAAACAAATAATGACAAGGAAAATATAGAATTAAAATAAGGTGCCAAGAAATTATTAAAATAAAATAAAAACAAATATAATATACACTATACAATATAAAATGAAATAAACATTTAACAGGACATTAAGAACATACAAATATATATATTTAGTTTTAATATTGGTTTCTGAGGGTGTGTGGCTCAAAAATTATTTAGCTGCAACTGATACGTGATTGTCCTCCCCCAGTAACACCTGCATTTGATCCGTTTCTCCTGAACTGGAAAACTGTGGCATGAGGTGTGAGAGTTTGTCAAAGTATTTCTCTCTCACCTCTCTCACAGTGAAGGACAAAGTGTGTCTCTGTCTTGACCTCACCATTATCATAGTGAGCACAGACTCGCTCTTCCTTTGGAAGCCATGTTTTTCTGTGTCTGCCTTTTTCAATGGCCAGACTGTGATCACATTTGTATCTCTAACTGTGTGGAGATATTCTGCGAGATTATACTTTTCTGTTTAGGGCCCAATAAAATGCTCTTCGAGCTTTCTCTTTAGTGCATTCACTGCCAGAATAAACTCCTGAGGTGCTGATTTTCAGACTGAGGAAGTTGTAGTTTAGGGTGTGTTCTATTGCAGTGTTTCCCAGTGTGAAGTTGTATCTGGTTAACTGTAATCTGGCTTGTTTTAGGAAAATCATGATTTGAGTTTATTTTTATTTTCAAATTGACTGTCAGGGCCCAGTTCTGACAGTAGTTCAGGTCAAGGTGCTGTTGTAGCCCTTGTGCAGTAACTGACAGCAGCACCAGGTGATCTGCATAGAGAAGAAATTTGACCACAGAATTAATTGGAGTAAGAGCAGGTGTTTGCAGATTGTTCCAGTAGCACTGCTAAATATGTTACATATGCTAAATATCTCAACGGAAAGATCAACTGAGAAGAATCACAATGTTTATGTCTGCATTTTAGGTGCAGTCCTGCCCTCTTGTGGTAGACATGTGGAAGAGCAAAGAATGATAGGCCAAAGCTAAGAAACAAGACTCTAAAGAGACCTCTGTCTTACAGGGTGCCATTTTTAGATGAAACACAAATAAATTTAATCGGTTTTATCTTATAAAATCAGTTGGATTGGTTTGTCTTGGATGATGTAATTTTGAGAACAATTTCAAAGTGTTTCATATTGATGATCTGCTATAAACAGTTTATGGTTTATAGACACTTTTGGTTAAAAGGAGTGGGTTAAATACAACTGAGCAAGATCTACTGGGAAGCAATGTAACAACTTCAGTTCATTTCATATACTTTAAAAGTTTTTGTATCTGACCTCAGCAGATTATTTGCCGTGTATAAATTCTGATTAATATTGTAAATGTGTTTACTTGGAAAAATATTCTTATTGATTTTGAATGCTCTTGATTTTCACCAGTTGCTTGTCAGTTGACAATCTAGAAATATATATGCCTCCCCACTGACAAAATACTTTATGATTCCAACACTTTGTGAGTCTAGCTGTTAGCTGTACTGCACTGCTTAAGAATGAAGTAGCAAATCAGAGAATCAGCTATCAAGAGGCTGGTCACTATAGCTGGTTTTTACTTTATTTGAAATCAGTTCAAGTATTGTATACATAGTATGGCCAACTCCAGTGCATTGGCAAAGGCCACTGTTCATGTAGCTAGTGTTAGCCTGCCGGATCCAAGTAAGTATAGCTGCAGACCGGAGACCTCCAAATCTCAAAATGAGAGTGGGGTTACTCCAAAAGGGGGTTGCGCCAACTCTTAAAAAGGGGCGACACTTCCACTCATGGTTAGGGAAAGGGTTAGGTTAGGGCTCCCTATGTCTTTAATGGCGATTTGAAGCTCATGCCCCTTTTTGGAGCAATGCCTGCAGTTACAACCTTCTCGCCTGATCAGTGACCACTGCAATGAATTCTGAGTGCATCACTACACTTTCAGCTTTCTGCTGTTTTCTACTGTGCTGCACTGGTGAATATTGGGTAGTCAGCCATGTAAAATGCTGTTAGGGAATCGTTTTAGATTTGTGGCCTGCCTAATGCTTTGATATGTTTTTTTTTTTAAAATTTATTTAATAAAAAAAAAATAATAATAATAATAAAAAAAATGTTTTGCTGCTTACATGTCGGCTGTTTAAAGGAATAAATCACCCCAAAATGAAAATTCTGTCATCATTTACTCACCCTCATGCCACTCCAGATGTGTATGAATTTCTTCTGCAGAAACCAAACAAATATTTTTAGATTTCAGCTCTGTAGGCCCTTTCAATGCAAGTGAATGGTGACCAGACCTTTTAAAGCTCCAAAAATCACATAAAGGCAGCATAAAAGTAATCCATATGACTCCAGTGGTTTAATATATGTCTTCTGAAGTGATGCAATTGCTTTGGTTGAGAAAAATATCAATATTTCAATTCTTTTTTACTATAAATCTCCACTTTCACCTTCAGAATGTGGAAGTGAAAGTGGAGATTTATAGTAAAAAAGGACTTAAATGTGGATCTGTTTCTCACCCACACCTATAATGTTGGTTCAGAAGATATAAGCCCCTTTCATACTTGCAACCAGGTAAATTACAGGAAAACCGTTGGGTTGCCTGGTAAATGTACCACATGTGCTGTTCACACATACCATCAAAATATACATTTAGCTACTAATGATAAAACTTCACATTAAGGGGAATTGCCAGAAAAAAAAATTGCCAGTATTTTCAAAAAAGTGGTATTCACACATGACCTCTTACCTGAAAATTGCTGTACATTTGCTAGAACACACTCTATGTGTGAAAGGGGCTATAGATTTAAACACTGGTGTCATATAGAATACTTTTATGCTGCCATTATGTGATTTTTAGAGCTTCAAAGTTCTGGTCACCATTCACTTGCATTGAAAGGACCTACAGAGCTTAAATATTCTTCTTAAAATCTTCGTTTGTTTTCTGCAGAAGAAAGAAAGTCATACATACATACCTGGGATGGCATGAGGGTGAGTCAGTGGCTCCCAGGGTATGCTTGCCTTTTTGTCTTTTAACAATTGTCAAGAACCCCTTTCACCAAAATCACCTAAACTCTGTAATATCCAGAGATCTATTTTTTTTTTTTTTACTCTTAATAAACAAATGCAACTTGAAATAAATAAAATAAATTTTTAAACACATTTAAATTAACTTTTTTTTTCTCCCAATTTGGAATGCCCAATTCCCAATGTGCTTTTTAAGTCCTCGTGGTCACCTCAGTCCGGGTGGCGGAGGATAATCCCAGTTGCCTCCGCATCTGAGACCGTCAACCCGCGAATCTTATCACGTGGCTTGTTGAGCGCGTTGCCACGGAGCGAGTGTGGAGGCTTCATGCCACCCACCGCGGCAACTTGAGCAAACCACATGATAGCGATCACGAGGAGGTTACCCCATGTGACTCTACCCTCACTAGCAACTGGGCCAATGTGGTTGCTTAGGAGACTTCAATCAGAAGTCAATCAGCACTCCCTGGGATTCGAACTAGCGAACTCCAGGGGTGGTAGCCAGCGTCTCTTACCACTGAGCTACCAAAATTTAAACTGGCAGTAGCTAGTGGAATTTTACTCTGAAATCTTTCTCAGCATTCCAAGTATAGGTGGTGTTTGCCAACCCCTCCTTTTCTACATAGTTTCGCACCAATTATAAAAATAGGGCAGAATTATTTGACGGCAGAAGCGTATATAATTGCGAGGTTGAGAGGAACGATTAATTTGTGCTCAAGATATTGTTTGAACGGCCAGTAATGTTTCTAATGTGAATTTGTATTTGACAGTGCAGCCTCTGATATCTGTGACATCAGTTTGCCTTTTTCAAAATATGAATATTAAGTGATAAATGTTCCACTATTTAAAATATTTGCCTGCGCCTGCCGAAAGATCACACACCACAGCAGTTTATGGAAAGACTGATGTAAGTTAAAAAAATGTAAATACATTTTTGTAGCTTTTAAAGGTGCACTCAATAATTTTTTCCTCATTATAAAAGTTTAACTCCTAAAGACATGAATTGTAATTTTGCAATATATGTAGGAAATCATGACCACTCACATAAAAATGAAGACTCCAGTCATATCAGTAACCTTATAAAAGCTGTTTTATTCTATATGGAGAGTGTCCACACATGGGGGCTGCCATGTTAGAATCACATGGCCAGCTGAATACTTCTCGCTTAATCTCAGTAACTGTCCTGTTATTTGACACTTTTATTCATTGATTAAAGTAATCATGGCTGACTGTGAATACTAAATTTCTACAATGGCTTCTGAAACTGAAAACTATTGATTTTGAATGATGCTGGTAGGTGTCTGTTTCATCTTGGACTTACACTAAGACAAAACTTACTGAGTGCACCTTTAATCTTCAAAAAGGACAAAAAAAAAAAAAAACAACACAAAGGTTGACCATACGACTTGTGCACTATATTCTAAGGCTTCTGAAACCATATAATCTGATATTTATGATTTTTTGCTTTTTGATTATGACTTTTATGGTGCCTTTTTGGTGTTTTTTCCCTTGTTGCAGCCTGATAGACATGGTCACTCTGAACCGTTGTTGTATGGCAAGAGCTGTGAAAGGATTCTTCATAAATGTCTCTTTGTGTGTTCCAGGAGAAATTAACAGCATACTAGTTTGGAATGACATTTAGGTGAGTAAATGATGAATCTTCATTTTGGGTGAACTATTAGCCTACTTCAAAAGAGAAGTGTTTTTTTTCTTCTTTTTTTTTCTGTAGATCATTTGTAGATGGTTACACCATTCAGTTATCATACTGAAGTAAACAATCTCAGTCCAACACGAGACATCTGTCCAGTTAAAACAATCTCCTGAAGAATAATAATAATAATAATGAAAAAAAAAAAACTTTAGCCTAATAGTTTTTGGGATGCTTTTCTGTTGGAACCAGACATTTTTTCAGAATTCACTCCCCTGACATATTTAACCTATGATTCCTCCTTTCAGAGATATTTTGAACAGACAAAAACATTCACATGGTTAACACAAGGCATCCATATGAGCTGTTGAACAAAACTGTGCTCGGAAAGCAAATTCCTCAGCTATTTGTTTTCAAAGCATTAATTTCAGTGTGTCCCTAGTGTGCTCAAAACAACACACAGATTTACATGCAAAATCTCCAGAGAATATTTTGGATATCCTTTATTTAATTATTCTGATCTCTGTTAAACCAGTAGCATCTGTAGGAACAAGGCGTGAGGAGGATTTAAGTGCTGGCTTTTATTCATAGAACTCCGAAAACTAAACACACGTAACTCAAAACATAACAGAAGAACAAACCAAACATCCATACAGGTTTAACAACTGACAAAGACAGAGAGAACACAAGGGCAATATATACACAGACAAGAGAAACACATGGCAAAGACAGCCAATGACAAGACTTAATTAATAACAAGATAAGACTATTAAGTTAACAAGACAATAAACCAATGAGAACAAGGCTGCGTTCCATTTCAAATTTGTATTCCCTTCCCTCACAAACTTCACTCCATCTCATGGACTCGGATGTACGTCACTGCTTACGTTGCGCGAGTGTCCAATACTGGCGGAAGATGTGCAATGGGCTTAACTGGGACACCCTTAACCCTTGATAATTTGAAGCTGATGTCAATTTGTGGAATTATTTAGTGATTTTTGCACCTGAGAAAACAATGTTTTTGGAGATTGATTTCAGAGGCTTATGTATAAATCTCATATGTTAAATTATTTTTTTTTCCATTAGAATGAATAGTTAGAAAGGATTAATCAAGATTTATACAAACTAGAATGTTAACATAACAATGAACATATAGGCTATAACTCTGTGATAAACAGTTTAAGATAGCTACAATATTATGCTGTTAAATCTCAATATAACTTTTCTAAACTGCTTAACTGACCTAACTTCACTTCCATCATACACTGGAGTTGTGTGGGAGTGGGGTTTATGAAGTGCAATCTGCTGTCACGTAACAATAGAGTTGCATTGTGGGATATGCAGCTGCCTGAAGCGTATATCAGAGTAGGCTCGCTCCCTCGGTCAAAATCAAGGGGTTGAGGGTCTGTCAACAGAAAATTCCCTCGCTCACTTAACGAAGTGGAATGGAAATGGCAGCGGGGATTCCCCCGAGGGGAAGTGCTTAAGGGAGTTAGCGAGTGGTTGTTAAAAGTGAAGTGGAATGGAGCCCAAGACACATGAACATGAGGGAAACAGGATATCACATGACAAGAAAAGGAATATACAGAACTTTAAAATAAGAGTTTTAAACTTAACCTAGCGAACTCTAGTGGATGCTAGGGCAAATGACTCCTGGCGCTCCTAAACATAAACCCCCAAAAAAATTGTTCATGGGAGGAGCAGGACATCATGGAACCAGCAGTCCAAGAAAGCACAGGGGAAACGAGGCGAGGCAGAGCGAACAGGGAGTCCGAAGACCGATGTGAACCAGGAGACCAAGCAGGTCAGGGCAGATCAGGTGGATGGTCCGGAGACCAAGGAGGCCAGGGCAGATCTGGCAGATGGTCAGGGAGGCAGCTCCAGGAAGGGTGCGGGGTCCAGAGGGTCAGGAGACCAAGATGGAACTGGCAGAGGGTCAGGAGACCAGGACGGAACTGGCAGAGGGTCAGGAGACCAGAATGGAACTGGCAGAGGGTCAGGAGGTGGAGCCGCAGGAGAGAGAGGCCCAGGGGATGGAGCTGCTGAAGGTAGGGACTCAGAGGAAAGAGCTACCAGGGATGGAGGCTCAGCAGATGGAGCCGGAGGTGGAGTGGGCGGAGCCACTTTGGATCAGGAATTTGAGTCTCAGGGGGCGGAGCCAGAGGTGGAGCGGGCAGAGCCACTGGAGGATCAGGAATTTGTGTCTCAGGAGGTAGAGTGGGCGGAGCTGCAGGAGGAGCAGGGAATTGAGACTCGGGGGTGGAGACGGAGGTGGAGCGGGCGGATCCGCAGGAGGAGCAGGGAATTGAGACTCAGGGGCGGAGCCAGAGGTGGAGCAGGCAGAGCCACTGGAGGATCAGGAATTTAAGTCTCAGATAGAGTGGCGAGGGAAACAGGATATCACATGACAAGACAGGCTCGGGAAACTGGACGGGCTCGTCGATGGCCACGATGGTCAAGAGTATTGGCAGCAACTGGGAAACGGCCTCTGTGGCCGTGAACGCTGGCAGTGACATGGGAACGACCTCCGTGGTCATGAGTGCAGGCAGCGACAGGGGAACGACCTCCGTGGTCGTGAGCACAGGCAGCGACAGGGGGACGACCTCCATGGTCGTGAGCGCAGGCAGCGACAGGGGAACGACCTCCGTGGTCATGAGCGCAGGCAGCGACAGGGGAACGGCCTCCGTGGTCGTGAGCGCAGGCAGCGACAGGGGAACGACCTCCGTGGTCGTGAGCGCAGGCAGCGACAGGGGAACGACCTCCATGGTCGTGAGCGCAGGCAGCAACAAGGGAACGACCTCCGTGGCCGTGAGCGCTGGCAGTGACTGGGGAGTAGGAGACCTCCTCCTCTTCCGGACGGGAACGGCTTCCGTAATCGTGAGCGCAGGCAGTGACAGGGGAATGACCTCCGTGGTTGTGAGCACAGGCAGCGATAGGGGAACAACCTCCATGGTCGTGAGCGCAGGCAGCGACAGGGGAATGACCTCCATGGTCGTGAGCTCAGGCAGCGACAGGGGAACGACCTCTGTGGCCGTGAGCGCTGGCAGCGACTGGGGAGTAGGAGCCCTCCTCCTCTTCTGGACGGGAATGGCCTCCGGGGCCGAGGATGCTGGCACTGGGACGGTCGAGGCCTCAGGCGCTGGCACTGGGACGGTCGAGGCCTCAGGTGCTGGCTCTGGGACGGTCGAGGCCACAGGTGCTGGCTCTGGGACGGTCGAGGCCACAGGCACTGGCTCGTTGACCGTGGCAGGCATGGGCGTGGGCACTAGCAGCGGCATGCGATTACTGCCATACCCCACAGTGTAAGGGGAGAATGTGAGCCTAAATGTATAGTCAATAAATTCAGTTAACGAAAGATCACATCTGCCTCTTGGCAGACATGACTTCACTGGCTCGTTGAGTCACAACTGATAACAGTCTTTGAATTCAGTATCTCCCCAATTGAGAACCTGGGCGAGACTGCAGAACTGCTCGGTATACTGCTCGATGGTCCCCTCTCCCTGTTTGAGATCAAACAGACAAAAAGCCGCTAGATCCAAAGTAGAGATCTGTTGTTCTGTAGCATCTGTAGGAACGAGGCATGAGAAGGAGGATCTAAGTGCTGGCTTTTATTCAGAAAACTCAGAAAACTAAACACATATAACCCAAAACATAACAGAAGAACAAACCAAACATCCATACAGGTTTAACAACTGGGTTTAACAACTGACAATGACAGAGAGAATACGAGGGCAATATATACACAGACAAGGGAAACACATGACAAAGACAACCAATGACAAGACTTAATTAATAACAAGATAAGACTATTAAACAGGAACAATAACAAAACAGATCTGATAACAAGTTAACAAGACAATAAACCAATGAGAACAAGGCTGCGTTCCATTTCAAATTTGTATCCCCTTCCCTCGCAAACTTCACTCCGTCTCATGGAGTCGGATGTACGTTGCTGCTTATGTTGCGTGAGTGTCCAATACTGGCGGAAGACGTGCAATATGGGCTTAGCTGGAACACCCTTAACCCTTGATCATTTGAAGCTGATGTCAATTTGTGGAATTATTTTGTGATTTTTGCACCTGAGAAAACAATGTTTTTGGAGATTGATTTCAGAGGATTATGTATAAATCTCATGTTTAATTTTTTTTTTTCCATTAAAAAGAATTGTTAGACTTAACTAATAACAAGATAACAAGACTACTAAACAGGAACCAATAACAAAACAGAACTCATAACAAGTTAACAAGACAATAAACCAGTGGAAACAAGACACATGAACATGAGGGAAACAGGATCACATGACAAGACAAGGAATACACAGAACTTTAAACTAAGAGTCTTAAACTTAACCTAGCGACCTCTAGTGGCCGCTAGGGAAAATGTCCTACAAAACCAAGCTCAGAATAAGATGTGTTATTCCCCAGCTACACCCGCATAAACCAGACTGGACCAGCAAAGAAATTCATACTGGTCTAAGCTGGCCTTTTCAGCAAGACCTCCTAAATTAAAAATTGTAACAGCTCTGTCTGTCTGAAATTAATATAGAAGATTTTAATTGTTTGATAATTGATGTTATTACACCCTTGGGGTTCAGTACTAGTTTTATAAGCTAAATGACCGCCATCAAATGTGTGAACCACTACCCCTCACAGTGATGCCCACATTAAATAAAGCAAGCAGTGCTGGTTGAGTGCTGTTACTAAATCAAGACACTGAAATTAAGTTGGAGACATTTGTAGTAAATGCTTTGGTGTAGTTTATGATGCTGTTCACTGCAGATATTAGAGCTTCCTGTTCACTGTCTGACAACCACTCTAGACTTATGAAGCTCAGCTGGCACTTGTTGCACAAAGCACAAAGTTGTGTATTTTTCTTCATTATTGTTAAGTCAAATGCTTAGTGAATGACTTCTCTTTTATATTCATTTTACCACATATGACAACTATCCCATACAAGATTTCTGAGCTAGTCAGATATGTCAAGATATTTCAGTATTGTTATAAAACACACCTAATTTGTCAAGTTGAAAAGGTCACTAGGGTTAATTACTGAAGAAAGAAGGAATTTGGAGGAGCTAAACTGTGAATCACATTTCCATCTCTATCTGAAACATGTTATTATGCAAAGATAGAATCCACCTGCACTGCTTCTCTGGACACAAAGATAAGTTCCTGCTATGGGATCAGTCCTCACTACAAAGTCCTGACCTTATCTGTTTTAGAACAGACAGTACTCGTCTCAGGTCAGCAACACATAGTATCCACTAGCGATGTGCAAAACTGCCAATTTTCATAATCGACTAGTTGGTCGGTTGTTTGAACGACTAGTCTGTGTTAAGGATAATAATTTATAAATAGGCTCTGTTATGGTCATGTGACCCTGATCAGATGTTTCAGAGGGATATATGGACGCCATGTGCAGCACTTCATCACGATAACTAATGGATATTCAATAAATAAATAGGCTAAATAACTATAACATCTTATTGCACAAAACTAGCAAAGCAAAAGACATAAAGGCTCCAATAAAGAATGACACAAAACCGTTTAAGGGCATCCTGAATGCGAATGAATGACGCGCTTCAATGTAAACAGAGAGCTTGGGAGTCTCAGGGTGATCCTCGCTCCACATTCAAAAGCGCAGAACTGTAAGATAATATTGCATGTACACATCTACTGTAGTTTACGACATCAAGCAGTTTAAACCTTTTTTACTAAAACTATGTATTTAAGCAGTGTCAGACTGAATCAGCAAAAGACTTTAACCTCTCCAAAGCACATAAAAAATACAGGAACATTAATCACAGCAGAGGATTTAACATCCGACAGTGATCGTCTTGCAATCTGTTGTTGATGCAGCGCTTTGATGGTGTAACAGCAGCGGTGCTTAAATGGACAAAACTTAAAGCATTAAGGAGACAAAACTTCTTGCAGAGGGGTTTTACTGTGCTTAATGTTATCCACTGTTAATCACAGCAAGCTATAATCACACAAGAATGCTCTACAAGAAGTTGCATCTCTCAATTAATTTGAGAATTGCATCTTCCATTAAAACCATCACCACTAAAAATATTAATGTTACTATTTGACCCTACTAATCGACTAGTCAGTTGATGGATGACTAGTCGATTAGTCGACTAGTTAGCACATCCCTAGTACCCACTAGTTGTGTAATGAAGAAATGGAAATTACATAAAGTAACTTTATCCAATAATGAAATTTATGTAATTAACTCACAACACATTTATTTTTTACTTTGACAGGATGCATGGGTGGTAAATTTGTTTCCCCCTTCTGAGCAGCAGTTAAGTTTTGTCTTGTGTAACTTCCAGAGTCTTGGGAGTCTGTCTCACAGACAGCTAAACTAGTCTCTCGGGAAAGTCTGATGTCTGAAACTGGTATGGCTTTAAGTACCATTTTGTAGCAGATTAATCAAATATGATGACATGATTATGAGATAGTGTGGACTTTAAAATCCCTAATCCCCAATTTTTAAGTGTAAATGAGAACATTTGTTGATCTTGCTCTGTTCAATCAGGAAGGTTGCCAAGCTGTAATTGAAGTCTCTTTTATCTGTTGAGATTCTCCAGAGAGGATCATCTTTGTTGTCCATTCCATGCTTGGCTCTTTTGGCATTTCATTCTTCCCCCCAGTACCCAGTATCCTCCATCCAAACCCAGAGCAACATTTATTCCATTTTCTGGTAGATCAAATCCAGACTCTGTCAGTTAAAGCCTTCTGCTCTAGTGGAGTACGTGCTCAGTAACCTGCTGTGTCCCTGTCCCAGAGGCCTTTCTATCCTTGACCTTGACTGTATGAGATACGACCGCTCTCACTGCTCTCCGAAATGCCTTGAAACTGATTTATCTTCCTCCCTGAAGAGATTAAGCCTGTTTGCGTATATGTGCATATCTAAAGTCTCATGGGCCACAAGTTTCTTACTTGTTTGTTTTTTTTTTACAAGAAGAGGAATCTAAACTTAACCAACCTCATCTTTAAAATATTTAAGTGTCAACAATAAAAGCCTGATGTTTGTCTTAGAAATGTAGTCAGATCCAACTTTTTTTGTTGTTGGAAAGAGCATAACTCACTGTGAAATGTGTAATTGTGTGAAGCAGTATAACTGAATGATATGAGGCAGGCAGTGTTTAATGTTTCTTTCTTTTGTTTAAACAATCAGAGCACATCAAATCTGCTGAAAAGACCAGCTTGAACCAGCATGGATTTCATTTCAATTCAGTTCAGATTTTTCTAATGCTGGTCCTTTCAACATGTGGACAACTACAACAGGATTTTGCTTATACACTTTACCAAGAATTCCCCATTACTACGTTGGTGCTACATTGGTTGAATAATTGACTAGTTGTCCAACAACTGACTAGTCGACTAGTTAGCACGGTAAAACCCTCTGCAAGAAGTTTTGTCTCTATGGTAGTGGGGGCGTGGTCGAGCACCGGCTTGTGATGGAGAGCAAGATAGGGAGATGAGAACTGTAAGGATCATCACCTGTCAATGATTGTCTCTAACAGCTGTTTGTCATTGCAGTGAGAGTAGAGATGGAAACTGAATATGCCTCTCATCTGCTGTTGTTCAGATAGTCCTGCCCCCTGCTCATGCCATTGATTGAGTAACATTATTGGGGCAGATCTAAGCGGGTCGCTCAAAACAAACAGGAATTTTTATAGTGCTACAGAGAATGGGGGCCTGGGTAGCTCAGCGAGCATTGACGCTGACTACCACCCCTGGAGTCGCGAGTTCGAATCCAGGGCGTGCTGAGTGACTCCAGCCAGGTCTCCTAAGCAACCAAATTGGCCCGGTCGCTAGGGAGGGTAGAGTCACATGGGGTAACCTCCTCATGGTCGCAGTTAGGGGTTCTCGCTCTCAATGGGGCATGTGGTAAGTTGTGCGTGGATCGCGGAGTGTAGCATGAGCCTCCGGTGCTGTGAGTCTCCACGGTATCATGCACAACGAGCCATGTGATAAAATGCGTGGATTGACTGTCTCAGAAGCGGAGGCAACTGAGACTTATCCTCCGCCACCCGGATTGAGGTGAGTAACCGTGCCACCACGAGGAGCTACTAAGTAGTGGGAATTGGGCATTCCAAATTGGGAGAAAAGGGGATAAGAAAAAAGAAAAGTGCTACAGAGAATTTTTATATTGCTTACAGTTTTTGAGAAAATTAATCTATGAATGGCTTACTTATAGTTGCCTCTACATATTAAGTTGGGATATGATAAAGTATTTGAATACTGAAAAAGTGACATACTTCTGCTTTAAGTTTAGTCCAAAGCGCTGCCTCAACAACACATTACAAGATGATCACTGTTGGATGTTAAATCCTCTGCTGTGAGTAATGTTCCCATATTTTTAGGTGCTTTGGAGAGGTTAAAGTCTTTTGCTGATTCTGTCTGACACTGCTTAAATAAATAGTTGCAGTTAGAAAGGTTAAACTGCTCGATGTCATGAACTAGATGTGTACATGCAATATTATCTTGCAGTTCTGCATTTTTGACTGCACAGCAAGGATCATCGAGACTCCCAAGCTCTCTGTTTTCATTGAAGTGCGCAATCCTGCATTCAGGATGTGCATAAGTGGTTTTGTGCCATTCTTTATTGGATCCTTTCTCATCTCTTTTCTTACTTTGATAGTTTTGTGCAATAAGATGTTATAGTTAATTAGCCTTTTTATCTGTTGAATATCTGTTAGTTACCATGTTTAAATGCTGTGCTTGGCGTCTGTATATCCCTCTGAAATGTGTCTGATCGGGGTCATGTGACCATAAATGGAGCCTATATTATACATTATCATCCTTCAATAACCGACCGACTAGTCGATTATGAAAATTGGTAGTTTTGCACATCCCTACTATCCATACAGTATCTTCAGAAAATATATTTTTCTGAACCCTTCACAGTCAAGGTATGTTCCTTCCTTCCTTTTGGTCATGTCTGCTTATTTCATGTGTCTCTGTATTATTATTTTTTAAATTGGAAACAGAATAAGAGTGAAGCTGTCTTTCTGCGCTTGCCTGCTAACTGTGAAAATCTGGTTGTGGAGAGAGGGGTGACCTCTTCAATGGGAGCCCTTGTCTCCTCTATAAACACTAAGAAGTGCCAGAGCTGAAGGATGGACAGGGACACTTATATGACTACATGCTTATATGTGTCAGAATGGAGCCAAATGATGTCTGCAAGGACCCATTTGGGATTTTCTGAAATTCCTCATTCTGGGCAATCTCAGAAACACCTAGCTGCTCAAAAGATGCCCTTTATGTGTAGCTGCAATCCACAAGACACCATCCCAATGTTCAAAATAGTCTTGGATAGCACTATTTAAGAATTTATGGAATAACAGGCCATACTAGTACTTAATAGATATTTTAAAAAATATATTAGAGTTTTAAATTTTTTTGAAGAAGTGGTGCTTGCTCATGCAAAACTCGCCACCACAATGTTAGGGTGTTGTGGGTGGTTTCAGGGATGTTGCTAGTGTAATGGTAGCCAGCTGGTAGGTAGCTGTACAGTGTGTTAAACTCACTCCCCTGGCCTCAACAGGCACACTAGTGATGACACTGCTGTAGCCTTTAACCTCCTTGTTAGTGCGCCCGCCTCCCATGCCGAAGATACCGGTTCAAATCCCGCTTGGAGCGAGTTGAGTAGGGCCAGTTACACTATGTGGTTACGAAGGTGCTTTTTTAATGCATTTTATCACACTGCTCTGCTGTTACTAGGCTTTTCTATGTGGTTGCTATGAGCCTTCCCCTAGGTCATATTCTGGTCCTTAGATATGGCTCTGGTTTTGTCCTTTACTGTGAGTCAAGATTTTTTTAAAACTTGTTTTATCATGCACCAGGTCAAAATCGTAAGTCAGACCTCTATGAAAAGTAATAGCACACAATAAGGCGCACAATTTGAGGTGTCATTCACGTCCGTAGTCACTCATATCCATAGCACAAATAATGTGGGATGAGTTATGTGGCAAGTTTAATACTGAGTATTAAGGTTGTTAAGTATGTATGAACAATAATAATAGCTATAGGCTTTCCTTAGCAAGCACTGATAATTATAGAAAACACATTCAGGGCACATCAAATCTGAGAGCACATCAAATCTGCTGAAAATAGAGTGGCTCAGAGGAAACACTAAGTTCAGCTTCCAAAAGAACTGGGAAATCAGCAGGACAAAAAAACATATAGAGGTCCATAATGGACCAATCCTAAAAAAGTAAAAGATAAAATAATGCTTTGGCAAAACACAGGGTTCCTTTCAAGCTGAATGCAGGCAAACGTTTTTGGTTAGTGTGCAGTAATGTTTTTGCCATGAGATGTGCTACACCCGTGCATCCTGGCAACAGATAGTTTGTCCGACTGTTGTCATTGCTTTTGGCTCCTGTGAAGAGATAACTGGTGATTTAACCCTCTGGGGTCGACGGATGCGCCGGCGCGTCCTGCTGATTTTTTTCCGCATAACAGCGGAAACAATTTAAGATACTCATTTTTGGGCATACAGATAATCTAAGACATCATTATTTATGTACACTCACAATAACAACAAAACCTTGTGCTTTTGTAAAAAAAGAAAATAAACAGGGTGCGCTTTCAGCCGTCTCTGTCTCCGCGAGCATCTTTCTGAAACACGTCACAAAAATGAACTGAAACTCCACGAAAATGTATCACACAAATATGAAACATATGTCTAAAGAAAGCTTAAAATGTCTACTTTTAAACAAATTCAAATTTAAAACAAATATTCTCCTGCAATGTAATCTGTATGAAACAAAGCGATGTACAGTTTCTCCTGGCTCAGCTAATTATCCCTAATGTGATCACACCCACCAGCAGAGCATGCTATTCATACGGTAATGTGGAGGCGATCAATGCAAATGGTAAAAGCCCCCAACAATGCCTTAAAAAACATCAAGTTCATCATCAGATTCATTCACTTTCCTGCGCGTTTGGAAGATGGCACGGTACACAGGTGAGGAAGCTCTACAGATGGTACTGGATAGTGACGAAGAGTTCACATTTTCCTCAGAAGAAGAGTGGGAATCTGACGAGGAACGTTTACATTTTGAAGAGCGACTTGATCCAGCCGAGGATACAATTCCGGATGAGTAAGTCTTTACTTACATTAGTTGACATGCTATTTTGTATAAACATGTACATATTTTACTAGTTGGACCATTTCCAAACTTGCCAGCCAGGATTCAGTGTATTGACATTTGAAATATGTCCTAATAGGCAAGTTTTAGTTACATTTAAATGTTGTTTCGGCTAAAGCAGGTATTTAAATTGTATGCTGAATGATATAAATATGATATGTAATATGATATAAAAATAATATGAATGTTTAGATTATATTTTAACTAGTGTTTATGCTGCCTCATTATCATCAACGAAGCTTGTGCTTGCAAATATCTGTTCGGGTGTAAATGTGTAAAATTTGCTGTAAATATGCTAATATTAGAAAATCAGCATATTAGAATGATTTCTGAAGGATCATGTGACACTGAAGACTGCAGTAATGATGCTGAAAATTCAGCTTTGATCACAGGAATAAATTGCATTTGACAATATATTCAAATAGAAAAGTTATTTTAAATTGTAAAAATATTTCACAATATCACTGTTTTTGCTGTATTTTGGATCAAATAAATGCAGCCTTGGTGAGCAGAAGAGACTTCTTTTAAAAACATAAAAAACATCTTACAGATCTAAAACTTTTAAATGGTAGTGTAGGTCTAAAGTTTTTAAGTCTTTATGTAAAGAAAATGTATAGTCAGATTACTTTTAACTTAAACTTGATTTTGTGAATAAGATACAAACATTCATTCTCTCTCAGGGGAGGGGTCTTTGTCTCCTCAGGTGTGAATCACATCAATATTCATGATCATCCACGCCTCCTCGCATATGGCCTTTCTAACACTAAAAGTGTCTTACAGAAGTTAAATGACTATATTGTTTTGTATGAATGAGTGATCAGGATGGTTTTCACATCATTTTTGTAGCAAAAACTCTAGGCTACAAGATCCAGTCCTCAAAAGTATTGTGAACAAATGTTTAGTATGTGTTATATGGCCTTATCTCAGTGACTTAAAATTTTTGTTTTTTCAAAAACCACGCATAAATGTTATTTTCTCAAAAATACAAACATGTATATACATGTTGCTTACATATTATTGTAGCCCAGTTTGTGCTGAATACAGTGTTATCAGACTTTAGCCATTAATATGTTTTTTAAGCAACTGAAAAAAGCACAAATATCAAGGCATGTCAAAACTTCTCCAGGGCCCAAAACACCCTCAGACCCCAGAGGGTTAAACCGATGAATCACCAACTTTTAGATCTTGTCTTCATTAAGGGAGAAAAACATTTGGTAAATCCATTACAGTTTTTTCCCATTAAAAATGTGTTTTATAAAACTTGTCAAACACAGGTTTCCAAGGATGTCTTATTGTTTTGGGGCAAAATAATGTCCCCTAGAATACTACTGATGACATTTATGAGAGAATGCTGAAGCAATAAGATTTCAACTGGTGGGTCACAAACCAAAAATGGGTCTCAGGTCTGTTCTAATAGGGTCGCAGACCATAGAGAAAAACAATGCTAAATGCAAATAATATAATGTGACTAACCTTTAAAACATACATAGTTAGGATTGCACAATTAGGCTTATCAACTTTTAAAAGGGAGGGGAAAATGCTTAGTGACATTCACACTCTCACACTTTAGGGAAAGTCCACGCAAATATAAAAACTCTGCCATTATTTACACCCCCTCGTGTCACTTTCTGTCTTCCGTGGAACACAAAAGATGATGTTTGGCTGAACAGCCTAAGTCACAATTCACTATTATTGTATCGATAAAAAAGATGCAGTGAAAATTAATGATGACTGAAGATGTCAGTCCCTAATATTCTTCCTAATATTTCCTTTTGTGCTCCACAGAAGAAAGATGTTTGGAACAAAATGAGGATAAGGAAATGATGACAGAATTTAAATTTTCGGGTGAACTATCCCTTTAAAGGAATGTTTCCGGGTTCAATTCAAGTTAAGCTCAATCTACAGCATTTGTGGCATAATGTTGATTACCACAAAAATTTATTTTGACTTGCCCCTCCTTTTCCGTAAAGCAAACATCTGGGTTTCAGTGAGGCACTTACAATGGAAGTGAATGGGGCCAATCTGTAAATTGTTAAAATACTCACTATTTCAAAAGTATAGCCACAAGACATAAACAATATGCGTGTTAACATGATTTTCATGATTTAATCTAAGTGTTTTTATTAAATAATAAGCTTCACAATGCTGCTTTTAAACCCTCCAAAAATGGGCCCCCCTTGACCTCCACTGTAAGTGCCTCACTGTAAAATCGATTTTTGCTTTTTGTTTTAAAGAAAAGGAGGGACGAGTTGAATTTTTGTTGTTGTGGTAATCAACATTATGGCACAAATGCTGTCGCTTGAGCTTAACTTTTATTGAACATGGAATATTCCTTTAAGTGATAAGTTGTAAAAGCTAGCCCCAACAATATTAATTATGGGTTTATTTGTAACAAGGCTAAATATGGCTTGTGCCGACAGTGTGCTTTGTGTGGTAAATTATTAGCTGCTGAGAGCATGAAACCTTCAAATTCATTCAAGAGACATTTAGAAACCAATATTGACAGTTTACCTATCCAGCCTATGTCATGTAAATAATTGTGCATATTGTTGGGCCTGTGCAGTTCATTCTAATATTAATACATTTCAGTGTTTAATTTTAAGGACATTTACTGTAGTTTACTTGATAAAACAATTTTGCACATCTTGGCACAAGTGAACTGTAAAAATGTCCTGTTCTCAGCTTTTCAACACACTGACTTCCTGTTCTCCCCAGTCTGTTCCAAGAAGTCAGGGGCATTATTTAGGTTTCCTCCATATCTAAATCCAGCTTTGGTGTGGGTGGCTGGTAAAGTCTCCTTTGACGTGCTGTAAACAGTCTCTGTAATCAGAGAGCTTAACTTCAAAGAGCTTCATAATCTTTGAAAAGCCCATCTTCATAGGATAGGATTAGTGTTCAGAACTTGGAATTTCAGAAGTTGAAAAAGGAAACTGTATGTGTATATACACTGGTGGCCAAAAGTTTGGAATAATGTACAGAAATTGGTACTTTTATTCACCAAAGTGGCATTTAACTGATCACGGTGTATAGTCAGGACATTAATAACGTGAAAAATTACTATTACAAATTGAAAAAAATGTTCAGAACTTCTTAAACTACTGCAAAGAGTTCTCACCAAAAATCCTCCATGTGCAGCAATGACAGCTTTGCAGATCCATGGCATTCTAGCTGTCTGTTTGTCCAGATACTCAGGTGACATTTCACCCCACACTTCCTGTAGCACTTGACATAAATGTCTTGTTGGGCACTTCTCACGCACCTTACAGTCTAGCTGATCCCACAAAAGCTCAATGGCTTAAGAGCCATAACACTCTTTTCCAATTATCTGTTGTCCTATGTCTGTGTTTCTTTGCCCATTCTAACCTTTCGATTTCAAAAGTGGCTGTTTCTTTGCAATTCTTCCCATAAGGCCTGCATACCTGAGTCTTCTCTTTACTGTTGTACATGAAACTGGTGTTGAGCAGGTAGAATTCAATGAAGCTGTCAGCTGAGGATATGTGCTTATCCTCTTGTTTAGGTGTACATCTGGCCTTCCGCATCTCTTTCTGTCCTTGTTAGAGCCAGTTTTCCTTTGTCTTTGAAGAATGTTGTATACATTTTTTTTTGGCAGTTTCAAGCATTGTATAGCCTTCATTCCTCAAAACAATGCTTGACTGATGAGTTTCTAGAGAAAGCTGTTTCTTTTTTGCAAACAAACACAAAGACAATGTTAAGCTTCATTTAATGAACCAAATAACTTTCAGTTGTGTTTCATATAATGGCAAGTGATTTTCTAATACCAAGTTAGCAATTAAGCATGATTACTCAAGGATAAGGTGTTGGAGTGATGGCCGCTGGAAATGGGGCCTGTCTAGATTTGATAAAAAAATTACTTTTTTCAAATAGTGATGGTGCTGTTCCCTATCTGTTACTCACTCAACATTGTGTCAATGTACTGACACTAGGGGTCACTCTTGGGAGCCCGAGACACATCTGGTCTTTGATAAAAGGCCAATGAAATTTGGCGAGTGGTATTTGCATGCCACTCCCCTGGACATACAGGTATAAAAGGAGCTGGTTTGCAACCACTCATTCAGATTTTCTCTTCGGAGCCAGACGGTCATGCTCATTGAGCTGAATCCTACTGTTCATTCACCTCAGCTGGATCTGACGGCGCATTTCAGCGGCTTCTCCCTCCTCTGCACTAGTGCACTGCAGAGAACGCCCCTGGGCACTTCGGCAGAAAAACAAGAGAGTTTTCTGAAAGAGCTTTTTTCCTCTAAAAGAGTATATATTTCTCTAAAAGAGTGGCACACACGGAACGTCTTTTTAAAGACGCATCTTTTTAAAGATGCCTTATTGATTGTGTGTTATTCCTGGTTGCGGTCATTATCTCTCAACTTCGGATGGTCATGATCGCTGTCTTTCGTGTCTGGGTGCGACCCACATGGAGGCAGCGTTTGTGGATGTGGCTTGCTTTCATAAGAAATTTGGGGTCCCCCGATTTGGGGTCCCCCGATTTGGGGACCCCAATGGGATCGTCTCCGCTGGGTATCCCCCCGCGGACCTCCCATCCCCCAGCACGCTCGTCTGCCCCAATCGGGCTTCCGGATGAGTTCGCCGGCTTGTCTCACGGCGAGTCTGGCTTCTTGTTCGGAGCCTGCGAAGATGATGAGCTCTCAAGCGCAGCATCGGTGAGCGGGCTTGTCCAGTCAGACGCAGAAGCCTCAGCTGGTCTTCCCTCTTCGGGGATGATTGCCCAGTCACAGGCCAATGCCGAAATGACGGACATGCTTTCCCAGGTGGCCGCGAGTGTCAGGTTAGAGTGGGACACTCCGCTCTCCCCTGAACCCTCGCGGCTTGATGATTGGTTCCTGGGCTCGCAGCGCCGCCCAAAGCAGCCACGCCCCGCTCCAGTGCCATTCTTCCCGGAAGTACACGAGGAGCTGACAAAATCGTGGGAGGCACCTTTTACTGCCCGGCCCTGATTACGCAGTTCCCCCACTCTCACTACCCTCGATGGCGGGGCGGCCAGGGGCTATACGGCGATTCCCCTGGTGGATAAGTTGCTCGCGGTGCACCTATGCCCGCAGAGCGCCGCCACCTGGCGTGGACACCCTAAGCTCCCGTCCAAGCCCTGTAGGCTCACATCATCCCTGAAGGCTAAAGCCTACAGTGCTGCTGGACAAGCCCTGCACGCCATGGCTCTCCTGCAGGTCCATCAAGCCAAGGCATTGAAAGAACTGCACGAGTGTAGTTCCGCCCCAGATTTGATGCAGGAACTGCGCTCGGCGACTGACCTCGCTCTCCGAGTGAGGAAGGTCACAGCGCGGTCTCTCGGGCAGACGATGGCTACACTAGTGGTCCAGGAGCACCACCTTTGGCTCAACCTGGTCGAGATGGGCGAGGCCAACAAGACACGGTTCCTTGCTGCCCCCATTTCCCAGGCTGGCCTTTTCGGCGACACAGTCGAGAACTTTGTCCAGCAGTTCTCGGTGGTGAAGCAGCAGACAGAGGCAATCCAGCACATCCTGCCCCGGCGTGGCTCAAGATCCCGCACCCCATCTGCTCGTCACCTAGGGCGTCCCCCTGCGGTGACTGCACCGGCTCTGCCGCAGCCCGCCCCTTTGGCCCGGCCCTGGCGTGGAGCCCGCCGCAGGAAGCAGACGCCACCCGTCTCACAGCCGGTGCATAAGAACCCACGGAGGTCCTCAAAGTGCTCCTGAGATGGGCGACCCAGAGACGAGGGAACCCACTCACTTGGAGCTGGTAAAAAGACCACTCCATCCCCTGGTGGAGGGCCGGGCGGAAAATCTTTTGTTGCCTTTTTGTTTGATTTCGCCGCATGCCCAAGTGGCTGCGGTACCCAACAGTTCAGCAATAGAGTGGTTTCCTTCCTCCCTGGGTCACATACCCAGTGTGCACGGTCGTCACCACGACTACCGTCCACGGGTTTTTTTCTTGCAGGATTGGCGCTCCAGCGGTGGCCTTTCCTCCCCTGAGCACCCAGCTGTGGCACACAGCCGCCCCCAATGTTGCAGTCTCCACGGGTTACGAGGACAGGCCTCTTCCTCCCCTGTCCCAGGCTGTTCCAGGGGTGGTCACAAGGAGCCAAGTAAGTGCTTCGATGTCCCTAGACTCAGCACTGCCACGACATAGTGTGGCACCTCGAGCTCTGCCCCGCCGTGAGGCTCCACCTGCCGGTACTTCCGACGACATTGTCCCCTTGGTCCCCCTTGTGAGGAACTTGGATGCATGGCTCGCGCTTTCCAATCCGTCGTGATGGCTGATCCGGACTGTCCGACTCGGCTACGTGATTCAGTTTGCCAGGCGCCCGCCCAGGTTCAGCGGTATTCACTTCACCTGGGTCAAGAGCGAAAACGCTGCTACCTTGCGTGCGGATATCGCTACCCTCCTACGGAAGGGCGTGATAGAACAGCCCCTACTTCATCGTACCGAAAAAAGGCGGTGGGTTGCGGCCAATCTTGGACCTGCGAGTACTGAATCGGGCCTTACACAGACTCCCATTCAAGATGCTGATGCAAAAACTCATTCTGGCAAGATTGGTTTGCGGTGGTAGACCTGAAGGATGCGTACTTCCACGTCTCGATCCTTCCTCGACACAGACCCTTCCTGCGGTTTGCATTCGAGGGTCAGGCGTATTACTACAAAGTCCTCCCTTTCGGCCTGTCCATGTCTCCTCACGTCTTCACGAAGGTCGCAGAGGCTGCCCTTGCCCCGTTAAGGCAGGTGGGCATTCGCATTCTCAACTATCTCTACGACTGGCTAATCCTAGCTCACTCTCGAGACATGTTGTGCGCACACAGGGACCTGGTGCTCTCACACCTCAGCCGACTAGGGCTTCGGGTCAACTGTTAAAAGAGCAAGCTCCTCCCGCTTCAGAGCATCTCTTTTCTCAGTTTGGAGTTGGATTCAGTCTCCTTGACGGTGCGCCTTACGAACGAGCGCGCCCAGTCGGTGCTGGCCTGTTTGAAGGCATTCAAACAGAAAACAGCGGTTCCACTGAAACTTTTTCAGAGGCTCCTGGGGCATATGGCATCCTTGGCGGTGGCCACCCCGCTCGGGTTGATGCATATGAGGCCACTTCAGCACTGGCTCCAGACTCGAGTCCCGAGATGGTCATCACACCGGTCTGTCACCATCTTTTCAGTCCTTGGACCGATCTCTCATTTCTACGGGCAGGTGTTCCTCTAGAACTGGTCTCCAGGCACGTCGTGGTCACAACAGACGCCTCCAAAACGGGCTGGGGTGCTGTTTGCAACGGGCACACAGCCACCGGCCTCTGGACGGGTCCGCGACTGCATTGGCACCTCAACTGCCTCAAGTTGTTGCCAATTCTGCTCACCCTGTGGAGGTTCCAGACGTTGATCCAGGGTAAGCACGTGTTAGTTCGGACAGACAACATGCAACGGTAGCATATGTCAACCGCCAAGGCGGTCTGCGCTCTCGTTGTATGTCACAACTCGCCTGCCGTCTCCTACTCTGGAGTCAGCAGCACTTCAAGTCACTGCGAGCTACTCACATCCCGGGCAACCTCAACACCTGCGGTGGTAGACACGATCACTCAGGCTAGTGCCCCCTCTATGAGGCGCCTGTATGCCTTTAAGTGGTGTCTGTTCGCTAAATGGTGTTCTTCCCGACGCGAAGACCCCCAGAGATGCGCAGTCGGATCAGTGCTTTCCTTCCTGCAGGAGAGGTTGGAAGGGAGGCTGTCCCCTTCCACCTTGAAGGTGTACGTTGCCACCATAGCAGCACATCACGACGCAGTCGACGGTAAGTCCTTAGGGAAACACGACCTGATCATCAGGTTCCTAAGAGGCACCAGGAGGCTGAATCCCTCCAGACCATGCCTCGTTCCCTCATGGCACCTCTCTGTAGTTCTTCAGGGTCTACAGAGAGCCCCCTTTGAGCCTTTGCAGTCAGCCGAGCTTAAGGCACTCTCCTTAAAGACTGCCCTCCTGACTGCGCTCACTTCCATCAAGAGGGTAGGAGACCTGCAAGTGTTCTCTGTCAGCGAAACGTGCCTGGAGTTCGGTCCGAGTTACTCTCACGTGTTGTTGAGACCCCGACCGGGCAATGTGCCCAAGGTTCCCACCACCCCTTTTAGGGACCAGGTGGTGAACCTGCAAGTGCTGCCTTAGGAGGAGGCAGACCCAGCCCTGTCGTTGCTGTGTCAGGTGCGCACTTTTCGCATCTATTTGGATCGCACACAGAGCTTTAGAATCTCTGAGCAGCTCTTTGTCTGCTTTGATGCACAGCGGAAAGGAAGCGCTGTCTCCAAGCAGAGGATCGCCCACTGGCTCATTGATGCCATAACTATGGCATATCTCGCCCAGGACATGCCACCCCCGGTAGGGCTACGAGCCCATAATACCAGGGGGTGTAGCGGCTTCCTGGGCCCTGGCCAGAGGTGCCTCTCTAACAGACATTTGCAGAGCAGCGGGCCGGGCAACACCCAACACCTTTGCAAGGTTTTACAACCTCCGGGTGGAACCGGTTTCATCCCAGGTAGTGGCACGCAACACAAGTGGATAAGCTCGGGATAGCCGGCCGGGTGTATCGCTTGCACATAGCGCCTTCCACCTCCTTTTGAGCTGAAGACGTGGGCTATTAATTCCCAGTAGTGTTCACAAGTTTGTTCCCTGGTTGACTTCCTCCAAGCCCTGTGGCAGTCGAGTTTTCGGAGAGATTCGCTGCCAGCCCAGTACACATGCTAACTAAGAGTCCTGTTCTGGGGTAGGTGCTCCGCATGTGGCGATTCCCTGTAAGGCTAACCCCGTGCGATATATATCTTCCGCTAATTCGTTTCCCTGTTGGCAAACTGCATCTTCCTTGGGCAGAACCTCTCTGCCCCAGTCTCCATGTTTGTAGTAACTCCTCCCCATTGGGCAGGATCTACCTTGAAGACACTCCACATGGTTGGAAAGACCATGTGACGTATCCTTCCACTTAAATATCCCCCCTCTCTTTGGGTGAGGTGTGGTCTCCGCTGTGTCTTCCCCTTGGGAGGGACACCCCCTGATTAGACCTGGCGGCCCAGTCGGATAATCCCCCTTGTTTTTTAGGGAGTGG
The DNA here is from genome assembly GCF_019703515.2 of Myxocyprinus asiaticus. NCBI lineage: Eukaryota > Metazoa > Chordata > Actinopteri > Cypriniformes > Catostomidae > Myxocyprinus > Myxocyprinus asiaticus. The sequence goes on from NC_059359.1 coordinate 14,716,627, forward strand.
AAAAAAGAGAAGGGGAAAAGAGGCCACGACTGGGTTAAGCCTGTCTCTATCTCTTGGGTAGTCGACTTGTCCCCAAAAAGGGCCGTTCGACACTCATAACTATGTTGGGGGAGGTTACGTGTCAACCTGGTGTGCTGGCTGTGAGGCACACAGTAGTCTGCCCACCACACACCGCCAGTTCACGTAACACAGTTCAGCCAATTGTGGCGTTTCGTATAGGGACCACTAGTGTCACTATGTAGGGCTATACTGGTTGTTTAGATCAGTGTTACTATCAGAAATAAGTAATAATGATTTCTTTAGTTATTAATTAATATTTAAATTAATTAATTGAATCTAACTCATTAAAACCTCATATGGGGCTCCAGTAAATGTAGTGCGCTATGTTTAGGAGCGGGTTTGGTTATTAGCAATAATTAATAATTATCAAAGATATTTATTAATTATTAAAATCAATAGAACATTGATGAGAATCAATGTTAGCTTTTTCTAATCCTTTAAATCAACAATTATCAAAGATAATCTTTAATTGTTAACATCGATGAAACATTAATTAAAATTAACACTAGCTTATTGATCATTCAAATTCAACAATCATCAAAGATAATTTTCAATTATCAAAAATCAATAGAATATAACCAGATAGTATAACAGTCTCAATATTATATTGTTTTCTTAGGAAAATTCTCCTCCGAAGAATATCGATTTTCGGGAAAAAAAACAATGAATGAAGACTTGAATCCGAGCACTGACATTCCGTCAGCATGACACAGGTGTATGCAAAACAAACCAAAACACTTCTCTTTGTAATATAACAAAGTTTATTTATGCAGTAATATCAATTAATAATTAATACAATGCGGTCAATAAAATTCCGACTTGCAACTACAAACTAAACAGTGATATGATTAGATATGGAAACTAAAATAATCCTATAACACATTAGGTGTGTGTGTGTGTGTGTGTGTGTGTGTGTGTGTGTGTGTGTGTGTGTGTGTGTAAGGAGGGACGCGCACAAAATGGCGGATGTGACTCTCGTGGAGATTATGTCACGCAAGACTTCCGGCCAGGGAATATGGCCGCAAATGTGGGCAGAGAGAAACCAGTCAATGGTAGCTTAGGGACAAAGCTGAGCTTTGTCACGAAGCTATCTACTAGCCAAAAATGTGTGCCAGAATGTTTGTGAGGGGTTAGTACGAGAGAGAGAGAGAATTAAGTGATGTCCCCAAAGCCGGTTTCGCGATCGTGGGAGAGAAAGCAGCTGTGAGTTTATCACTCAGAGACGTGGTGGACGGCTCGTAAACCGTCCCGCGGTCTTTGATTCTTTAATGGATAAACTCAGTTTGCCGGTCTCACCCGCGATGGTGGAAATGCACAACAGTCCAGTGTGGTTGGACTACAATACAGCAAATCAAATTCATGATAATTAATACCCTGAGTATTAATAATGAGCGGACATGGCAGTCCGTAAACTGTACAAGCAATAACCTTGATACACAAGAATAACACACTATAATATTCTATCTCTACCCAGACGTAAACCTCTTACTTGAATCGCATGAGGATGCAGAATGTGTGTTCATCCGTCCTTTAACTCAGACTCGGTTCCTTGAGGCTCGGGTGATGATGGGAGGCCGTTTCCTCACTCTGTCGGCGGGCGGTACGGCTGCTGATTCTCGGCGGGCTGGCGGAGAAATCAGCAACGTCGACTTGATTGAAGATGGAAGAGAAATCTTTTCTCTCTTCACTTCTGCAGGCAAACGGATGAAGATGCGGATTGCTCGGTGGTCTCCTTCGGATCCGTTAGAGTGTTCAGTGGAACACAGAGTAATCTCAACTCGTCCAGCGAGATGGAGATTGTATGGCCACAGTTTCAAGTCGTACGTTACTTCCTTGCAAATCCTGGAAGCATTTCAGAGGTATTTCTACTCCTGATGATGTCATGTTTGAGGTTTTTTCTGTTGTGTGCCTCATCCAATAGGAGTTGAGAGTTCGATCCTTTAGTGAGCAAGGCTTCATGGGATTTGTAGTCTGTTTTGGACTCCCTTTGTTTGATTTTGGTGTGGTTTTTATCAGTAAGATTTATGACCTGGTATGTGGAGGCCTGAGTTAGGTTTTACGACTGTGTTAGGCCTGCCTTTGTCTTCTATCAGAATACATGAGGCCCAACAACTACATCGACACAACGTCGAGTGAGTGACAGATAGGGAACGTCATGGTTACTTGTGTAACCTCCGTTCCCTGATGGAGGGAACGAGACGTTGTGTCCCTCCTGCCACAACGCTGAACTACCTGCTGAAATGGCCAGACCTTATATCGGCTCCTCAGCATAAAACTTGAATGAGTGGTTGCATACCAGCTCCTTTTATACCCGTATGTCCGGGGGAGTGGCATGCAAATACCACTCGCCAATTTTCATTGGCCTTTTATCAAAGACCAGAGGTGTCTCGGGCTCCCAAGAGTGACCCCTAGTGTCACTACATTGACACAACATCTTGTTCCCTCCATCAGGGAACGGAGGTTACACAAGTAACCATGACGTTTTTTTACATCAGTAATGTCCTGACTATACTTTGTGATCAGTTGAATGCCACTTTGGTGAATTAAAGTACCAATTTCCTTCCGAAACAGCAAAATCTGTACATTATTCCAAACTTTTTGCTGCCAGTGTATATGTGTGTTTCCTCTGAAAAACCTGAGTTGCTCAAAACTGCACTGCACAAATAACCAATACTGGCACTACGCTGAATGATCAAACAGCCCTTTCATACTTTGAGTATACCATGTCCTAACCAGGTGCAATGTGACAAGTTTCCAGCGACAAGTAATTGGTCAGTCCACTGAATGTAAATCTGCTACAATCACAGCAATTCAGAAGATATTTGATGTTTAATTTGTACAGTTATGTGGAGGAAGATCAATAAGATTAATCCAATAACCAAGAAGATTTCTCTGTTTAACCAATGACAGTTCTCAAAAACAATGTGGAAACAATGGTTTGTCATTGCTTGTCACACTTGCACCTGGTTAGGGCAAGATAGGCTTGGTTAGGACTTGGTTTAAGATAGGGTTGTCATGATACCAAAATTTCTGTAGTCGGTACCAATACCAGTATAATTTCACCATCCTCGATACCAATTTCGACACTACAGAAAAGATAATATGCTACTGAACACACTGGTTGAGCCTATTTAAAAAGTAATATCAGTGTAAATAATACATTAAACAACTGCATGCTTCCTACAAGTGTTTTTCAATTAAGTAAACATTGCTTCAAGTTTTTTTCAAGTAGGGCCCTATGAAACATTTAATTTTTCCCAAATCTTGTGTTTTTCCATTTTATTTTGTCTGAATTCCATGTTTTAAAGTTTGAATGCTTTTTGATGGTTGCTTCACATCTCTGGATAGTTGTTTAAATGGCCCAGTGTGATTATTAAAGTGCAAAATGCTTTGATTTAATTATATTATCATAGTCTGCAGGCACTACATGCTTCACAGTAAATAAGCGCTCCGTTCTGTCCTGTATTACAACACGCACAATGCATTTGATGCTCTTTATGCAGTGATTTTATAGCATATGAGCAGCTTCACACATTCGCTGTAAAAAAAAGTGTGCATCACACGCAAATAGTATATTTATTTAATTAAATCACATCTTTTTTTGCAGTTTAATAGTCACAGTAGGACCTATCACAATTTTAATTAGATTAATTGTATTAATTTAGTTTTTCCCAAATATGTCAAATTTGTGTGTGAGCATTTAAAAGCAGACTTCGAATTAAGTCAGTGCTTGGTACTACCAGTACTGCATAAACACTTGTATTGTGACATCTTTTGTATTTTTGTATCGACTTAGTACCAAAATACCAGTACTTTTGACACCCATAGTTTAAGAGTTACTCATCATTACTCACTTTTTTCAGTATTGTTACTATGGTGACTTGTCAAACAACTCCTCTAGTCTTTATGAGTAATGCTTTCTATTCTAAAAGCAGATTGCAATTAATATTTTTGTCATCTGAACAAAGTTGTTGATGTTTGAATGTTTGTTGCTGTATGACTCCCACTTTCCTAGAATCCTCTTTTCCCAAGAGAGAGACACACAGCAGCCTGGGGAGGAATAGCAACTTGTGAAGCTTTGTGGTACACAGCTATTTTTACTCATCCCTTCCTCTCTGGTGAAGGGTACTGCTACATGCTCATCATGGGTATAAATGGGTAATGCAAAATATTGATGGGAGCTTTTTGGGTTTGGTCGGACCTCGTAAAGTGACAAACTGCTTGGTAGGGTGCAATTGTCCCTCTCCCAGCCTCACCACCATGAAACCAGGGTGAAGTACCAATGGCTTCTTTTGTTAAAGGTTTTTGGCCAGAGATACCAGTGTGACCTAGGGTTTGACAACCACCAAGAGACAAATTTAGAGAGTCCATTCCAGTGGTTTGGCACATGGAGCCAAAAGATGCCTATCGAGAGCAAGGAACCAGTTCTGAAAGAAATGTATGGTGCTTGCCAATGCAAAACTCACCACCTCAATGATAGGATATTTTGGTGGTTGCCAGGGTGTTGCTGTGCAGTTGCTAAGGTGTTCTGAGTCACTGTAAGTGCATTGCAATGCAGTTTCTAGGGTGTTCTGGGTGGTTGCCAGGCAATTACTTACTGGCCCATGTTAAAAGAGCCCACAAGTCTCTATGATATTCATGTCCTTAGATATGGTGTGGGTCCCACATTCAATTGAATATCTTGATTTTTTTTGCCCAATTTCCATCAGATTGGAATTCTGATTACTTTGAAATGTAATAACGCTTCTCTCCTCAACAAAAAAACCCCTCTCTTCTCTGCTTCTGTTGGTGAGCTTAGGATTTTTTTTTCCAAAAGGTTGTATGTATATACTCAATAGCAGCATGTTTGTGTTCGCTCCCATGCAACGTGAGAGTGTGTGGGAGAAGACAGAACTCTTTTCTGGGTGAGATATATACAACACCATAAACCACCATCTGTTGAAAAGGCTTGGATGGGATTCTATAGCATAGTATTATGGGCTGTAAAAAATAACTCTGATGAGAAATAGCAATATATTACAAAATTGATGAGTGAATATCTAAACCACATTCTACTCTCTAATTCACTAACTATATCCCTCAAAATCTTCCCTATAGTTTTTTATTCCATTAAACTAGAACACTTGTCCCTCTCAAAAACACATGCATTTCAGTGATATCACTACTGTCTTTGGGGTATTAGGCAATCATTCAGTAATCCTGTGAAATCAATAGAAATGGAATACAGTTCTTATGACAAAATGTCAGTAACACCATACAATTTCTCAAGTCACCCTGAGCACCACTAGAATGCCAAAGTGTGTTATCACTTTTCCTCTGGGGCCATTGTCATACCATCTGAGTCATTTGGAACATGTCTACGAGATGATGTTTTGAACCATGAGACCTTTTGGGTCTTTTTTATTTTTGTTATTCAAAAGGGCCCAGTAAGTTTGTTGAGCCATTAAAAATATTGCTGTTTATCATACTTAGGTTAGGGATATGAACATACTCCCTAACACTAAGTGTTAAACTTTGGCACCCTGTTTGTGCTACAGACTTGAATGATATCTCAAAGTTGTGCTTTTTACTGTTCTAAGCGATTAGATCATTGGCGTAAAAAAGGGGGGCTGTGAAGGGGTGATTTGTCCCCCCAATCATGTATCTGTGCTTGACTTTTTTTATCCATGCAGAAAATAATTGAGTATTAGATACCTTGCAATTGCGTGACCTTGAGTCTATCATTATCAGACAAAACTGAAGTCCCCCCTCAGTTGTACAAGTTGGTATCGCCTAACGAGTGTCACAAAATCCCCCTCTAGTGAAGAAGGCGGTATCACATGGAACCTGTTACTTTTCTCAGCGCTGGCCAGGATGGGCCAATCACAGTCTTTTATTATTACTGGATGAAGATTTTTATAAATGCTTTTATAGGTAATGCTAAGGCTGATTTCCATTCACAGGTATGAATCCTTGCAATGATCAGTTTTTATTAAAAATAACTATCCAGTGTAAAATATCTCCAAAGGGATAAACATTCTGAGATTTAAATGCAAATGCATGGATGATTCGGTTTTCAGAGCATCAAGCTCCCCCTGCAGGAATAAAACTTTGTGTCTCACCAAACGCAGTCAGTGGCTGACAACATATGCAATTTTGCTCTATAGGTCTCTTACCCACACAAAACCTTTGTATGAATTTAGAAAACATGAAATATATCACATGAGTCATATGTGGAGTCAGTGAAGATGTTAAAGCCATCCATAGAAATGATCAGTTGTTTTTTCAGGGTGAGGAAAGCAGACATGCATTTTAGATGAGCAGGTAAGAATTGTAATTTTCTGATAGGGTTAATGTTTTTGTGAAACATTAACCATAATACTTTTTCTGAATCTTTGATATAATACACAGTGTATAAACATTTAACCGCATAGTGATGTAGTTGCAGCCACTGACAACATCTTATCATCGTGGCTACAACATTTGCATGAGCAAGCACCACTCAGATTTTCTACTTGTTCTTCAGTGGCAGCATCCTACAATTTATTGCCAGTATGCACTTTATAGGGTAATTGTAAATCTTTTACTGAGGGAATGTAACTCAGCGGTTTGGCTTTGTAGATATGAATTCACCTCTCTATTTAAGCAGTTGCCTGACTGAGCCATGTGCCGTTGCCCAGAGGATGAAGAGTTTAGAGAAACAAAGCCTAACTTGAAGCCAAAGGTATGTTGGTACAGCAGGGTCTGCTGTATTTTTTATTATTCAGTCCACAATGATGCACCACGTTGGTTATATAAGTTCTGAATGAAAATCAGAGTGTAAATATGCTCTGTGAATGATGTTTATCTGAAAATTTTCAAAGGCTAGCAGCATTAATTTGTAAAAGAGCCCCTCTATTTCCTCTCATAATCCACATATTTGAAATATGTAATGGGAACTGTATATTTGTAGGGTTTTATGGAAGTGTTGCAGATGGTTTATATTAAGAAGTCTGAGATAACAAGAAGAGACGAACTGCTTCAGAAGGCCATAAATTTAAATAGATTGCATTTTTTTCTGTGTTCATTCAGTTCAGCTACCAAAATAACAGAGATTTTTTGGACTGCTCTAATCCACAAAGCACTGTCGAAATATTTAGTTTGGATTAGAATGCGAGAGAATTCAATGCAGTGGAGAATTAAACCTATTGCAAGTATGAAAATGTGATCTGTAGTAGGTGAGATGGACAAATACGCAAACAATTTGTCAATGCATGATGAAGACATTTGCAGAGAAACAGCCCTAAGGAATGGAAAAACAATCTCTTCAAGTGCTAACAAAGGGAGTGATCCTTTCACATTAGCCAGAGCCACAATTATTTTACCTTCTCTTCTTTTGGAATGCTTTTGTCACTTGGCACCAGCCCTGGACTTGTTTTTCTCAGCCTGGGATTTAGTGCTAAAATGTAATTTAAATTTGAAATAGTGTTGAGTCCGAGTCAAGTCAGATGCTGTCTGAAATCGCCCACTCGTTCACTCATTCACTATTTCCTATATAGTGAATGGCAGTGAGTGAACGAAATGAGTGAGCGATTTCAGACGCTGACGTAAATTCCATGCGTCAGAGAGCAGTCGGGAGCTGTCGCCGACATTTTGTCATGAACATTTCATCTGTGTGGCTTGTCACTACACGATCCGTACCGGAAACACGATTTATACTGCGCATGTGCGAAAATGCGTCTACTTCCTGTCTGAAGTATGTCGAAAAAATGTATGGCAATTGTTGACAGTTGTTGTTTGACACTACCCGATCAGTACCGGAAATAGTTCTTTACTAGTGATTCTCTTGATATAAATACACTTTTTTGGTAAAATATTTCAAGGTTAATATGTTGCACAAATTAAATTGATAAAATTAAATAAAATAAATGGAAAAATTAAATAAAAGAAGATGGAAGAAAACAAAAATATGGCATTGATGCAGCTCTTCATTTTTGATTAAGCTTTTTATTGTAACTTTTTTATTTTTTTTATTTTTGCATAACAAAAAATATATCTTATTTTAAAAGTAGAGAGTATAAGTTATTTAATTTTTTTAAATGTATATGCATACTTCAATGACCTCTTAAATACCTGATGTCTGAAAGTTCGCTCCATTGGCCATCCCAGGTGCCACCCCAAAATCTTCACTATGATTGGCCAGCTCCAAAGTCGGGTGTGGGTATTCAATAATGTCAGACTGAACCTAGTTGGTTTAAAACGGAGTGGGAACTGAAGCAGTGTCAAGAAAAGACAGGTAATTAGGTGGACTCACGGAACAGTGGGTACAGTCATCTGAAATGAAATATGGCTTGAATGTGCACTATACGTTGCGCAGCATTTCGTATCCGCGTGAACGCGACCACTGAAGCACACCCGTGAAGCGGGCTTGATAAAGTCAGGAGAGGGAGCATTTCAATATAAACAACGGTTCCATTCACTCCAAACACAGCTCAACATTACAAAAAGCACTATAAGTGAACAGATCCCTTTTCTGCCCTGCCAGCTAGACATAAACGGCAATGCAGTAAACTAATTCTTCATATTTCATCTTCTTATTCTGACTAAACCCTGTTTTGGGGTGTGTATAACATCTGTGTGCATCATAGTATAATTTGTTTGTCAAATGTGAGGATATCTCGTTTACATGCAACTATCTGCCTAAAAACAGATAGCTGCAAATAGTTTAATCACCATAAGTCATATTTTGGAGTCAACGAAATTAATAGGCCTCTCCATTTTTGAATTGGCAGAAATGTACTTCGTAGCTTTTATTTCCTTTCATAATGTAATGCATTCAGCATTAATCGCCTCTTAAGAAAAGAACCAAAAGTACAATTCAAGTTTTTGATATCACAACAGGACAACAGTTTTAATGTCAAATAAAAGTAAGTAGGCTAAAGGCATTAACTACGCAAAAACATTTTACAGCATTGCTTAATTGAATAATCCTATTACATTTGGCAGTCAAAGTATATGTTAATACTGAGTGAAATCCAGGACAGTGTGTAGTCTAGGCCTTTGATAAGAAATATCTTTAATATCTTCTTTGTCACAAAACAAAACAATATCCTACTTGATTGTATTACATCATGCCATTGTATCTTCATCTCTCCAAAACTCTGCAAAACCGCACAGAACTACCGTGTGTTCAGTGTGAGGAGATGCGCTGTTCTTAAAGAGACAGTAACCATGTTTTAAGAGACGCTTACATTTAGTCGTTTAGCTGACATTTTATCCAAAGTGACTCTCAAATGAGAAAGAGACCCAACATACATACAAATTATGTTGAAATCAATAATGTGCATTGTGCAAGTATAGGACACTTGATGATTTTAACTTTAGAGTTTGGTGTGTTTTGCAGTATTAATATTTAATTTTTAAAATAATACAGTTTGATATATACAAAATTTACTTTTGGCCCACAGCCCTCAGTCAAGTTTGATTTTTGGCCCTTCATAGGAAAATGTTTGGGCACCTCTGCTTTAAACAATCGAGTCCGAGTCGAGTCCAAGTCCAAAAGGGGCTGAGTTGGACTCAAGACCGAGTCCATAACAGGCCGAGTCAGAGTCCGAATGAATCCGTTCATGAATCTGAACTCAAATTGTAACCGTAAACTCAACATCAATATTTTAAGATTATTTTAACTTGGGAGTTAGGCTGGACGCCATGCAAGGAGCAGATGTGTGAGCGACGAGCTCTGCGCACTTTGCTGAATTTTGATTATTTTCATATTATAATCTGGTGAAATTTGTTACACCCAGTTACACATTTGCCCTTTGTTGCAAAACATGGCAAAGAAGTCAAAATCCTCGGGCTCGGGAGACATTAAAAGACACTTACGTGTTCAGGAAGAAAGCCCCGACAGGCCTACAGACCGGGGACTCGATTTGGATGGCGCGGCGAGAGAGGAGATCCAGCGTCAGTTGTCCAACATGTCGGTGATGTTGACAAAGATTCTTGCTGACTTGGAGGATCTCGCTGTAATACGTCGATCAATCACGGCGATGGAAATAAAATTCTCCGAGTTAGGTACAAGAGTGACTGATGTTGAAAAACGAATTGATTTTCTGGAATCTTCGGAGAGGGAATTAACCGCTAATCCACCCGCGACCAAAGTTGATCTGGAACATCTCCTTGAAAAGCTTGAAGATCTTGAAAATAGAAGCCGCAGGAATAACGTTCGAATTGTTGGAATTCCTGAGCTTGAGGAGGGCAGAGATATGGTGAAATTCCTAGACGAGTTTTTCCCGAGTCTGCTCGACATAACAGGCCACAAGCTGGAAATTGAGCGAGCTCACAGAGTCCCGTCTCACAGATCTGCTGAGGGAGACAGGCCCAGATCGATTCTGGCCAGATTTCTGAGATCATCCGATAAAGATCTTGTGTTGCGCCAGGCGAGGAGCAAAGGGAAGCTTTCTTGGAAGAACCATAATATTTTCTTGTTCCCGGACTTTGCGAGTTCGACAAGAGAAATGCGATCGGTTCAAGGAATGTAAGAAACTCTTACATCAGAAAAACATCTCGTTTGCTCTGATGTTTCCTGCCAAACTGAGAATAGAAACGAAGGTCGGTCGCAAAGTATTCACATGTCCAAATCTGGCAATGTCTTTTATAGAATCAATGACTGAGTAAACCATTGGATGTTTCTCATGTGAGTGGGCCTGACTCGCTGTACTAACTCTTGAGGATGCTGGGCGACATTTTGGATTTTTTGCATTGGCTCTGCCGAGTGGCTGGAGCTTGTTTTGTGAATAACACTTTTCCTTAAAGAAACTTTTGCATTGATAAAAGATTACTTTTGCATTGAAGTTCCCGGACAGATTGAGAGTGGACACTACGGATGACCGCAAAATATCTACATGCTGCTCACACAAAGGATGTTTTTTATGAAGCCGACGGATTATGTAAGTCATGGTATATACTTTTATGCAGCCTCCGAGTGAATTGACTCGACCATCTGGGGAACCGGGATGCCGGTGTTGTTTCTTTTTGTATTGGTTCTGCCTAGCGGCTGGAGCTTGTTCTATTGAATAACACTCCTTGGAACAGCTGTGGATTAATCTGTTCGTTCTTCGTGCTTATTCCTCCTGCTGGTTGTAGTTTGTTTTGTTGAGTTTTTTTTATTATTTTTTATGGGACATTTGAATGATTACGTCATCCGCTGAACTCATAACAGCTGGCTCACTGAACATTCGTTTGTCTGTCCGAGGAATCTGAACGGTTTTATATCAGCTGGAATTTGTCTTGTGGAAGATCACACCTTTAAAACAGTTCTGTGAATGAATCTACACATTCTTAGTGTTCATTCTTCCTATTGACTGGGTTTATTTTACAAAGTATTTTCTGTTATGTAATTTTGCCTCACAAATTTGTGAGGCAAAATTGAGCAATCCAATGGCAAAGTTGTCGTGGGGACTCGTGGGCGTTCATGGACCTTTTGAGTTTAGAGGGATTGTTGCCGGTTGGCGCTGTTGTGCGCGGGGTTAATGCGCACGTTTTTCTTTTTTCTGTTTGTTTTGTTCGGGGGCTGATTGTTTCATTATTGGGGAATGTGGTCTATATAATTTTGTTTTTGACACACAATTTATTTTTTAACTGGTCCTCGGTATCCTCTGTGGGCGTGGCTTGGGAGGCACTTAAGGCGGTTCTTAGGGGTCGGATCATACAGTATGCCTCATTCATCAAAAAATCCAAAGCACGAGAACTTGTGGAGTTGGAAGGAAATATTAAAAGTGCAGAGGCAGAGCTGAAGCGCCGTATGTCATCTGATGGCCTCAGAGAATTGACTCGTTTGAAATACAGATATAATACTATTCTGTCACAGAAAGTGGAGTTTTGGTTATTCAGGGCAATACAGTCATACTTTGAGTCAGGTGATAAAGCAGGAAAACTTTTGGCTAGATATATAAAGCAGAGAGAGTCTTTTTCTATCATTCCCTCAGTGAAATCTGCTTGTGGTGAAATATTTACCTCGGCTATTGATATTAATAATGCTTTTAAAGAGTTCTATCTTGATCTCTATAGGTCCACGTCTTCATCTACTGATGAAGATATTGGGAACTTTGTGGAACCATTAGATCTCCCTAAACTGACGAATGAGCAAAAAAACTCTCTTGATTCTGAGATAACCTTGGAGGAGCTTGATGAGGTAATTAAGTCCCTGCCTACAGGCAAGGCTCCAGGGCCTGACGGCTTTGCCGCTGAGTTTTTCAAATCTTATGCTACAGAACTGGTGCCACTTTTGTTAGAAGTTTATACTGATTCATTAAAGAATGAAAAACTTCCGCCAACCATGACACAAGCCCGGATCAGTCTGATTCTAGAAAAGGATAAAGATCAAAGCAAGTGTAAAAGTTACCACCCAATTTCGCTGATCCAGTTAGATGTAAAAATTTTGTCCAAAATTCTGGCTAATCGATTAAGTAAAGTTATGACATCTCTTATACATATAGATCAGGTGGGGTTTATTCGAGGCCGTAGTTCTTCTGATAATATTAGGCATTTCATCAATATCATGTGGTCAGTAGCAAACGAACAATCTCCGGTTGCTGCCATCTCTCTTGACGCCGAAAAGGCATTTGATATGGTAGAATGGGATTATCTTTTCAAGATTTTGGAAAGGTATGGGTTCGGGAATACATTTATTGGTTGGATTAAGTTACTTTATAGACACCCTGTAGCAGCGGTACAAACAAATGGGTTAATTTCAGATTATTTTACTCTGGATAGGGGCACCCGGCAGGGTTGCCCTCTTTCCCCATTATTGTTCTGTCTTGCCCTGGAACCGATTAGCAGCCGCGATAAGAAAGGAGGATGATTTTCCAGGGGTGATGGCGGGAGGTGTAGCGCATAAGCTTCTGCTTTACGCAGATGATATTTTATTATTCGTCTCTGACCCCACTAGATACATGCCTTGCCTCCACAAAATTATTAACTCCTTTTCCAAATTCTCAGGATACAGAGTCAATTGGTCTAAATCCGAAGCTTTGGCTTTGACAGCGTACTGTCCAGTAACGGCTTTCCAGCCGGGCGCCTTCATGTGGCCCAAACAGGGAATTAAGTATTTGGGAATTTTATTCTCAGCAAATTTGTCTGATTTAGTCAGAGTTAATTTTGATCCCTTAATAAAAATGTTTTCGAATGATGTGGACAGGTGGGCTTCATTACACTTATCGATGATTGGGAAGGTTAATGTTATTAAAATGAATTGCATTCCAAAATTTAACTATCTGCTACAATCTCTCCCTGTAGATGTCCCTCTCTCTTATTTTAAGCAATTTGATAGCATAGTGAAGTCCTTCATTTGGAATGGTAAGCGTCCCAGGTTAAATTTCAGTAAATTACATAGGCCGATTGACAAAGGTGGGTTAGGCCTACCCAAGATTTTATTTTATTATTATGCATTCAGTCTTAGACATTTGGTTCATTGGTCGCTTCCACCTGAGAGAGCTCCTCCCTGGTTTTGTATTGAAAAGGAAGTTCTTGCCCCTATCTCGCCACTGCAAAGCCTTTCGATTAAACTAGCTGGAGAAGTTAAGTTGCACCCCGTTATTTTGCATTTACACTCGACATGGACAAAAGTGTCCAGAGTGTTTAATTCTGATATTTATTTAAATGTTGCCTTGAGCATATGGCAGAACCCTAAACTATGCATTAATAAGTCCACTTTCTGTTGGTCAGATTGGATTGTTAGGGGGGTTAATGCACTTGGTGACCTATATGAGGGTGGAGTATTGAGATCTTTTGAAAATTTGGTTCAACATTTTGGGATTCCCAGATCTCAGTTTTATAAGTATTTACAGCTGTGCCACCTGCTCTGCTCTGTTTTTGGGAGTAGCATACACCCCCCTAGAGTGGCAGATACTCTGGAAGTGGTGATTGCTGCTTTTGGGAAGGGTCATGAGGCATCAGTGTATTACTCCTTGTTAATTCAGAGTCTGGGGGACCGAGCTTTAAATTCTCTTAAAAGATTTAAACTTGGTATTGGAGAAGAGAGTGTGGGCAAGGATTCTAAAAAACATAAAGTCTGCATCTAGAGATGCAAGGGTTCGCCTTATGCAATTTAAGATTTTACATAGATTTTATTGGACCCCCTCTAGATTGTATAGGCTTGGTCTTAAGGACACACCCATCTGCTGGCGATGCCATACTGAAGATGGAGACACCATCCATGTTTTTTGGGGGTGCCTTAAGATCCAAGAATTTTGGCTGAAGGTGCAAAGTTTTGTGTGTGATGTGTTGGGCACTCTTTTGCCCCAGACTCTGTATTTTGGGTGATAGGGAGGTCATGGATTTGGTAGATAAGCACATGAAGGACTGGGTTTTGACCGGTGTGATGATTGGTAGACAGGTTATTTTGAGGAGTTGGAAGTCGGATGGAGCACCCTCGTTCCCGGAGTGGTGCACGGAGATGGGGAGGGTGGCTGCCTTCGAGGAGGGGTCGAGTATTAGGATGGGGGTTAGGGAAACTTACAATAAGAAATGGGGCAATTATTTAGCATTTTTGAGGGAATCTCGAGGTGGGGCGGTGGAGGGAGTAATTTTTTTTTTTTATTTTTTTTTATTTATTTTTATTTTTATTATTATTATACTTGATTATTGTATGTTATTTTATGTTGTTGTTTTAGTTTTCTGTGTGTGTGTGTCTATATTCTATTGAACACAGGGGTGTTCGTGGGGGGGTCGGGGTGGTTTGAGAGTTTGGTAGGGGGAGGGGATATAGTGGGGGTTTAATGTTAAAAGTTTTTGATTCATTATATAGATGTTGTTGTATTTCTTGTGTTAATTTATGAATCAATAAAAAATTTTAATAACAAAAAAAAGATTATTTTAACTTTCACAACTAAGAAAATCAACTGTCAATATACTGTAAATGTAACAAAAACACCTCTGTTGCATTTCATATATATATATATATATATATATATATATATATATATATATATATATATATTATGATTAGTTTCCTGCTGAATAAACTTCAAAGTGGTTTCGGAATGAAAGCATATGCTTTAGGTGTATGAAGACAAAACTGTCCTTCAACACACTTCCTATTGCGTTCTGTTGACATTTGTTATTTGTTGCTTTTTCCCCTCCACTCAAACATAGACTAAAGAAAGTGAAACCAGAGTAGTTATTGTTTCGAATTTTAATTTAGTTTTTTAAACCATCTGTCGACTGGTTTGGGAAAATAATGAGTGAACACAGTAATAATTAGCACTCACTGAGAAGTTACATCCCATGACTGGTAAAGCCCATTGCTAATATTAGGGCCATTTAACATGAACATGATTGTTAACTCGTGGAAAACGTGGGGCAGTTCTACGCACTGCTTATGCACCTAAAACCTTGATGCGTCCGTGTGTAATCTTTAAAAAAAAATAAGAGGTATCATAAAAATGTATTTAGTACTACCTTGAAGAAGCTATTTGACAACAGATACTCACATACTATATATTCCACAAGACAAAAATAGAAACTGAATTTAAACAAATGATCCGGTTCAAAAGTTTACATTCCCTTGATTCTAAATGGATTAGTTCACCCAAAAATTTAAATTCAGTCATTGCTTACTCATCCCTGTGTTGTTATAACTCCATATGATTTTCTTTTTTTTTTTTTCTTAACACAAAGGGAGAAATTGTGAAAAAAATAAAAATGTGCTCAGTGATGTCACACAAAGACAGTTTATGGTGACAACTTCAAGCTTCAAAAGGATGCGAAAGTATTATTCAGAAGTCAAATTATTATATGCGACTCCTGTCTTGTTCTGAATGAATTCGATAAGGTTTGGTTAGAAACAATCCGAAATCTGATGTATTATTAAGTGAAACTCTTCACCGACTGTTGATCTCCTGTGCACGTTCATGAAACGGACTGCACGCAAGCTAACCCTTTAATATGGTGTGTTGCTTTCTCTATGATTAATGACTGTTTGTGTAATAATTGTTCATGCCTCCCTACTTTGTCCTGAGCTGTGAAGCTGCCCACATTTCTTAAGAAAGACACTATATATTCTTTGGTTTCCCAGCATCTTCTGCACATTTGAGTTCTTCCCAACAGTGGCTAAATGATATAGACATCCAGCTTTTGACACTTAGGACAATTGATGGACGCATACACAACAATTACAAAAGGTGCAAACATTCATTGATGCTCAAGAAGGCAACACAAGAACCAAGGGGATGCAGACTTTTGAACAGGATGATTTGTGTAAATTACAATACATTTTGTGTAATGTAGCTTTTGAAGGGCAGTACTAAATAAAATATAATTTTTTATCTCTTATATTTGCATACATTCTGAAAGGGGTATGCAAACTTCTGCAATATATACTTTGTGAAAATTTATATTTTATTTTATATTTTGTTTTTCTCTATTTAACCACATTTTTGCTTTTTCAATTTACAATTTCCACATAGCCTATTCTATCCATATAATTTCATATTGCATGTGTAATTATGAGTAGACTTGTCATGTCAGGTACACATTTTAACACAAAATTCACAACATTCAAAATTCAAAATACAATCCCCACATCTCAACATTTAAAGGAATGTTCCGGGTTCAATACAAGTTAAGCTCAATCAACAGCATTTGTGGCATAATATTGATTATCACAAAAATGTATTTCTACTCGTCTCTCCTTTAAAAAAAGCAAAAATCGAGGTTACAGTGAGGCACTTACAATAGAAGTTAATGGGGAAAATGAAAGTGAATGTGGCCAGTTTTTGAGGGTTTAAACAAAGAAATGTGAAGCTTATAATTTTATAAAAGCACTTGCATTAATTCTTCTGTTAAAACTCATGTATTATTTGAGCTGTAAAGTTGTTTAAATAGTCATTTTTACAGTCGTTTTAGTTTTTTTTTTACATTACATTGTCATGGCAAAAAAGTTGTAAAATTTGCTGTAACTTTACGCAGAAAAGTTTATTAAGTGATTTTTTTCACACTAAAATCATATACACGCATATCCTTTATGTCTTGTGTGCATACTTTTGAAACAGTGAGTATTTTAACTAGTGCCCAACCGATATATCGGTCGGCCGATATTATTTATTTTTTCAGAACATATAATGCTGAAAACAATGCTTTAGAATTGGTGTCATAACGTAGTTTGTCCAGCAGAGCGCACTCCGACTCCATTGTTTAGATAGCTGAACTGACGGTGGCTCTGCAGACAGGGCGGAATTGTAAGTTGGTAAGTTGTTAACTAGTTTGTGAAATACATACTGGAAACTTAATAAATAATGACCCCATCATTTTCCCTTTTCAGCATAACTAATATAACATTAACCTTGTCCCTGACAACCATGCCACTCATGTCTGTTTGCTGTTAGCCAGCTATAGTTTGTCAGTGCAGTCAGTAATGTAGCAGACTGAAAGGTAAACATCAGAGCATCTTTTTGCAGCTCAGCAGACAACAGTGCGGTGGTGGATTGTGTCTGTTGAGTGTTGATTTCACGCTATGTTGTTACCTAGTTGGTGAGAGACAATGCTGGAAAGTCAAATAAACAACGTCCATCTTTTACTCTCCGTGACAACGAGCTTATAGCTAACTAGCTAATCACGTAGCTACTTTCATTGTTGTCAGCTGAGTGGAAGCTAATGTGTAAACATGTATTCACCAAACTGTTTTGTTTAGGATTCACAGTTTGGTACCCCCTTCAACCGAACAATTCTAGTCGTTGCATTTATAATATGCATTTAATATTTGTAATATTTAGAAGTCTGGTTTTCCACCATTGAAAATACATTTTATTTATTAATAAAATAAAGAATAAATAAAAATACAATAAATAGCTTAATAAACATCAGTACTGTATGTTTAGTATCAGTCAATTGCCCACCATTAAAATAAAGAATAAATAAAATAAATAGCTTAATTAACATCAGTACTGTATGTTTAGTATAAGTCAATTGCTGACCATTTAACTAAAGAATAAATATAAATTCAATAAATAGCTAAATAAACATCAGTACTGTTTAGTATCAGTCAATGGCTGACCATTAAAATAAAGAATAAATAAAAATAAAATAAATAGCTAACTAAACATCTGGGGCTGGTTGCACCAGCTATACGTACGTTACAACTTAGCCTAGTTGTGGCTTAAATGGGCACTAAGTCACAATTTACACTCTACTAAATATTTGACCGTTGCACCATTACATTTATGTAGGATGTAACCCTACATATAAACTAAATATATTCGGCAGCCTCCGACCAGGAGTAACTGATGGAATAAAAAAAGCAGACTCACTTAATGACATCAGTGAGCTCATGTTTTGGTTGACAGGCATCAGTCCTTTCGACATATATGATGGTGTTGGCATTTACACTCATTTACATTTACAAGAGAAAAAAACTAACTTTTAAGCGGCTCTTCAGCATGAAACCGATCTAATGGTGCCGTTTTTGGGTGCGTCGCCCGGTGTCCAAGATTCAACACATTCTATATATATATATATATATATATATATATATATATGATATTACAATGAATAAATGTCTATTTTTCCAGCCTGATGTATTAGTATTTATCACCCCTCAATTTGTTTAGATACAGTTCCTATATATTATTATTTACACAGGGAAAATATATTATTTATTAAATCTACTTTTATTACGTATCCTATTTTAATGTCTGGAAAACCAGACTTTTAAATATTACATTTTATAAATGCAACGACTGGAATTGTTCGGATGAAGGGGGTACCAAACTGTGAATCCTGAACAAAACAGTTTGGTGAATACATGTTTACACGCTGACAAGCAATGAAAGTAGCTACGTGGTTAGCTAGTTAGCTATATAAGCTCATTGTCACGGAGAGTAAAAGATGGACTTTATTACTATCCAGCATTGTGTCTCACCAACTAGGTAACAGCAAAGCGTGAAATCAACACTAACCCCACACAATCCACCACCGCACCGTTGTCTGCTGAGCTGCAAAAAGATGCTCTGATGTTTACCTTTCAATCTGCTACATTACTGACTGCACTGACAAACTATAGCTGGCTAACAGCAAACAGATGTGATAAACATGAGTGACATGGTTGTCAGGGACAGGGTTAACATTATATTAGTTATATAAAATGATGGTGTCATTTTTTATTAATTTTCCAGTATGTATTTCACAAACTACTTAGCAATTTAACAGAAGAGACCACCCAACTCTGCACCGTTTAACTCCGCCCTGTCTGCAGAGCCACCATCAGTTCAGAGTCAGCTCTGTCGGAGCGCGATCTGCTAGACAAACTACGTTATGACACCAATTCTAAAGCATTGTTTTCTGCATTATATGTTCTGAAAAAAAGTTTTCATATCGGCGCATATCGGTAAACTTGCATGTTTATTAATACGGCGTTACCGATAAATCGGTGAAAGGCTAATATCGGCCGACCGATATATCTACTGAGAAACCATCTTGAGTCCAGGATATGATTATTGATAGAACGGCTGAAGTGATATAAACTTCAGACTCCAAACTTGCATGTTTATTAATGGTGCTAAAGCATATTGTACAAGATATAGGAGATCTAAAAGATTGATGGAAAAATACTGTGCTGCTTTGTAAGTCTTCAACAGATCAGAAAAGGACTGAGCTCATGGTGTTTGGTTGTTGTCAACTTTATTTAAACCGCATCCTTTGTGCATCCTGTATGTCTATGTAGATGTCTACAGCATATGTTAATACCAGAGTCTGTTGTGGTACCAAGCACTGCTGATCATATCAGATCACTGAAGTTGTTTACATCCGGTTCAGAGAAAACAGAGCCCAGGCAGGTGAAAGAAAGTATTTTTTCCTCTTTAGCATCAGCTGTGTTTATACTTAAACTCATGAATGGGAAACACAATCATCTGGAGGTCTGGACCAACACAAACCTTGTAATAACCCACTATTTAAATTCTACAAGCCTTTGTGACCCATGTCCTGAATTGATCCAAGGATCCCATGTGATACCAAAGGTCAAAGCATCCCTTTGATTATAAATTATATATATATATAAAAACAGTTATCTTTTCTGCTTAATTCACATTTAATTCACAAGATCTTAAGATCTTGTTTTGTCTATTTACCTCACTAATTTTTAATTAAACACCCTATCCACAAAACGTAAACACAAATCCGTTGCTTTAACTAGAGCAAGGCAACAAGCTAAACATCTGTTGTGGGGAAAAAAATTCCTTAGGGGAAATGTACCAATCACAGAACAGCATTAAAGATATTTTACATGGATATGACAATTAATTTAAGTGTATAAGTGTATAATTTCCGTGCCTCTAGTGACACCAAACAAAATTGCAAAAATAATATCTGTTTTCAAACAAGTTTTCAAGACACTCCCCTCATCTGAAATTGTTTGGCCTAACAGATGATCCTGGCTCAAATTCATGCAATTGTTTGGGCAAATGTTGCTGCATCGGATTGGTTGGGATGCACCAACAAACAAAGCAATGTTTTGAAGTGAGTTTACTGAATGAAATCAACCTTCCAATGGCTTACTTCAAATTGTCTTAAAAAGTTAGGACAGGACAAACTATTTTAACATTGAAGAAAAATTACATACTTTACCTTTAAATAACACAAAATCCTATTCTAATGGCTTTGCCTGGATGTTTCAAACAGATGGGTTGCCAGTGTTTTCCCATTCCATTCCCAACCAAACTAATAATCTTGAAATTAGTGATGGTTTATCAGTGTGTAATAGAGCTAGCTTCATTGCACAGCTTTGTGGAAAACACTGTCATGATGATGTGAAGCAGCTGATTGGATCAGGTTGGTCTATGCAGCATAGGAGCTAAAACATCTGTTTTATTTCACAGAGAGAGCTGGGATCCATCACAAACCTGTGTGATCCCTCTGAGAACCACAGCTGTATGGCTGGAATGAACCGTGATAGAAGACATGTCTGTGATATCTTGGTCGAAGCAAAAGAGGCTGCCAGGAATGACAAAAGAGACCCTGTCCATTGGTATTTTTATTGCCAGTATCTTTTGATTATTTGAAGTGCACTGAATGTAGGCCTACCTTAATTTAATTTAATTATTTTTTATTAAGGGAAAACCAGTGGTAGTGGCTGAGTTGTTGCTCTATGTGAGATAAGGCACGATCAAGAGGAAAAACACTTTTTTAACAATTTCATAGCACTTTATGTAAATATATAAGAAGTGTTGGTCTAGTGGTGTAGTTTTTCATGCATTTTGATAATACACTGCCTGGCCAGAAAAAAAGTTGCCGTTTGGATTTAAATAAGCAGATATGTAAGAGCCTATGATTGGATCATTATTGCAGTGATTAATATGTTTCAGCTTAATATGTTCTTTTAACCCTAACTGATGCAGTGTGTAGCTTCTCATTTCTTAAACAACCATGTCAGAAGACGTATCCTGTGGTCGTGGAAAAGATGTTACTGTGTTTCAGAAGGGGCAAATTATTGGCCTGCATCAAGCAAAGAAAACAACTAAGGAGATTGCTGGAATCACTGGAATTGGGTTAAGAACTGTCCAACGCATTATTAAAACCTGGAAGGATAGTGAACCGTCAGCTTTGCAGAAGAAATGTGGTCGAAAAAAAGATCTTGAGTGATCATGATCGGAGATCACTAAAACACTTGAAGTCACATCGTAAAAAATCGACAGTAGAACTCACAGCTATGTTTAATAGTGAAAGAGCACTTCCACGCGCACAATGTGATGAGAACTTACAGGATTGGGACTAAAAAGCTGTGGCCACAAGAAAGCCACTTGTTAGTGAGGCTAATCGGAAAAAAAAACTTCAGTTTGCTAGGGAGCATAAAGATTGGACTGTGGGGAAATGGAAATAGGTCGTGGTCTGATGAGTCCAGATTTACTCTATTCCAAAGTAATGGGTGCATCAGGGTAAGAAGGGAACAGAGGTGGGTAGGGTAGCCAAAAACTGTAGTCCTTTAAAAATGTTAATAATTACTTGAGTAAGCGTAAGTATCGAATTAAAAGATTAATCAAGTAGCAAGTAACTAGTTATATTGCAAATTACATTGCAAAGATGTGATTATTCATTTTAACACCTTGCGTACATGAATCATGTGCCTATGTCATCCTTTATACCCACTGTTACAGTGATAGTTTAAAAATGAAGATATCATTAATTCACTCTCATGTTCCCCGGGTACTGCACGAGACCCAGCTTCTTGGTGGTAGCTCGTGAAAGGAACAGTTGCATGCTCCTTCCCTCCATAGTGCTAGGGTCTTTTCCTTGGGCAAGAGAGAACAACCCTTGAGCCCCCCTCATAAGGGTTACAACTTTCTTGATTATACCTTTTGCACATGCCTTCTCCATCTAGATGTGCTAATACCATCCTTCATCTCTCTGTAAGGATCCAGAGTAAAATAGATCCTCAGTACCCCAATGCTGTTCGCAAGGAGCGATAAAATGGGGCGACTTGTTTGCCGTAAGTTGTGACCCATGTCAGTGGAGGAAGAGATCCTGGTGCCTGAGAAATATGGTTTGCTGAGGCTGCCACTATTTCAACACTGTACTTTGGCTCATATTTCACCTAGACGGGAGGTTGGCTCACTCCAATCAATCGGCTGGTCAAGACATGCTCTGAGAGTTCTGTGATAGGTCAACAACTGGTAACTTTCCAGAATCCCCAGTAAGCGTTGGCTAAGGGTCAATCGAGTGGATAGAGCAGTTTACAATCTGCTCTACCTGCTCAAGTATATCATTCTTATAGACTTGATGCATATTCTGCTGGAATTCCGCGGTGCTGTGCAGCCCTTTTTTTGGGGGGGCTCCAAGGTGGGTGGGGAATAAGAAAGATGAAACAAAAAACTTAAAATATGGCTTCAAAACACACTTCCAAAAAGCGGTTTTTAGACTTGGAAACAGACTGTATTTCAGAGAGTAAATGTTTACTCATGCCAAATAGTGAAGATTGGACAAGTTTTATAATCCTCGAAGCAGCATCACCAGATTTGCCAGTCACTAAACTTTCTCCATTTGCTATACACAAGGGTATCACAGGAATAGCAGGAACAGTGAAAGAAGTGAAAAAGTTACGATCTGGACAAATTCTAGTGGAATGCTGTAAAAAGGCAAATGCAGAGAATTTTCTACGAGCCACACTACTTGCTGGAGTTCAAATAAAGGCATCACCTCATCCAACATTAAACTACAGTGAAGGAGTGATCCGCACTAAAGAATTGGATGATATAGATGAAGATGAAATTACCTGTGAGCTCAAACCCCAAGGAGTAGTAAATGTGAAAATAATAATAATCAAAAGGGAGGACCGAGTTATCAAAACTGGTACATACATCCTCACTTTTAATAAGCCTCTTCCCCCAGAAAGAATTCAAATCAGATATCACAGTGTCACAGTGGATTTATTCATACCCAATCCATTACAATGTTTTAAATGTCAAAAATATGGACATGGGTCAAACAGTTGCAAAAATAAAAGCATCTGTTGCGGTGAAGAAACCACAACATGGAGAGCTGTCAAAAATCACCAAAATGCTGTAATTGTACAGGAGACCATTCGGCTGCATCAAATGAACGTCCTACATGGATCAAGGAGAAGGAAATACAGAGAATCAGATGCACAAAGAAGATCAGCTACTCCAAGGCAAGGAAAATGGTAGACGCTGTACTTCTTTTACACTGAGTAAAATATGCTGCTGTTGTCAAGAAATCTGTGAAGGCCACGGAATGCCAGACAGACTTCACCTGGATGCACAAAGATAAACCTCAAAATGTAAACAGCAATTAATCTCTCCCAAGGACCAAGAATACAGGAACCCAAATTGAATCTACCTCAATCAATACTCAGTCTAATCAGAACTCAATAGAAAATCAAACTACAAATAGAAATACAAGAAGATCGAGTTGTTCGCAAGCAAAAGATGAAATAGCAAAGACAAATCAAACCAAAGATGTCGAAATGAAAGAAAGGGATAGTTGGAGTAGAAGTCCATCCCCAAAAGGAAAAATCAGGGGAAATATTCCTATTTTTCCTACGTGAGAATGGAAAAATATTTTTATCCAATGAATCTGTCGTGGACTCGGGGCAAATTTTGCAGAGTTGCAATGCCTAGCTACAATCCCCTTGGTTTTTGTCTTCAGGAGACAAAACTACCACCGGATTTTACCTTCTTTTTTAAAATGTTTACAATTTTAAATACTTTTGGTCCTACTAATAGACAGACTTCTGGTGGTACAGCCATTTTAATCAGAACCAATGTGATTCATAGTCGCATCAATGTGTAATTTACAGGTAACAGCAGTGCATTTAACCCTGCAGAGAACTGTTACAATATGTTCCATATACATTCCTCCAAATCTTACTGTAACATACAAGGACCTGGATGGCCTAGTAGCCCAACTCCCTTCTCCATATATACTCATGGGAGACTTTAATAGTCACAACACTCTATGGGGAAATACCCATTGTGACACCAAGGGGAAGAGGATAGAAGAATTCCTAGACAATCACGCTTAATGTTTCTAAATGATGAATCAAGCACTTACCTACACCCAGGGCACGGAACATACTCAGCAATTGACCTAACAATTTGCGAACCCGAATTATTATTATTATTTTCATCTTATAATAAGGAACCCTATAATCAACTGTTCACAATGGAAGAATTGCTAAGAAGAGCTATAAAACAGAGCACATGATACGGCAGTTGGACCAGATATCGGTTTTTAAAAAATTTGCCTCACATTATCCTGTCTCTACTTTTAAAACTTTTTAACTCTATTTGGATATCAGGGAATATTTCACTCTCTTGGAAAGAAGCGATAATCATTCCCATCCCAAAAACAGGAAAAGATCATAATGACCCCAACAATTACCGCCCAATAGCCCTGACAAGTTGCTTATGCAAAACCATGGAGAGAATGGTTAATGAACATCTAGTATGGATCCTGGAATCACATCATCTCATAAGGAAAGTTCAGTGTGGCTTCAGAAAAGGGAGAAGTACTGTAGAAAGCTACGTACGAGATGCTTTCATCAGAAAAGAACAGGCAGTGGTCTTTTTTGACTTGGAGAAAGCTTATGACACCACTTGGAAGTTCTGTATTTTAAAGGATTTATATCAACTTGGTTTTAGAGGACACACATTTTTATTGCTAACTTTCTATCAAACAGACATTTTAAAGTCAGAGTAGGTAATACCCTATCTGGAAGCAAGGAAGCATTTTATCAGTTACCCTTTTTAGTATCAAAATCAATGGCATTGCAAAAGCCATCGGGTCGGGTATCCATTGCAGTCTTTATGTTGATGACATCGGTATTTGCTACAGAAGCAAATCCATGAATAACACTGAACAGAAAATCCAGCTGACAATTAACAGAATGCAGTCCTGGTCAGTATCAAATGGTTTTTCATTTTCAAAGACTAAAACTGTTTGTATACATTTTTGCCAGCAATGCGCTCTCCATCTTGACCCAGAGATATTCATGGATGGTGAATACATCAGAGTTGTTAAGGAAGCCAAATTCCTTGGAGTAACTCTTGACAGTAAACTGAATTTTATCCCTCACATAAAGATTTTAAAAGATAAATGTCTTAAAGCCTTGAACATTTTAAAGGTTTTAGCTAAAACAAAATAGGGTGCAGAAAGTTCAGTTCTTTTAAATCTCTACAGAGCACTAATTCGATCACACCTGGATTATGGAAGTATAGTGTATGGATCAGCCAGGAAATCATATATCCGACTCTTGGACACAGTACATCATCAAGGCATACGTCTGGCTTTAGGGGCCTTTAGGACATCGCCAATTCAAAGTTTGCATGTAGAAGCAAATTAACTTTCTCTGGCGAACAGAAGCCTGAAACTAGCCCTACAGTATACAACAAAGCTGAAGACCAACAAAGAAAACCCAGCCTACCATCCTGTTTTCTCAACCCCTTCTACAAGACTATACAAACAAAAACCAAGACATATCTGTCCTTTTGGACTACGGATCAAACCACATTTACAAAATCTCAAAGTAGATCTGAGCATACTGGAACAGACACACTTCAGTAAAATTCCCCCCTGGAACTTTAAAAAACCAAAAATAATCTTAGACTTAACAAGAAACAAAAAATCTGAAACCCACCCAAATGACTTTCAACAACAACTCCTTTTCATTAGAGAAATATTTCCATTACATATCCCTATAAATACAGATGGATCAAAATATGAGGATCATGTATCGTCTGCATTTGTGATCAGCCATAAAAAAAAAAGGAATATCCATCCCCAATCACAGCTCAATTTTTACAGTAGAGGCAAACGCTATCGTCTTAGCACTGGATTTCATAAAGACTATGCAACAGAGAAACATTATGATAATTTCAGATTCAAAATCATGTCTTCAAGCAATGTCATCTTTAAAAAATGATCGCCCAATGCTTGTAAAGATTCTATGCAACCTGCTGGATTTGGAGGCCCAAAATACTTGGAGTCTTTATCAGCAGATTTCAAAAAGTGTCCAATATCTCCCACTGACCTAAAACCCATAATAAATTCATATATTAAAAACAAATGGCAAACTGAGTGGGATCAATGCACCATGAACAAACTCCATGAAATCAGCCCTATTGTTGGCAAAAGAAGTTCCTGGCATGGCATTAAAAACAAACAAACAAACAAACAAACACTCATGTTCCATACCAGTATGACTTGGACACAATGAACACAATTAAGGAGATGATAGACAGAATTTTTGCCTCAGTCACCATTCACTTCCATTTGTTTGTCATTTTTGAAAGTGAATGGTGACTGAGGATGTCAGTCACTAACATTCTGCCTAACACCTTGTTTTTGGTTCCAGAGAAGATGAAGACACAAAGGTTTGTAACAACTAGAGTGAGTCTAAATGATGACAATATTCATTTATGGGTGAACTATCACTTTAAGTATGCAGATCGGGTTTGAAAATTAGAAGAAAAGTTTGAAAACGTTCCTAGCAATTATTTCAGAAAAAAATTAAATGTCTCACAGGTTCAATTATATTATTATGTATAATATTGTATATTCTTAGTTATGAACTAAAGCAAGATGCAACGGCTAATGTCGCTATTTCACAACTTTTTAAAGTCCTGCATGGATTCTTAGTTCAGTATATTCTGTAGCTTACAGTATATACACTGACAAAAGAATTAAGATCATTAGTTTTGTGCAATAAAAGTGAAGGTGCACCTTATCTCTGTGTTTAGAAGCGTGTTTAGGCTTATTTTAGTTCAGAGCTTGTTCTGTTGTCCTTAAGAAAAACGCATCGCACACATGCTTTATTACGCATATGGCTGTATGCTCGTGCTGCATTATCAAGCACGCGATCAGCAGAGCAAAATAACGTTCTGTCTACATCAAACGAGAGCGGCGCGGCACGATGAGACAAAAACAAATTGCTACAATATAATCAATGACGCTGTCTACAATGGATGCGTCCACATGGCGTTGCGACTTGACATCACCTGTCATGCATAGTGCCCACAGTACAAGCCTTTGGAGGCAGTGTTATGATCTGGGGTTGCTTCAATTGGTCAGGTCTCAGTAATGTTATGTGGCAATAAAATGAAGTCAGCTGAGTACCTGAATGTACTGAATGTCCAGGTTATCCCATCATTTGATTTGTTCTTCCCTGACAGTACGGGCATATTCCAGGACAACAATGCCAAGATTTATCGGGCTCAAATTATGAAAGAGTGGTTCATGGAGCATGAGGAATCATTTTCACACATGAATTGGCCACCACAGATTCCTAACTCATTGGAAGTCTTTGGGATGAAGAAGACTACAGATTTGTTCGACTCTCCCATCATCAATACAAGATCTCGTCCAAAAATGTCAAAGCTAAATAAGGTCTAAATATTAGAGTATGAAACTTTTTTTTTTTGGCCAGGCAGTGTAACTTCTTATGTGTTCCATGGGGGAAAAAGTTGCATGATTTTCAAATTACATGAGGGTGGGTAAATGATAACAATTTTCAGTTTAAGGCATATGATCTGCGAAAGGTCCAGCTCGACTGAACTGATCAATATGTGAATGGGTGATTTCTACTGCAGTTTTTCATATAATATATATATATAGTTGTACCTTAAAGGGTTAGTTTACCCAAAAATGAGAATTCTCTCATCATTTACTCACCCTCATTCCATCTAAGATGTGTATAACTTTCTTCTGCAGAACACAAATGAAGATTTTTAGAAGAATATCTCAGCTCTGTAGGTCCATACAATACAAGTGAATGGTGATTAGGCCTTTGAAGCTCCAAAAAGGAGATAAAGTCAGCATAAACATGATCCATAAGACTCCAGTGGTTTAATCAATGTCTTGTGAAGCGATCCAGTTGGTTTTGGGTGAGAACAGACCAAAATATGAGTGATGAGAGAATTTTCATTTTTGGGTGAACTATCCCTTTAATCACCAAGAATTGTGCAATTAATTATCAAAAATACAATTTTTGGAAGCATTCAAAATCGGCTTTTATTCTATAATCAAGAACAAAAGCGTAATGAATCCTAAGATGTCTCTGGTTATTTGCTGAACCTGTGATTCCCATAAACATTGTGAGTTTTGGTTCAAATCCTATTCAAATAGTCCAGCTTGTAAACTGATCATGAACAATGGGAATAAGTGGACTGATAAGTGTACAGCAACAGGATTGGATTGTTTTTGCAACTGTTCAATCAGATGGTAGAATAAATAGAAATAAATCTGTTGAACTCTGTACATGGCCATAAAGCAAACACACCATGTGGTGACCGAAAACCCAAAGGGGACTCACAGTTGATTTATGGTATGTTGGAGTTTTCTTTCTTCTGCAAGATCGCAATGTAAACAGCCTGACACAATGAACGCAGATTACAATCCAAGCAGATATGTTAACCCTGGAGCTGCATTCCACTGTCACAAGAGTGTTACTTTACTTAAAACAATACAGCTCCACTCTAAGCATGTTAAAATGTTTTGTGTGCACATAAAGAATTGTGTGGACATACAATTTGTATGTGATGAAAGGGGCCTTCAGAAAAATTATTTATATGGCAAAACATGAATCATAGCCCTATTAATGACCGCATCTTGTTTATTGTTTGATAAACTTATAGAAGTGTTTTATTTTTTTAATGTTAAAATACTTTAAATTGTGAACTTTAAATGACTAAATCTCCTATCCCAGCTTAAAAAGACAGCTATACAAGTAAGCCATTTGTAGGTTGATTTTGCCAAAAAGGCACTGACAGCCTCAGTCCCCATTTATTTTCATTGCTTCTTTTTTTCCATACTTTGAAAGTTAAAGTGGACTGAGGCTGTGAGTAACATTTTGGTCTTGAATACACCCGAAGCTCTGGAAAAGTCAGAAGAGTGCTGTGCGTGTTTGTTCTTGCTGAGAAGCTGTTTTGTGTGGAGGGGGAAATAATGATTAGTATTTTAATATTACAGTGATGGTTAAGATGTCCTCACCTGTGCGAAAGGAAGGTGAAAGGAGATACAGGGTTTGATTGATGTTCACTTCATAGAGAGATGTGCAGGCAAATGGCACTCTTTCAAAGAAATGTGAAACTATGCAATCTAGGTGCGTTCCGCCCTTACTGATAATGACAGACTACAGCGTTATCCATGCCAACCACCATGATTTGCAAAGGCTACCTTAAAGAGATTCACCCAAAAATGAAAATTCTCTCATCATTTATGTGCTCTCAAAGTGTTCCAAACCTGTATAACCTTCTTTCTTTTGTTGAACACAACAGACGTTATGCACAATGACGGCATCAGTCACTGTTCACTCTCGTTGTATCAGAAAAAGATGCAATGAAAGTGAATGGTGATTGAGACTAATATACTGCCACATTGCTAACATCTACTTTTGTGTTCCACTGAAGAAAAAAAAATATATATTTTTTTTGGAACAACATAAGGTTAAATAAGTAAATGATGACAGAAGATTCAGTGAACTATCTCTTTAAAGTCATGAAACAGCATGAAACAGCATTTGTAACCTCTCTGTAATAGGACATTCAGTATTTCCAGGACCCCATGAAATTGCTTGAAGAGTGCTGTTTCTGGGCTTACAGGAAGTTTGGGTGGGACAGATCAAACGGCTTGTCCTTTTTTTGAAATGGCAGTATACATTTTTTTTTTTTTTTTTTACCAGTGAGTGTAATGCAGTAATGGTCATACATTTTTTGGTCTGGAAGAGAAAGACTGTCAAATTTAAATGTGTATAAATGCTAAAAGCAACTTTGCCAATGTTTAGCACTATACATATGGTAGGCCTATATAGTACAGTACATGTATAATAGCATATAGATGGCCTGAATGCTAACACTGTAACAAATCCCTTAGTTCCAGGGAATGAGGAAGCAGGAGACGGCGTACTTTGTTCCAATATAACAGTCTTTTATTTAACACAAAATCTCTCTTTTCAGCGGAACTCTCTTAAATCACACACAAACACACGCGCACACAGCTTGACGCTTGGCTCTCTCTCATCTGCCGCTGTCTCCTCCCCTTTTATCTCTGTGTCACAGCTCACTGGGAATACAAATGTGTGTTAGCACAGTTGTAAATCCTTGACCACTCAGCTTTCCCAGACCTCACACTCCACAGACTGGCGCTCGATCACACCCCCACCTCCACATACACCCACCGCCCGCCTCAGGCCGGGGCACCATCCGGCCTGCTACTGACTCCCCCCCCCAATTCCGAGAGAGAAAACTGTCCACAGCCATCTGCGCCCCCTGCCTGTGGACCACCTCGAATTTAAAGGGCTGAAGTGCCAGATACCAAGGAGTGATCTGTGCGTTGGTATCCTTCATGCGGTGGAGCCATTGGAGCAGGGCGTGACCCGAACAAAGGGTGAAGGCCCTCCCAAGCAGGTAGTACTGAAGGGTGAGGACCTCCCATTTGATGGCCAGCCACTCTTTCTCTGTAGTGCTGTGCTTCTGATTAATGTACAGCATGGGGCGCTCCTCCCCCTCCACTATCTGGAATAATACAGCCCCTAACCCCCTGTCCAATGCATCTGACTGTAACAAAAAAGGGAGAGAGAAGTCAGGGGAATGCAATGTGGTCCGCCACAGAGTGAAGCTTTCACTTGTGTAAACGGCTGTTGGCATGGCTTTGTCCCCTGGACCGGGTCTGGTGTTCCCTTTTTAGTGAGATCAGTCAGCGGGCTGGTGACATCCAAATATTAGGTACAAACCTATGATATTAGCCAGCCAGCCCCAGGAACTCTCACCTCCTTTTTGGTCTTGGGTCTCGGACAAGCCGCAATAGCTGCTGTTTCATAAATTTGGGGACACACTTGTCCATGACCCAAATGGAAACCCAGATATCGTACTTCCACCCATCCAATTGCACACTTCCTCAGATTCACTGTGAGTCCCGCCCATCTCAGCGATCTCAGGGTGGCCCTCAGATGCTGGATATGCTGCTGCCAATCATTGCTTTAAATAATAATATTATCTAAGTAGGCAGCAGCATATGCAGCGTGCGGGCGGAGAATTTTGTCCACGAGTCACTGAAACGTAGCCTGGTCCCCAAACAAACCAAATGGAAGGGTAACAAATTGGTGTAACCAAATGGAGTGGAAAATGGAGTTTTTTCTCTGGACATGGGAGTCAAGGGATCTGCCAATATCCCTTCATTAAATCCAGTGTGGAATAAAAGCGAGCTGCACCTGTTCATCAATGCGAGGCATTGTGTACGCATCAAATTTAGACACCTCGTTAACTTTTCTATAGTCCACACAAAACCGGACCGTCCCTTCGGACTTCAGCACCAAAACCACCAGGCTGGCCCAGTCACTGTGGGACTCCTCGATCACACCCATATCGAGCATGGCCAAGAGTTCTTCCTGGACCACTTTTTTCTTGTGTTCCGGTAACCGATAGGGGTGAGAGTGTACCACCACTCCTGTAGTCATCTCAATGTGGTGTTCTATGAGGTTCGTACGACCAGGTAGAGATGAAAACACGTCGGAAAACTCCTTTTGCAACCTGGCAACCTCATTGACCTGGGACGGTGAGAGATGGTCTCCTGTTTGTTTTACCTCATATTCGACTACCCCAACTCGCCATGTGACCTCAAAAGGCCCTTGCCACTTGGCCAACAATTTAGAGCTTGATGTGGGTAATAACACAAGGACATTGTCTCCCTGTGAGAATTCCCATAGCTGAGTGCCCCTGTTATACAGCCGGGACTGCCGTTCCTGGCAAATTCTGCTCTGTTAGTTGGCCTAATGTGTGGAGTTTTGCTCTCAGGTCCAGAAAGTATTGAATATCGTTCTTACTCTCTGAAGGTCCCTCCTCCCAATTTTCACTCAGAATATCTAGGATGCCCAGAGGCTTTCGGCTGTAAAGAAATTATTGTGGGACCTCTCATACTGCAAATAACAGGGGTTCTAGCCAGTTATCCCAATTTCATGCATCTTCCTGTACGAACATCTGAACCATATTTTTAAGGGTCCGATTAAATCACTCAACCAGGTCATCCATCTGAGGATGATAAACACTGGTGCGGATCGACTTAATTCACAGTAGTTCATAAATTTTGCGGTGTACGTGACATAAATGAGGTGCCCTGATCAGTTAGGATCTCTTTCGGGATCCCAACTCGGGAGATAATTTTAAAGAGTGGCTCCGCAACACTGTGTGCTGAGGCACTGCTTCAGGGTATCGCGTTGCATAATCCACCAAGACTAATCCAAAGTAATGCCCCTGTGCATCTGTTCTAATGGCCCGACGAAGTCCATGCCAATTCTTTCAAAGGGTACCTCGATCAATGGAAGAAGGTGCAATGGCACTTTTGGAGTGGCCAGTGGATTCACCTACTGACATTCACGACATGCAGCACACCACCTGCGTACATCCCTGTGAATGCCCGGCCAATAATAAATAAAATGGGCCATGATATGGTTCAGTGTCTTATCTTGCCCTAAATGTCCTGCAAACAGATTATAATGAGCCGCCTGGAAGACCATTTCCCGGCAGCTTTTCAGAATTAACAACTGGGTTGTATCTGCTTTTGATTGAGCGTCCTGCGCCACTCAATACAACCTATATTTAATAATTGAAAAGTAGGGATAGGAGAGCGCAACACCGGGCTGAAGCTTTTGACCATCAATTACTCTAACTTGTTCAAAGGCATGCCTGAGAGACTTGTCTCTTGTCTGCACCAGCAGAGGGCCGGAGCCCTCACTTCTCTCTGGGTTTCCATGATGTGGAGCTGACGTCGACGGCTCAGGCAACACCTCCCCAGCCAGTGCTGCACAAATCCCACACCGGATTACCCTATTGCAGGACCCATCCACACATATGCCCCTTAATAATGTCTGAAATGCTGGCCAATTCATACCCAAAATCAGCAGATGGGTGAGGCAGGGACAAACCGCTGCCTCTATTCTTTGTTTTTATCCCTGGAATTAAACAATAACAGGCACTAAAGGGTATTTGTGTATATCCCCATGCCCACACCTCACCTTCACCTGGCGTGCTATACCCAAACCTCACCTTGAACCAATCTTTGGTGAATCGAAGTCTGATTACAACCTGAATCCACCAAGGTTTGATATGCACCCCCTTGTATACCCACTGGTATACGGTACATCCCTGCTTGATCACGGATGTACCCTTGTTCCCTGCGGCGGCAGCAAACTGGCCCAGACCATACCTCCACACTTGCGGTCCGGATTTACCAACCTGGCGGGGAGGGGGAAAAGAAAAAAAGGGGTTCGGAGTAATAGAAACCCTCCGGGTCTGGGGAGCCGGCTTCGGGAAATCTGGGGGGTAGGGACAGGGACAGTATGGGATGGGGAAGGGGAAGAGAGAGAGTAAGAGAGAGTTGGAGAGAGAGAAAAGGATTTACCGTCTCCCGGATACGCCACCAAGTGGTCCTCTGCCAGCTGGATGGCCTCTTCCAGCGACACTGGATGGTGGCACTGGACCCACTCCACCATTCCCTTTGGCAGATGGTTGACAAACTGCTCCAGCACCACCAGGTTGACTATTCCATTGGTGCCGCGGTCCTCAGCCAGCAACCACCTCCTACAGGCGTGACGGAGCTGTTAGGCAAAGGCAAATGGGTGGCCGAACTCACCGAATGTCAGCACCCGGAAGCACTGACGGTGCTGTTCAGGGTTATGGCCAACCCGTTGCAGGTCCGAGTACTCCAGCAGACTCGTGACAGGAAGCTGTTGTGCCGCAAGCTGAGCCTCCCCCGACAACAGCGGCAACAGACGGACCGCCCACTGCGCACGGGACCACCCCGACCCCTCTGTGGCATGCTCAAAGTTCTATGAAGGCTTCGGGGTCGTCCTGTGGTCCCATTTTCACCATGATCTGAGGCACAGCAGGCGTGGTCGGGGTCACTGCTGGAGTACCCCCCTGTGGCAGCAAGCTCCGGATCACCTGTCAGTCCTCCGCCTGATGTTGCATCTGGTTCCAGGGAATGAGGAAATGACATACTTCCTTCCAATATTACAGTCTTTTATTTAACACAAAACCTCGCTTTTCAGTGGAACACTCTTAAATCACACACACAGGTTGACGCTTGACTCTCTCTCTCTCTCATCTGCCGCCATCTCCTCCCCTTTTATCTCCATGTCACAGCTCACTGGGAATACAAACAGGTGTTAGCTCAGGTGTAAATCCTTAACCACTCAGCTTTCCCGGACCTCACTCTCCACAGATTGGCACTCGATTACACCCCCGCCTCCACACACACATTGACTAAAAACCAAAAAACTAAAATTTTTATGTATTTGATGATTCTTGGATATTTAACAAGAAATTAATGAAGGGCTTGACTTTATCAGGAAATGACTGAATTGTGAATTTGTTGTATCTAAAGCCCTATTCAGATGGCAATTGTTTCTCAGGGTGACATCTGTAAAAGTAAATTTGCATGACTCCTCTGTGATAAAACTCATGCGTTCCATTGACAGTTAAATCATGGGGGATGAGCAAAACTATTTGTTGATCACATGATTCCAGTTGCGCTTGTTATATGGAAAATTCCTCAATCCACAAACTATGTCCTCTGTATTTGT
The DNA here is from genome assembly GCF_019703515.2 of Myxocyprinus asiaticus. NCBI lineage: Eukaryota > Metazoa > Chordata > Actinopteri > Cypriniformes > Catostomidae > Myxocyprinus > Myxocyprinus asiaticus. Next base: position 14,751,722 of record NC_059359.1, read on the forward strand.
GTTAAAATTTATTTGGAATTAAGCAAAAGTGGAAATAAAATTTTCAAAGCATGTATGAGGAAACTGCACTGCAAAACGCTGCAGACATTTACAGTGTACATTTTCACATGCGGACATCATTTGGAATTATTCATCAGTGTTTTTTTTAAAGTTGCAGGGAAAATTAAACCTTTTAAAAAATGTAGACATTGACCCAGACACTTTTCAGGGACTAATTGACCCCTATAAACAAGTTTCTATATTAAAATGGTATATATCAAAATTTTATTACATGTTGCTGCCATAATAGTTTCATTTCAAAAGATTATGTGATCTGGCTCTCGTTTTTTTTTTCTTTTCCTTCTACTTTAGAGTTCCCACTCACTGTGGTGGAGCGGCAACATCATTTTATTATTGTGAATTATATCAAACATTTCTGTTACACAATCCTCCATTGTTCACAACTGTACATTACCGCCAGAGCTGTTACTGCACAGCACAACAGCATGGCACTTGCAGTGGTCAAAAAGGATTTCGAAAATTACTTTTGGATTATAAACTCAGAGATGAGTATTTGGACGGTAATTAAATTACCACACAACCTTGGTGTTTGTCACCATAGGTACTGTAATTTGGCTGGGACTTTTCTCTCAGGAGGTGGTAGATAAACACAGACATTTTGGATTGGGACGGCAGTAAAATCACAGATTAATGCTGTAAATGCTGGAATTACCTCACGTCCCCATGTAAAATAATGCCGTCCGAGTAGGGCTTTAAATGCATCTCCTTTGACCACTTGTGTTCGGAATTTGAGGGGCTGGTCTCTGATTTCATGACGACATTCATCAATTATTATGGCATTGTGTTGCTGCCTGATAATAAACTGCGAAAAAGTCATTAAAGACAAAAAAACTCGAACAAAACCGGTGTGCTGTTTCTCCCAGATGCTGTTAAAAGTTACTCTTAGCACAAACACAACATTTCAAGCAGAATCAACTGTTGTTTTAGTGGTGTACCTGTGTTAGCTAAGCTTCAGATGTGTGTGCTTCTCATCTGTCATCGTATGTTGATATCAGACACACTAAAGAAAATCTGCGAAATTCCCGTGCTTGTATATGTATTCGCTTTTTTTCAAATTTTCAGATCAGACGGTTATTTCCTTTTAAAGCAGCATGCAATCTACAAAGTTTACAACTCTTATTTTAGCACAGCTGTTGACTGACAAGTGAGGAGGTGTGGTGCTTCGCTGCTGTCCGGATTAAAGTTCACACTTCAGATGCGATGTAGTCACATTGTTTTTGACTACCTTTATATGTTTTTTGTGATCCGATTAACAAATGTTTTAGACCCTGTTTCCACCTTTATTTAGTGTTGACCCATCATGCAGTGTGTATTAAAGGGAGAGTTCACCCAAAAATGAAAAATCTCTAATCATTTACTCACCCTCATGCCATCCCGGATGTGTATGACTTTCTTTCTTCAGCAGAACACAAATAAAGATTTTTAGAAGAATTTCTCAGCTCTTTTGGTATATGCAATGCAAATGAATGGGTGCCAAAATTTTGAAGCTCCAAAAATCACATAGCTCAGCATAAAAGTAATCCATTTGACTCCAGTGGTTTAATATATGTCTTCAGAAACAATTTGATAGGTGTGGGTGAGAAACAGATCAATATTCTCCTCCCTGCTTAGTCAATCTCCACTTTAACTTTCACTTTCAAATTTTTCTTCTTGTGTTTTTGGTGATTCACATTCTTCATGCATATCGCCTCCTACTGGAAAAGTAGAAGAATTTCTAGCAAAAATTACCTAAATATGGATCTGTTTCTCACCCACACCTATCATATCACTTCTGAAGATATGGATTTAACCACTGGAGTCGTATGGGTTACTTTTATGCTGCTTTTATGTGCTTTTTGGAGCGTCAGAATTTTGACACCCATTAACTTGCATTGTATGGTCCTACAATACAGTGCTGAAATATTATTCTAAAAATCTTAATTTGTGTTCTGCAGAAAAAAGAAAGTCATACACATCTGGTATGGCATGAGGGTGAGTAAATGATGAATTTTCATTTTAGGGTGAACTATCCCTTTAACCCTGTGAGGGCCATGGTTGTAATATTACAACAGTTATTTTGAGCTATCCTAAAAAAACACATTTAAATAATCAATGGGTCATGTTGGTCCACCTCTGAATCCTATTGGCCATTAAAATGTATAAAGGTGCCGGACCATCTGACCCGAAGCTGATGCGAACTTTCTCGGAGCAACATAACCGGTTTTTATTGGATTGAATAACTCAAGATTCAAGTAAGTAAAATGCCTTAAATTTTTTTTTTTTTTTTTTGTGATTTATTACAATGTATACAACATGCAGATATTTAGCTACTGTGCAATTTGTTTAAAAAAATGATTTTGAGCTTATTATATTTGTGTTGCTATTTTACAACACTGGTTTCACATGCGCCCAAATGGAAAACTAATACTAATAGAGATATAATGTCTTTGATTATTCACTATAACTAAGTTCTAAATGTGTTTTCTGTGTTAACATTTTGAATTTAGACCTGAATTGAATAAATTACAACATTCTAGTTGTAAAAAAAATTACACTGAACTGGTCCTGGGCTTTGTTTGTTAGTCAGAAACAGTTGGGCAGAAACAGTGTGAATGAATGATTTAGGTGATGGTTGTTGCATTGTCCTGGGACAGGTGGGAATATTTCCACCTGTCCCAGTTTCAGAATGCCACCAGCAAGGAAAGGACCTGTGTATAGTGAGCAGGATGTTCTTGCTATCATACAAAATGGAGAGAGTGACCTTGAGTTGGATTCAGATGACAAAGAAGTGGACAAAGAAAACCAACAACCCACTGAACCCACTGACTGCCCAGACGATGATTGAGGACATTGAGCTACAGCCAAAGAAACTGACCATGCCCCGTGACCGGAATCGCTGGCTGAAAAGGGATTTTGTCAGTCCCAATACTGATTTTTCTGGTCCAGATGTCATGAATGGTGATGTTTCCATCCACACACCACTGGAGTACTTCCAGAGGTTCGTGTCAGAAGACATGATTCAGGCTCTGACACAAAACACAAATGAGTACAGCTTTCAAAAGACTGGAAGATCTGTTAACATCAATAAAAAAGAAATCGAGAAAGTGATTGGAATTTACTTGAAGATGGGCCTAATTCAAATGTCTGGAGTCAGTATGTATTGGGAGACAGCCCTGCAGTACAACCAAGTTTCAGATGTGATATCACGCAACAGATTCCAAGAACTGCTGAGATCGTTACATTTTGTCAACAACTTGACAGTGCCAGAGACAGAAAAGACAGACAAACTGTGGAAACTAAGATCTCAGCTAAGAGGCCATCTGCACACCCCCCAGTGAATGTGCGCAGGGACATGGTTGCACATTTACCAGTGAAGACAACAAGAGGACGCTGCAGACTCTGCAAAACTGGCTACACCAATACTCTATGCCGCAAGTGCAATGTTCGTCTTTGTTTTTCGGAGGACAAGAACTATCTTTGGGACTACCATACCTGAACTTTGGGACTAAGTCTAAGTTCAGTTTTGTAAAAACATTTTTTCATGTTTTCCTATATTTGTTATTAATAAATAACAATTCATAAAATATATGACTGTTGTGTGATTATTATTCATGATATATACAGTTATGGGGCTACATAAGCAATCAACTGTACAAATGAACACTTAGTTGTTCTGTATATTTGTTCAGACAATGCAAGTACAAATACAGGATTTCTGCTGCCCTCCCTGACCACTGCTGTAATATTACAACGTGTCATTAAAAAATTACTAAAACGTAAAAACGTAAAAAAAAAAAAAAAAAAAAAAAAAAATTCTGCATCAGAGGCCTCCTACAACAATATCTGAAAGGTAAAAAAAAAATTTTTCTATTTATTTTAAAATTTGGCCTTCACAGGGAAGGAAAATTTAAGAAGGAAAATACGGTCAGTTTTGTTTTCATGTTGACTTCAATTAAATTTGCCCTGTAAATGCACATTGTTTTTGTAGACTCTACACATACTTATCATATAAATTTGGCAGAACAGTCTTGCAACATGGTTGACAGTGACCTCTGAGAAAAACAGATAAAACTTTCCACTGCAGCTCATTTTTTGGTTTTCCTCTTGATGCAGAATTAGATAAGGTAAATTAAACAGTCCTTCATGAGAGACAGCTTCAGTTTTAATTATAGAGAGACTCTAGAGAAAACTAAACCAACACATAATTAAATAGCAGAAGCTAATGGCCATAGGCATAGTGTGTGGTTACAACAATCCCAGCTTGCTCTGGTGCAGCTCAGAGTGTTTGTTTTAATGAATGGTGAGTCGGTTGTAAAGGAAGTGGAGGACATGGCAGTGGGTCTGACCGCATCATGACACATGTTCCTGTTGTTTATAGCGAGGGGTGGATGTGTGGGAATGTGCATGTATTTGTGTGGACCTTATCTTCCAGTGCTTCCAGTCTTGCAAACAAGACAAAGGATGTGTATAAATAAGCCCCACATGCTCATGGTTGCCTAATGTTTTAGTGCATGTACAGTGAGGTCCATAAATCTGAGTCAAGCAGCGAAGATGCTTCTATTTGGCTTTGTTTTTGTTTTTTTTAATTAATAAAAATAATCACTTGCTTATTTGATTAGTGACTTATAGCAATGGGGCAGAATCCTAAATATTTCCTGTTCATTTTATATATAACGTTTCTTTGTTTTAAAGAAATGACTTTCTTATGTGGAACAACAAAGGAAAAATATTTTAATGCAATCAATTTTTCAGTGAAAATTTTGACATCTGTTGTGTGTTCATAAGCGCCATGGGAGAAGCTTGTTCACAGTGGCACACGTTTATGCGAGAACTTGTTTTTAGCACTAAACAATGCAAGTTCTTGTATGAACACCCAAGCCACTGCAAACAATCTCTCGTAATGCTCATGATGCTCAACGGGTGTCAAGTTTTTCAATGCAAAATGTCTTCGGGTTGTTTCTCACCAAATCATATGCCTTCAGAAGACTTGGAATATGAGCCAACCGTAACCGATACCCAGTAATATTTTTCCTTTTGTGTTCCGCATAAGAGAGAAAGTCATATGTGTTTGGAACAACATGAGGGTGAATAAATTATAACCAAATTTTCTTTTTTGGATGAACTAATCCTTTAAAATTTTCAAAAAGCTAAAATGTTGTTTATTTCTTATTGTAAATTAGACTTTAAATCCCAGATTTTCAATGTGAACTCCAATGTTTATCAGCATATTGCTTTGCTAAATGAACTCTTAACTCTCAATGTACATATAAGCAGATAGTGGAATATCCCATTAGCCTGTTTTGTGTCAGAGGTTGGGCTTATTTGGCCCTCAGGCAGAGAATGCAGGTCTAACCTAACACTAACCTGCAGTAAAGCGGCCAGCCTGGCTCCTTTCAACTTGTCTCATTAGCACACCCCTTAAATTCTTTATCAGGATCCCAAAGGAACATCATTCACACAGCCCACAGCATACCCTCCATGACTCATAAATTTACAATGCTGCTTCTCTTTAGTGCTGCTCGAAATGAGACCAAACATGCCACAAGTCTGAAATGGACACAGGATGGATTTTAGCTGAAAACGTTGTCTTTTTCCTTTATATGTTCTTCTGGAAGTATTGTAATTTCCTGCATTGCTTATTTGAGCAATGCATATTTGTCACTTGCCACAAAATAAGAGACTTCTTGATTCAGCAAGCTGTACTTTAGTTTATGCTCTGCATTGTAGTGGTTGGTGGTTGTGAAAAAAGATTACATTTAGAAGCAATCAGTGTCCATTTGTGAGCCAAAATTTAATGTAAAGAATATTCTACACAGTGGTCATGTACACACTGCAGCTAAAAAAGCATTGTAAAAAAAGCAAAGTTGTCGCTCCCCTTCTATAGTGTATAATCTCATTCTGTACACACAGAGTGTAATTGTTTATGGGAGTGAAAACTGCATTCTGCACCTAAATTCAGTCCTTAAAGGTAATGAAAACCTAATGTTCATTAAATCTGCTTGTTACACAAATCTCTGGAATACTTGATTTCTGAGTAATGACCGCACATCCGGTGATAAATTTGATATTTCACTGGTCATCCAGGTTAAAAATAAAGGTTCTTAAATGGTTCTTTGTCGGAGTGTATGATTCCACGAAGAACCTTTACATCTGTGGAACCTTACCATTCCACAAAAGGTTCTTTGTAGTGCCAAAAGGTTCTTTAGACCATAAAAAGGTTCTTCACACTAAGTAATATCAAGTGAATATTTTTTGAAACTGGTGAAATGTAAGCTCAATGCAAATGAATGGTGTTCTTTCAATGTCTTTGGTGAACATTCTCAAAATTCATAAGTGAAACATTATTTAAACACATAAAAAAAAAAAAATATGTCCTTGACTTATCACAATATTTAACATAATTTGTGTTTCTGTTGAATAAACGAATGACACAATTTCAATGCACTGAGATGAAGTAGCCTACTATTTTCTTTAATTTATTTTTTATTTGCTGATTAGACTATTTTTCCTTGATTGACCAAAAAAAAAAAAAAAAAAAAACACAAAAAAATATATGGATAATATATAGGATATTATACTGTAGGATATTTATTTATTTATATACATTTATAATTACTTATCCATGGTTATTATGCGGTTTCATTTTAAAGAAAACAGCATGTAAAGCTGAAGTGAAATATAAATGATAAATAAGTAAATAAAGAAATATATATTTTTAAATACATTATCATTTCACAATTAGCCAGTAAGGCTATAAAAAACAGTCGATTTCCAATAGTAAAAGGTATTATATCAATATAATGTTATAAAGTGCATTTTTTATTGTTAATTGTTTTCAAAGACTTTTTAGATCAATCTCCATTTGGTCACACTTGCGTCGTCATTTATCATACGCATGTGCAGGAGACGAACAACACCTGAGGGAACCGAGAAGGCGCCATTTTCAGAGAAAAACTTCTATGTTATGGTAAGTAGAGTGCAGAGTTCAGTGTCGTTACTGATTGTTTTAATATCAGAATGTTTTGATTTTCCTTTGTAAGGCGAACAAAAACAAAACTGGTATTAGTAAAACTGATGGAGGTTTCAGACGTAAAAAACTTTTAACAGCTCGTTACGTAACGGCACACTTGATTTTTGGTGAAAGAAGTGATCGCAAATGAACTTTTGAAGACCAGTGTGAAGAGCATGGCCTGCTAGAGACTGGTTAGTAGCCTGTTCTTTCCTATTTGCTTTCCTATTGTCTTGCAGAAGCAAATTAGATTTTTTAAAACCCCTGATCTACTAACTTAAACTGACAACATGTTTTTTTTGTGTCTCACACTACAGTCGATGTGACCAAACTGAGTGCTATGCAAAACCTGGTTGGCTCAACACTATTAAAATGACTAGGCATGAGTGAGTGTCAGTTCCTTCTTTGATTTTGTTGGAACTGACACTCACTCATGCCTAGTCAATTTACTAGTATCATATTTTGTATGTGGTGAAAGACCTGAAATTGTTTTTTGTTATTTACTAAGCAACAGGTAATGTCATTTTATAATATATAACAGTTTAACATTTAATGTTAGCATAGGATGACATGAATATATTTAAGAAATTCACAACTTTAAGCTTTTTGTTGTTTTCAGCTGGAGCATCACTGAACATGTAATGTCAAAGAACACTCCTGTAGGGCTGAAAGGTACCCTCCATTTCTAATGAAGGAGGACCACCAACTGAAGTCTGTTATTTAAAAAAAAAAAGAAGCAAAAACTCATTAATTCAAGCCCTATGAACCACCTCACCCATTTAACAAGGCAAGTCTACCTTTTTGTTATACATCTACAATGCAAAAAATGATTTTCAAGGTAAGTATTTTTGTCTTGTTTTCCATTAAAAATCTGCAGTTATAGATCAGCAGTTACAGAAATACTCAAACCAGCCCATCTGGCACCAACAATCATCCATGCGATTATCTAATCAGCCAATCATGAAGCAGCAGTACATAAAATCATGCAGAAATTGTTAGGGAGCTTCAGTTAATGTTCACATCAACCATCAGAATGGGGAAAAAATGTGATCTCAGTGATTTGGACTGTGGCATGATTGTTGGTGCCATATGGGTTGGTTTGAGAATTTCTGTAACTGCTGATCTCCTGGGATTTTCACACACAACAGTCTCTAGAATTTACTCAGAATGGTGCCAAAAACAAAAATCATCCAGTCAGCGGCAGTTCTGTGGATGGAAATGCATTGTTGATGAGAGAGGTCAATGGAGAATGGCCAGACTGGTTCGAACTGACAAAGTCTATGGTAACTCAGATAACCGCTCTGTACAACTGTGGTGAGAAGAATATCATCTCAGAATGCTATTCTGAGATGCAGGTTGGTGCTGTTTTTGTAGCTACACAATATTAGGCAGGTGGTTTCAATGTTGTGGCTGATCAGTGTATATGTCACAGTGGTATATTTTGAGTTTTTCCATAATGGTGGTATGTCATGTAATCAATAGAATCCAGTGTTAACCTGTATTAATGTTTAAGACTTCAGCCGTATTCCCCTCTACCCCCCTGTTTTAAAGGAAAAGATAAACAGTTAAGCCAGTTGCATTCATGTTCCTTAAATGCAGTGATTGATTTCTACAAGGTGGCTTGTTTCTCAATGATGAAATATAGTACATTCAAAAATTAAATGTTCCTCTTCTCAGTATATAATTCCATTAATTCCATTCCATTAAGATTTTTGTGTTGCACTGTTTGATATTGGGCAATTTTGTGTTGATTGTTGATACGTTTGAGCCTTGTATTAATATGCCCTCATGCATGCATTATTCATGTATACTGTAAAGGCGATAAACGTGTTAACCATAATTTGTTGAGTCTTGTTCCTCCTGGATGTTTTGTATTTTTTTCCCACTAGCTTTATTTAACAAATTAATTTAATTATATTAACATTAACCTTTTCATGTATAAGGGTTAATATAAATAAAAAGCATAAATGCAAGGGTTGTGGATCAATTGGTTCCATGAACATTTTTGTTTTAGTGGTTCTACAAAGAACCTTTGGAAAGGGCTCTTTATAGCACCTGAAAATGTTCTTGTAGGAAAAAATGGTTCTTTAAAGAACCAGTCACTAAAAGGTTCTTTGTGGAACCAAAAAAGGTTCTTCTATGGCATCGATGCGAAACACTCTTTTTTGGTTACTTGTGGCACCTTTATATTTAAGAGTGTATTGTGAGTCATCTTTCCTACTTCTATCAGAAAGACTTGCAGACTTAAGTAAAGTTGACATGACATTTATGTGATGAATAATCTGAAACAGGAATGTAATGTCTCTTTTTTGCATAAGTTCCATCTGGCGGTTCGATGAAATTGCTACTCGAACTGTCAGATCCTGCCGGAGATAGGAGGCAGGGGAGAGGAGCCTACCCCTGTGTATGACTGGACTCATCTGGTGGAGGTGAGGAGGAGGAGGTTGCTGTGTTGGCACACTGAAACAGCAATGTGATAGATTGCAAGCATACTTATAAAGCAATGGCTGATACATGATTTGCTAGGAGCTACCTAGATAATGGCGTGATGTCTCGCTAGACTTAGGCTACGCTTACATTTCTCGAATCACTCTGGAATCTCTACAAGCTAACAAAATAATTTAAACTCAAATCAATATTTAATGTACGTTTCATTATTTATTTGGCAAGTAGTCATGTAATAAGTGGAATATTAAACAGTCAAATTGTCATTTTTGCCATATAAACACCAACAAACCGAAAGGAGAAAGTATTTTAACATTGAAAAAGGCACACACTTCAGCTTTAAACTGTTAAACTGATGTGAACCATAAATATCGTTTACAGCTGACAAAAGAGAAACCAAAACATTGCTATGTTTATCAGTGTATCACTGTAAGTTCAGGGTAGTATGAGTCACTCCAGTATTCTGCACACACAGAGAGAATGATAATTTAGGGGATTTACGCAGTGGCATTTAAATTGAAATGAGGGAGTAATGGCCACAGTTCTCACTTGTAAACTTAACATACTTTCTGTTCTCCAAGAATATGTCTTACCACATCATGAGAAATGAGAATTAATAAAAGAGAATAGAGCCAGCCAGGTGAATAATTACATTCAACATCTGTAAAAAAGATCATTGGGTGACAGGAGTCAGACAGTAAGTATATCTCTTTGAGTATACAGTGCACTATGGCACAAAGGAAAGTATTGTTTGTTTTTATAGTGAGGATGTCTATAAGACCCGTCCTTTGGGAGGACAGCGGAACCAGGAAGCAGTGCAGCAGAGCATGGAGGTTGAGGGTGTAAATTTGACTTTCTGGAAGCCAGACTTGGTCCCATGGGGGTGATCGTCCAAATTTGGGGTTTAAATGAGACATTTAGAATGAAGCCCTGTTAAAACTGGCATGGCTGCCATATTTATTCCTCATCATAAAAATTGCTGACATTTCAGTCAAAGTCACTATGCTTCTGTCACTTTGTCAGTCAGTTGGTTTTCAAAAAGCTTTCATGGAAAATTTTGAATTTGGCTTTGTCCTTCACTTCTGTTCAACCCTGTTACACGTTGAAATTTTCCTCCCTAGAAAAATAATGACGGTAATGGCTTTCTGACATCATGTTTGGGAGAGTGAAATAATCCAAGTGTATTTGACAACATCGTGCAAACTGACGTATGTTTGACAGGCTTTATCAGCATTTAATTGTTTACACATATAATATAGGCTTACAAAAAATCAGCTTATTAAAAAAAAATTATTATGCAAGAAAACCATGGTTACATGAGATTTGCCCCTGCAGATGTGTATGACTTTCTTTCTTCCACTGAACACATATGAAGGTTTTTAGAAAAATATCTTATCTTCTGTAGGTCCATACAATGCAAGTGAATGGTGGCTAGAACTTTCTATCCATACGAAATTAATCCATATGACTCCAGTGGTTTAATAAATGACTTCTGAAGTGATGCAATTACTTTGGCTGAGATACCAATCAATATTTAAGTAAAAATGGATTTAAACTGATTTGTGTCTCACCCACACCTATTATATAGATATTCTGAAGATATATATTTAACCACTGGAATCATATGTGTTACTTTTATGCTGCATTTATTTGATTTTTCGAGCTTGAAAGGTCTGGTCACCATTCACTTGCAATGGACCTACAGTGCTAAAATATTCTTCTAAAAATATTTGTTTGCGTTCAGCAGAAGAAAGAAAGTAATACACATCTGAGATGGCATGAGGGTGAAATGATGGGAGAATTTTCATTTTTGGTTGAACTATTCCTTTAAGGTCTTTCCATGTTCTTTGGTGAATTTAATAAGTTCAATAACTGCGGTCTCTGGATGCTCGGAAATTGTAACGTAATATTTAATAAAAAGAAATTATGAGACATTCAATATCTCTTCATAAATTTGGACAGTTTTTAATATTTGTTGTTGTTTTGTACTCTAAAAGGCAGCATTAGAGAGGCAAAAATGTGTTTGAAAAATACTTTGGTGTAAAGTTGGACCTCTGACTTAAAGACAGACTGCATACAAGCAAATTGTCAGGTAACCATTTGCTGACCCTTCGAAAGATCAGCGGAAATGGGGGTCAAAGTTGAAATTGTTTGAACTTTCAACGCTGCGTTACAACGCTTCAAAGAAGAGCAATTCAGCGCCTAGGGCAACATTGATGCTTCTCTCCATAGACTTAAATGTATTCGGCAGCACTGATGCAAGTCATGTGGACGCCCCTTTAGAGCCTTGTTACTTTTGGTCTGAGTCTTTAAAAGTCCCCAGTAACCTTTTCAAATAAAATAATGGAACAAAAACGTTTTAAGTGTTTGTTTTTCTGGATATTTTCTGGCACAAATGGCACAGTTTCCTGAGATATAATGCAGCCTATTAAGCTGCTATAAAACTGCAACAATACAAGCTGTAATGAGTTTGAATGGCCGTCCTAATAAAGCTAGAAGCTGAATATACTGTATTAGTCTACAAAAGTTGGGACAGTATGAAAAATGCTAATAAAAACAAAAAGGAGTGATTTGTAAATTATATTCACCCTTTGCTGTATTGAAAGCACTAAAACTACACATTATATGATGTTTTACCTTTTTTTTAATGTACAGTAATTACAAATAAGATGATTGCAACACGCTCCAAAGAAGTTGGGACAGTCGAGTGTTTACCATTGTGAAACATCACCATTTCTTCTAATAACACTTATTAAGCATTTAGGCACTGAAGACACAAGTTTGTAAAGTTTAAAAAGTGGAATTTGCATCCATTATGCAGGTCTTCAGCTGCACAATTTTACGGGGGGTCTTCATTGCCATATTGTGCGCTACATAATGCGCCACACATTCTCAATTGGAGATGGTCAGGACTGCAGGCAGTCAAATCTAGCACCCGCACTCACAGCTTATTCGGCCAGTATGTGATTTGAAGTTGTCCTGCTGAAAATTCCGGGCTGTCCCTGGAAAAGATGGTGCTGGATGGCAGTATATGCTGCTCCAAAATTTATACATATCTGTCTGCATTAATGGGGCCCTCACAGATGTGCGAGTTACCCATGCCATGGGCACTGACACACCCCTGGCCCATACAGACACTGGCTTTTGGACCTGATGCTGAGAACAGCTTGGATGGTCCTTTTCCTCTTTGGCCCGGAGAACACGATGGCTGTTTTCACAACGGTGTTTTTCAAAAACTATTTTAAATGTGAACTCATCAGACCAAAAAACATGGTTCCACGGTTCTACTTTCCATCTAAGATGAGACCGAGCCCAGAGAAGTCGGCAGCGCTTCTGGACAGTGTTGATGTATGGCTTCTGCTTTGCATAGTATAGTCTTAACTTGCATTTGTAGATGCAGCAGCGAATGGTGTTGACTAACAAAGGTTTACTAAAGTAATCCAAAGCCCATGTTCATGATATCCATTACAGTTGAATGATGTTTTTCAAGACAGTGATGTCTGAGGGATCAGAGATCATGCGCATTCAGAAATGGTTTTCATTTTTCCCTTTACGCACCGAGATTTGACCATATCCTTGAATCTTTTAACTATATTGTGCACTATATATTGTGCCCAAAATCCTTCCGATTTGTCTTTGGGGAGCATTGTTCTCAAAGTGCTGGATTATTTGCTGAAGCATCTTTTGGCAAATTGACTCTTGAAGGACTAGGCTGTTTTTGGAGGCTCCTTATATACAATGACATGATTGCCTCACCTGTTTAAAATATCCTGTTTCACATTGCCTTGTTATTTTAACTTGTCAAATTGTTATCGGTCTTAAATTGCCTCGTCTCAACTTCTTTGGAGCATTTTGCAATCATCTGATTTGAAATTATTGTACATTAAAAAAACAAACAAACGAACAAACAAAAATAAATAAATAAAAAAACAATGAAATTCACAAGGTAAAACATCATATAATGTTTAGCTGTAGTGCTTTCAATATAGTAATGGGTGATTATAATTTACAAATCACTCCTTTTTGTTTTTATTAGCATTTTTCATACTGTCCCAACTTTTTCAGAATTGGGGTTGTAGACTTGTGCAACAATTGTTCCTGTAGGGCGACTGTGTTAACTGTGTCACTTCCTTTAGATAGCATTTGGGGATTTTGTCTGCAAGAACCAGCAATAACTAGAAATTTAAAATAGACTTGGACTGGTTTCTGTTTGGCAGACCAACTTGTTTACTTGTTAACCATATTGCAGCCCAGAACACCACAAGGCATCCACAAATGGATGGTGTTTCCTTCTGAGAAGAGGGAAGAGACTTAGTGACTCCCAGCTGTGGTATTTGGGAAGGTTTACTCTGGGTCCTATACCTCCCTAACAGTGCAGTATCATAGACCGGTCAACTGTCTCTGGTTCTACACAACAATGAATTCTGCCCTAAGGCCTGTTTGAGAGGGCAATTATGTATAGGAACATCCTGTTTGTTGTTGGTGGTACTTATTATATTTTGCTGCAAATAAGGTCTTCTGGTGAAGATTTTGTGGCACAATTATGTTTGATTTGCCTGCGTTTCTCCACATGTTTTAGATTGAGGAATTTATTGAATTTTACCCACTTTTTATATGCTGTTTGCATGGCTGAAACTATTTGTTTTGCCTTGAGACATATGAACATATTTTAATGGAAGGTTAAATCTGGTCACTAATGCAAAGGCTGTGGGCTTTTCATGTGGTTTGCCTGAAAAATATTTTTTAAGTCTTTGTTAAAGTCCCATTGTCCTATTAGACAATGGGGGTTTATGATATACAGTGGTGATATTACCTTGGTAAATATGAGCACAGAAGATTATGAAAAAAAAACAAAAAACAAACAAACAAACAAAAAAAATCCTTTTGATCTTTCATTAAAAAAATGCACAAAAATCAAGACAGTGTTTTGGCCACCAAAACAAAATAAATAAATAATAATAATAATAAAAAAAAATTAAAAAAAATATTTTTGGCCACCACTGTACAATACAAGTATTTTCAAACATTCAAAGTCAATGCAGGTTTGGCATTGAGACCAACTAAACATTTTGTTACTGAGAAAGTTTTAGAATTACTTTTTTTTTTATATGCAACTAACCATATAATCATGCATAGTCAAGATAGCAAAATAAATGTTATAAATGTTCAAAAAGAAGGGGAAAGTGCTTCCCATATCTTTAGTTGTTGATGCCAAAATAGCTAGCTAAAATAGACAAATAGATAGATAGATATGGACAGGGGCAGATTGTATGACATGAAAACCATTTGATTTTAAGGACATTTTTGGTTACTTTTTTACGATAAACAATTGTGGATCAAAACTTGATGTCCGATGTAAAATCTGAATCTTAAATCAAAACCTCTTGGGAACCATTCTTCTAGTATCTATTATTTCATTGCTTTCCATTCTGTCCGAAAAATCTATTCTCAAGATACCAGATGATTTAAAATCTCAAGCAGTTCTTTTACAGCAGTTCTACTTAAATCACATTTGACACATTAGACACATTTGTTTCTAAAATGTCACAAGGACTTGTTAGACAGAAGGACAGCTTTATTAGCAGGTCCACATGTCACCAGCCTCTCACGAGATCTTCAGAGAACATAGTCACATGGCTTGCTACTAAAGGCTCACATATCTATTAACCCTCTGTCTCTTGAGACTAACAAAGTTAATATGTTGTGTCAACATTCATTACCAGTGGAAGCCTAGTTGATGTTTCCCCATGACACCCATCACTTCTTACAGAGAGAAAAGTAACTTTAGAGTTTAGAATTTTTTATTTTGTTTATCTTCAGTGTCCTTTCAATTTCTTTACTTTTTGTTCATTTTTAGTACTCTGTGAATGTAAGATTTAGTGTGGTGTTTTAGTGCTTGGTTTTTTCTAGTTTCAGTTTTGTTTTCGTTTTTCAGTATATATTTTTTTTAATTTGAAATACTTTAATAATAATTATTTTATTTATTTTAATAATTTAATATTTTAATGATTTTTTTTAAATTAATAATTTTAATATGGCTGACAAAGCCCTGAATTATATCATTTAAATATGTTTAAAGCTGTTAAATGTCTCGTGACCATCTAGTGTCATCACTGTCTAGTGGCAATTTTATGTTTAATGAAGACAGGTTTAAAGGTTTCAAATTTTATAATATACTGTGTATCAAAACCTAAAAACTAATTCATCTATTTATTTGATATTTATATATTTATATATTTTTTAGTCCAATTATGTTTTTATTTTGGCAGTGGCTTTTTGCACTAAAGTGCAAATAAGTGCAAATAGTGTTAGATGCTATTTGCACCCCTAATGTAATACTAACATACAGTATAAGGGATGCATGCATGTTTATTGTGTTTAGAGCCCCACAGACATCCTACACCAACCCATACCCCTAAATCTAACCCAAGCCTTCCCTTACATAAATGAACCATGGTTTTACTACAGTAACCATAATATCACCATGGTATATTGTAGTTAAATCATAGTAACCAAAAGACTAAACATGGTTACTGTAGTAACACGGTTAATTGGATTAAAATGGTGGCTTCCACCAAAAAAACATGGTTACTACAATATTACTATAGTAAAACCTTGGTTAATTTTGCCCAGATCAAACCTTTCTCTCAACTCCCGAACTTCACTGTGAGGAAATCAACCTTCATATGATTTTTTATTAATTATTATAAGTAGTATTAAAGGAAATATTAAGAGTGGACACAGGAAACATGATGGAAAAAAGTGGGTTAAAAGGCGGATTTGAACCCGTTCGTCCGTAGGTGGTAAACTACAAAAAAGTGGATGTTAATGATTCATTCCTAAAGGCTGCAGTCTGTCAATACCCCCTCAACAGCCTTTCCTTCACTGCTGGTTTAATTACTGCTTTAGCCTTGTGTGTTTGCGATATCACAGCCCCATTAAGTGCTGATAATTATGGCACCAGCATTCCATACAGGCCGAGCTACAGCTGGAGCCTAAAGGCTGACTGGAGAACTGGCCAACAACACACAGCAGCCTTTCTTGTCACGGTTCCAGCATTCCTGCAGGCTCATACTGTTGTTTGTTCTTTCCCTCCCTCGTGTCTCGCAGGTGGAGCCAGCACGCGTGATCAGCGTTTCTCGGGGAGACACTGATCACGGCAATGATTTACTCACTCGTTCCACCTGCTTCACTCTGATTGCACTCCCTACTTATTCCTTGTGTTTCCCCTCTTTCTTTGCCAGTTTATTGTTTGCTGTCATGTTTAACTGTTTTCTCTTGTGTAGTTGGAGCGTGCTCATGTATCTGTTGGTTGCCTGTCTGTAGAGGTGTGGTTACCTGCCTGTTTGCTGTCGCTCACCGGTTCAGTGCCCAGTTCATGTGGAGGAGGATTCCTCGGTATCTGCCCGTGTCTTGGGAGAATCATCTGGGCTTTGCTTCACACCACACCAGCTTCAACGGACTCTCTTCGGATTGCTCCAGACTTCAATGCACACACTCGTCTTACGAACACACTTGTCACTAGCCCATAGCAGCTCGTTGGATCTGCATCAGCAGCCGGCACCGGGAACACCTTTCATTGAATTGAATTCCTTTGTTAATAAATCCTATTGAACTGTCATCTCTGCTTTTGGGTCCTTTGTCTTCCCCCACCCCCTCCGTGACACTTCTTAATACCCATTCCTGCACATACATACATGCATTGTTTTATATGTACTTTCACCAAAGAGATGGCCTTGTGTATCAAACAATTTAATTAGTGGTAAAACTATTGTTTCTACTTAGGGTTGGGAATTTGAACAAACTCCTAACCCTTTACACTTCGGTGAGTAACTTGTCCCGTACCATTTGTGCTATGGACATGAATATCTGGGTTTCCTTCCACATATTTGTATGCAAATTTTGGGACATTGCATAAAAAATGCTAGACGAAAACACCAAGATGCAAATATGCCCACAAAAAAACGTAAAATTTAATTTTTTTATCAATAAGAAAACATGCACATAAACTACAATGGGAACCCAGTGGAATTCGGTGTATTCCAATAGAATTTTTTTAGGAATATAGATTAAAAAAAAAGTCTTGTGATTTTGCACTTATCAAGCCATGTGAATACATAATTTGCATGATTCAGTCAGAGAATATCAGTATCCTTGCATAGCCCCCCGGGTCAAACGGCAAAACACTTGAGGGGGACCCCCGTCCCATATTGAAGCACTAAAAATGTTCCAGCGTCCTGTATTCGTGTATCAAAAAGTTTGCAACCCTAAGCAAATATGAGGTTTGTGAGAGCGTTTTGTCTGCATGCTCCAAACCGCAAGCAATTTATTACATTGAACAAAAGAGCCACAGTGGCTTCCTAAGTGGCCAGAACTTTC
The DNA here is from genome assembly GCF_019703515.2 of Myxocyprinus asiaticus. NCBI lineage: Eukaryota > Metazoa > Chordata > Actinopteri > Cypriniformes > Catostomidae > Myxocyprinus > Myxocyprinus asiaticus. The sequence continues at coordinate 14,769,594 of NC_059359.1, forward strand.
ATTTCCATATATTTTTTGTGTCGATTTCACCGTAAGTGACATTTTGTTCTCTGAATGGGATGGAAAAGCAACTCTATTTGCATAATTTTATAATTTTTGTCATAAATTAAATTTGTAACTTGGATAGAAACATAGGTAATGATACCTCAAATCGTACAACTTGTTGAGGAGAGGTGTGCTATTACTTTTCTAAGAGATAAGACTTTTGATTTTTTTCCTGGTGGACGATAAAACTTGCATTGAAGACTTACAATGATGAGCCAAAACATTATGACCACCTGGCTATTATGCTGTTGTTCCTCAGCATCAGTGGCGGATTTAGGCATGGGTGACTTGTGGGGAACCACTCCCCCCCCGGTCAACAACTTTGGGGGCGTGTTGAAGCGGGTTTCGCCCAAGGCTCCATACAAGCTAGAACTGCTACTGCTTAGCGTGCTGCCAAAACAGCACCGACCTGTCAAGGCATGGACTCTACAAGACCCCTGAAGGTGTCCTGTGGTATCTGGCACCAAGACATTAGCAGCAGATCCTTCAAGTCCTGTAAGTTGCAAGGTGGAGTCTCTGTGGATCAGACTTGTTGGTCCAGCACATCCCACCGCTGCTCAATCGGATTGAGATCTGGGGAATTTGGAGGCTAGGGCAACACCTTGAACTCTTCATCATGTTCCTAAAACCATTCCCAAACAATGTGTGCAGTGTGGCAGAGCACATTATCCTGCTGAAAGTGGCCACTGACATCAGGGTATACCATTGTCATGAAGGGGTGTACCTGGTCTGCAACAATGTTTAGGTATGTAGTACGTGTAAAATTGACATCCATATGAATGGCCGGACCCAGGGTTTCCCAGCAGAACATTGCCCAGAGCATCACACTCCACCGGCTTGTCATCTTCCTAAAGTGTATCCTGGTGCCATCACTTCCCCCGGTAAATGGCGCACACGTACACGGCCATCCACGTGATGTAAAAGAAAACAGGACTCATCAAACCAGGCGACCTTCTTCCACTGCTCCAAGGTCCAGTTCCGACACTCGCGTTCCCATTGTAGGTGCTTTCGACGGTGGACAGCGGTCATCATGGGCACTCTGACCAGTCTGCGGCTACACAGCCCCATATGCAGCAGGGTCCGATGCACTGTGTTTTGTGACACATTCCTCCCGTAACATCATAAAAATTATGTTTTAACTGAGCTCAAAGTCTCTAAAGTATATCTAGCAGCAAATAATCAAAGCCTCAATAATATTAAATTCTTCAGATCACCATGATCTCTCTACAATCAGAGAGGAAGTAAACCAAGGAGTTTTGTGAAAGTACCCGAGAAATTTCAGAAGCTATGGGACTTGGCCCATGCTATAAAGCTATTAAATTTAGGGGAAGGGCCAAAAATTTGCTTGGCTGCTGGGGTGTTGAACTCCTTATGTAATCCCACCAGCCGTCACCCCTCCCAGCCTTTTAGTCCCTCTTGCTCTGGTTTAAACCTCATCCACCCTTTTTTCCCCCTCCCTTAAGACAGGGAAGAACACGGAGGCCTTGTACTGGTCCAGGCTTGGGGTTCTGGGACTGGTGCCGACCATGGAGGGACCACGTCAGTCTCCCCTGAGCCATTTCCTGTCTAACCCTCCCATCTAATACCAAACAGACCTCATACTGCTTGTGTTCCCCGACAGAAGTTAGCCAATGGGCGTGCCAGAACCCTCCATGCTCCATTGCACTTATCAAAAACATCAGAAAACAGAGAAAGTCAGTGTGGAGTGTTAAACAGTCTCCATAGTCTCAGTGTTACTGTAGAACCATCAACTATTCTGTCTCACAGTTGTTGAGAACGATATGATAATTATAAACAAGGGTTATTATAGTTATTTATTTATTTGTTTATGTTTGATTTGTCCTTTCAGTTTAGTTGTTTTCATCAGTTTTCACGCAATGGCTGTTTTAGTTATCACTGTTGTAATTAGTGTTGTAAAATAAATTCCTGTTCTATTTCATTTTAATGAGTTTTTTCCAATTATGTTCAGTTTTATTTTCAATTCACTTAACGAAAATGTTTTCACTTTGATTCAGGTTTTGTTTAACAAAAATATCACTGCTGTAAACAAGGTCTATTTGTGATTGGGTGTGGCAGTTTCTCATAGTGACAGTAGTGGGAAAACAACTCCATACATATTTGTTTGTATATTCAACATGTAATAGGTTGTAGGCTTTACCTGTGGGGAAATGTGATTTGTCCTTGGGCATCAGTGAGATTAATAAGTAGGTAAGAGGTTCCAGGAATTATCCGGCACATATTTGTGAATCAAAACAAAAATTTTCTTCACACCCATATTCTATTTTTATAAATGCCAGTGTCAATGTGAATGCCTGGAAGCAAGTGTTTTGTTTCTGAAATTCTCATATTTTCTTGATTCATCAGAGCCAAGTTAAACTGCTTCCAGGAATCCTTGGCATTCATCTCAACACATGGCATTTTTTATGCAATAGAATTGGGCAATTTTCTATTATTGACGCTTGCTCCTATTTCAGCATCTGAAATGGCAATTGATTCTTCATAGCTGCAATTATCACAGTCAATTATCAGATTAGCGGTTGGCTCCTAAATAAACTTTGGGCTCTGCCATTATGATTCTAATTGCGGCTGGACTATTTTAGTTCCGGTCTCCATAAGAAGCACTGTAAAAACTACCAATACAAATATTCCAGATATGGGAAAAACAACCATTTTAAGTTATAAAGCCTTTGCACACCAAACAAGAATTTTTGGTCCAAATGTTCGCCGCGATTAACATTTTGATAAGAAACAATGGATTCATATGAAGCTGTGCACACCTGGAGTGAACATTCATGCGTCGACAAAGCGAGGTTTTTTTTAGAAAGACTAACTACAAGCCCTTATATTTGAAAACCATGAGCAAAACTATGCAAGATAAAATAACCCAGGCTACATTAAATCCTGGTTAAGTTTTTTTTACTGTGTTAGATCGTCACTTGATGTCCACTGTAAAATCTGGGTCCTAAAGCAAAACCAGTTAAGTACCATTGCTCTAAAGTATCAGCACTATGAAGGCCAATTTTTACAAATTGAATACGCTAAATGTCAAAATATCTGCTAAGAACATATGCTGATGTGAGTGTAAACACTGGAGACTGGAAAACGAAAACAGGCTTCCATTATGAATCGTGGATCAGGAAAGGGGTGGATACAGAAAAGAGACGTATTTCACAGGAACGTACAGTGGGGTTGAAAAGTCCGTTCTGTTGCATTGTTCTAATTTAATACAGCTTTTTTTTTCCTTTACAAATTATATTATCAGCATATCAATGAAAAGTTTAATTAAAAAATTTACATTGATTAAAAAATTTCTTTCACTAGTTTGAGCAAAACCTGATGATCCATGTTATCCAGCATGATTTGAGAATGTTTGTCAAGTTTATGTGTTTTGTTCTTGTTTTCATGTCTTTTATTTTAAAGTTTAGTTCCTGTTCAGGTCATGTGGTGTCATGTCATGTGAATTCCTGTTCCCTCATGTGATCTTGTCATGTGTTTCCCCTGTTCTTGTGCCTTGTTTTCATTGGTTCAGTGTTTGATTACTTTGTTATTAATCTTGTCTTTTCATTGATTAAAGTTAATTTAGACTTGTTATCTTGTTTATAGTTTAGTCTTGTGATTGGTTGTCTTGTTTACCTGTTACCCATGTCTTTGAATTTAAGCCCTCATGTTTGCCATTGTCGTTTGTCAGGTATTGTTAATGTAATGTTGTTTCCATGTCATGTCATGCCATGCCATGTCATGTCATGTCATGCCATGTCAAAGTCAAGTCAAGTCTATGTTTTGTTTTGTTTTGTTCACGTTTATAGTTACTGCACTTGGGTTTCTCACTTCTTCATCGTTTTCGTCTGCCTGTCATTGCCTGCTGAGCTTCGTTAAAGAATACCTGACCGACACAAGATGAACCCAGTAGTTCAGCTTCTTCGTCTTCACCAGGGGAATCGTCCCCTGGAGGATTATGTAGAGGAATTCTGTGCTCTGGCCTGCAGGGTGGATTTGGTGGACTGTTTCCATTCTGGGCTAAATGAGCCGGTTTCCTCCCTGATGCCTAATGGTCGGTGTACCGACAGCATTACTCAGTATATCAACCTTACCCTACTGATAAGTGGTTCACAATTCACTGTAGGGGAGACGGTTAATGAGCCAGTGCCCATGCCTGCCACGATTAACAAGCCAGCACCCATGCCTGTAGCATTTTTCCAGTCATCCACGGCTTCGCCCCTCAAGCCTCCCACGGCTCCGCCTTCCACGGCTTCGCCCTTTGAGCCTACCCCAGCTCCGCCTTCCACGACTTTGCCCCCTCGAGCCTCCCACGGCTCCACCTTCCACGGCTTCGCCCTTCGAGCCTCCCCCAGCTCCGCCTTCCACGGCTTCACCCCTCGAGCCTCCCCCGGCTCCGCCTTCCATGGCTTCGCCCCTCGAGCCTCCCACGGCTCCGCCTTCCACGGCTTTGCCCCTCGAGCCTCCCACGGCTCTGCCTTCCATGGCTTTACCCCTCGAGCCTCCCACGGCTTCGCTCCTCGAGCCTCCCATGGCTCCGCCTTCCACGACTTTGCCCCATGTCATGACCGCCAAGCCAGAGTTCCACGTCATGGCTGCCAAGCCAGAGTTCCATGTCATGGTCGCTGAGCTTGTGCCACCTTCTGCCCCGGATCCTCAGTGTGCTCCAGGCCATGTCACGGCCACGCCAGAGTCAGCTCCAGGCCATGTCACGGCCACGCCAGGGTCAGCTCCAGGCCATGTCACAACCATGCCTGAGCCTGTCACAACAATGCCTCAGTCTGCTTCATGCCATGTCACAGCCGGACCTCAGTCTGCTCCATGCCATGTCTCAGCCAAGCCCCAGACTGCTTCATGCCATGTCACAAGCAAGCCTTTGTTCCACGGACCAGGCCCACCTCCACTCCACGATCCAGGCCCGCCTCCGCTTCACGGTCCAGCGGTCATGGCTGCCACGGCCAACAAGTCATCATCCACACCTACCATGGCCAAGTCAGGATCCTGACATACCATGTTTCCATGTCATGCCATGTAGCCACGCCCACCCCCCCCCCCCAACACGTCAAGTTGCCACGTGACAAAGTGAACTTTGTGTCGGGAGCCGCCCCTAGTGGGGGGGATATGACACGTTTATAGGTTTTGTTCTTGTTTTCATGTCTTATTTTAAAGTTTAGTTCCTGTTCAGGTCATATGGTTTCATGTCATGTGAATTCCTGTTCCCTCATGTGATCTTGTCATGTGTTTCCCCTGTTCTTGTGCATTGTTTTCATTGGTTCATTGTTTGATTACTTTGTTATTAGTCTTGTCTTTTCATTGGTTGGTTCATTTAGTCTTTTTATCTTGTTTATAGTTTAGTCTTGTGATTGGTTGTCTTGTTTACCTGTTACCCATGTCCTTGTATTTAAGTCCTCATGTTTGCCATTGTCGTTTGTCAGGTATTGTTAATGTAACATTGTTTCCATGTCATGTCAAGTTGTTCATGTTTATATTTTGTTTTGTTCACGTTTATAGTTAGGGTTTCTTATTATCACGATTGGAAATAAACTGCACTTGGGTTGCAAGGAAATGGAATGGAAGCAAGGAAATCTGACCTTTCATACCAAGGAGTTAACACGGTCATTGTCACAAATTTGCTTATTTGATTAGTGACCTAGAATTATGGCAAAATCTTAAATAGTTCTTTTTTCATTAACACAATTTCTTTGTTTAAAATGTGGATTATTTCCAGGTTTAAATTATTTTCAATGTGGGCTCAGATTTTTGAACCCCACTTTGTTTTCTTGTAGGCCTACTGTGGAAGAATATATTATGTGCCAGCAGAGGTATCTATATATTCCTTTCTTGTTTCACCATAATAGCTGTCATTTGTCTGAATTGTCCTTCCATGGTGCCTATTACAAACAGAATGGATCCAAAACATCTGATAATTTAAAGTTGCTTCAAACAGTCCTTACCACCTAAAGATCTCATTCCACACCTCAAACAGGTTTAACTCAAGAACAACTTTGTTTTCATGCACACTCATCACCTAAAACACCTGGTAAGCTTTATCACCTCATTTCACCCCAGTTATGGTCTCAGCGAACATGCACAATCTTGTCTATGATATCCTTCTGTCTCCACAATCCATTACAGCAACTTTTTTACATGGACACCTTCGTGGATCGTCAAACCTAATGGTGTGCTTTTGACAAACATGCAGTTGATAAGTGCACATCGCCCCACTCATTTGCTAAGCCTTGGTGTAAGGAATGTTCTTGTAGTTCACTCCTCTGTGCTAAAAGGCAACATTATGTAAGACTGGTCCAACACTGACAGCCTTTGCCTCCTGCTGGTTTGTCTCCAGTTTTGCTCCCCCATGCTCCCTACTGACTTTGAAGGGCTGCTGCACTGGCGTGTAAATCAGCCCATGGGACAGGTGGAAATCTGCCAGCTGTGTGGAGATCCAGGCAAGAATGTCATAGGAGATGGAGATGTCATATAAAACCAGCAGAAACCTTGGATCTGTCAAAAGTTGCAATCCTCTGCTCTGGTCCATGTTTTTTTGAGCACCAAGAGGATATTGGGAGAAATATGTCCACTATTTTTCTCTTTATCTGTTTATTATCTAAAAGTGGAGGTGGGAAGAACAGAGTTCAAAGAGAGGAGAGATGTTTGAATTGGACAGTGTTCATATTCTCTTTCTCATTTGTCATTATTTATAATGCAAAATTGCAAATGCCACTTTATCATCATTTTATAATACATGGGTATCTGGCAGAATATAATAATAACAGCTAGATTTTTACATTTTCTGAAAAAAATGTGAGTGGTGCTTGTCTGTACAAAACTTGTTACCATGATGTTAGGGTGTTGTGGATGGTTGCCCCCAGCACTGCGATGTGGTTGTTAAGGTGTCCTAAATGTTTTTAAGTGTGTTGCTATGTGATTGCTAGAATTTTATGAGTGGTTGCTATGGTTCTGTTCTGGGTGATTACTTACTGATCCAAGTCTAAAGAGCCTAGCCATAAGTCTATATGATAGACTGGTCCCTAGATATGGCTCGGGTCCCAGCCTTTAATGCAATTCTAATGGATTTTTTGTGTGTGCAAGTTTTATCTTCCACATTATATTGCATTAACATTCATGCATTTGGCTGATGTTTTTATCCAAAGAGATTTGTAGTGTTTTATGTACACTACTGAGCACTTTATTTGAAACACTATAGTCCTAAAATAAAGTACCCGACGTGGTGTTCTGCTGTTGTAGCCCATCCGCCTCAAGGTTCAACATGTTGTGCATTCCGAGATGCTATTCTTCTCACTACAATTGAACAGTGCGGTTATCTGAGTTACCATAGCCTTTCTGTCAGCTCAAACCAATCTGGTCATTCTCCATTGACCTCTCTCATTACAAGGTATTTCTGTCTGCAGAACTGCCGCTCACTGGATGGTTTTTTGTTTTGTTTTTGGCACCATTTGGAGTAAATTCTACAGACTGTTGTGCATGAAAATCCCAGGAGATCAGCAGTTACAAAAATCTTCAAACCAGCCTGTCTGGCACCAACAATCATGCACAGTCAAAATCACTTAGATCACATTTTTTACCCATTCTGATGGTTGATGTGAACATTAACTAGTTCCTGACCCTATCTGAATGATTTTGTGCATTGCACTGCAGCCACACAATTGGCTGATTAGATAATCACATGAATAAGTAGGTGTACGGATGTTCCTAATAAAGGTCTTAGTGAGTCTATACAGTTTCTCAGTTTGTGTGTTCTCAGGGAATTGAACCCACGATTTTGGCAGTGCTAGCACTATGCTCTACCAGTTGAGCTACAGGAACTCTCAATCATCTGCTATTCAAAAAGCACAGGTCTGATTGCTTAGAAAAGTGACAGTACACCTCTCTTCAATAAGCCACACAATTTGAGGTAACATTCTTGTTCGTAGCTCAAATGGTTTAATACTTGGGGTTAGGTTTTTTTTCCCCCCAAACCCCCAGCCGTATTTATAAGCAACTGAGCGCAACAGTCCATTTCCGGAAATAACAATACCATCCATTTTTTTTTTCCCCATTGTGGAATTGACATTTGAACAAAAACATATAAACCTTTAAAGTCAGATTTATAGCTTCGAGATTATTAGTTGATGAAACAGTATATGCTTCTGTTGAATTCATGAGTCAACTTTCCCTGAATGACGCAATCGAGTCTCCCTGCACTCTCAAACTACTTATATATTTGGAAATATCTGAAAATAAATTGTTTCTATTCATATAATAAACAACTTCAAAATAAATAGTTTCATGTTGTAGCCTTTGTGCTATCTTTGTTTTATTGGCGAAAAATCATAAACATTTTATCATCTCATTTAATGGTTACTTGTTGGTTTGAGGGACACCCAAATGCTTTTAGACCCACAAAAGTTTTTTGCTCAGCTTAAATAGCTTGTTTTCTGTTTTGCCAGTCTAGTTTTGAGATATATTGGTCCAAGTATTGAAATCATTGAGTAAAACTTAATAGCACACTCTTATTTTAAGTCAGTCTTATGTGACAGGGTTAAAACCAGTGGCGGTACGTCAGAGGAGGCAAGGGAGGCTGTGTCTCTTCAAAAATTTATTCAAAATTAACATAACAATTACATGAACAGTTTTAATAAACAGTTGTCTAATCAATTTACCTATTTAGTCTGCATAAGTCAGATGCAAATAATGTACAAATATATATGGGTTTCGCTGTCTTTTTCTGCATATCGCTGCCCCCTTCAGCATATTGCGGCACCGTTTTGTGGCCCGTTCTGCATAACACGGCTGCTCATTTCAGCTTATCGCGGCCCATTCAGCCCCTTTCACGGCTGGCCCGCCCGGTTCTCCCAATGGCCAGTCCGCCCCTGATTGGGCCACCGTCGGCCCACCGGGAAAATGCCGGTGTGCCAGATTACCAATCCAGCCCTGCTCACCCTCATGCCATCCCAGATGTGCATGCATGACTGTCTTTCTTCAGCAGAACACAAATGAAGATTTTTGGAAGAAGATAGAGCTCTGACAGGTCCTTATAATGGATGTACATGGGTGCCAGCACCTTTTTTGGTCCAAAAGTCATATTTAGGCAGCAACAAAGTAATCCATGCGACTCCAGTCAATCAATGAATGTCGTCTGAAGTGAATCGATAGGTTTATGTAAAAAACAAGTCGATAATTAAAAAGTTTTTAACTTAAAATCGCCGCTTCCATCCAGGGCTCTGATGCTGTTTGAAATGGCCAAACTCTCGCTTGACATTTGTTCTTCTGTTGTAAATAAGCGCTGTTTCCGAATTCTCGCGTGAACTTGCAGATGCACTTACGTCATGCTTTGCATCAGCTGCTGGCAGGAAGTACTTTTTAAAAGTTGATAACATTTTAATTATTGATTTATTTTTTACACACATATCAATTCTTCTAAGCAGGGTGGGAGATCCGGGTTCAGATTCTGCATTGAAACCAGAAAGTAATCACATTTGTATAAGCAGTGATGAGCATGATTTCCCTCAAGCAATACATTTTTACTCCACTGATGGTTAAGTTCAGTTTAGGGGTTTGGGTTGGGTATTACAGTTTATAAAGAATACATTCAGCCTCACTGTATTACAACCTAAACACCCCTCTGTGGACATTTCACCCTGAAAATGGAGCTCACACGTCCAATTTGCCCAACAAACCTTTACCACTTTGGCCACTGGGGGCAGTGTTTTGAATTTCGGTAAGCACAGACCGATTTTAAAGAAAAGTCAACCTATTGTTTCCGATTTCACTGTGAGATTAGTCTGAGTGAATATTAATCATCTGTAGATCGACAAAGGGTTGGTGATCGGAAAGATTATAAGGCATTGTTAATTGTCGGAGACTATTTTAACATATCAGGGAGCGATCATCTTTGCACAAAAGCATAATTATCAGTAAAGAAAAAAACTGAGATTATAAGATTTAAAGCAATTTTGTATTGGTTTGATCATTCAACATTGTTCGTTACGGACTGCCAGTTGTTAAAACCAAACACACCCTTTTCAGTCAGCGATTCTCCCAAAGGCTCTTTCAATCCTCAGTGCTGTCATGTTTTATTCAGTGTGGAAAATCTTTGTTAATTGGTCTAGAGTTGGCTTTTCATGTCTGTTTCCTTAACAACAGGGGAAAGACCCCTTCTCCCTCCTCTTTCCTTTCCTAAACCCTGCCCATTTAAGGCTGTTCCTCAGTTTCCCCTCTCTCCCTTTCTATCTCTTTCTCATTCTGTGTGTGAGGGTTGTGTGACAGCTTTTCCTGCTTGTTGCGAACGGCTGAAAGGGAAAGAACTTTTACGCTGATGATTCAAGAGGAAGTTGCCAGCTCTTCACTTCAGACTCTTGTAATGCAAAATCAAACTGAGACATATGCACACACGACTAAAGAGTCACTGGATGGGAATGTGAAGACCAAAAGCTGAGTTTATTCATTGGCTGTTACCAGGCTGTAAACTCTGCACGATTTGGGCTGTGTAAAATATTGATGCAGCCAGATCTGAACTAAATTTAGAAAACAGCTTTGACACTTCTTTATGGTGAGTTGCTGACTTCTTAGTTTTTTATATTTATTAGTTTGGCACAGCTGCAGTATACCTGTTGCACTGTATGAGGAGAGATGAGAATTTGTTCTGTTTTAATGCAGTATGGATGTTCTGTGAATGGTTTCCATAAGGGTGTCAGGGATTGGAGCGTATCATACCGCTCAATTGGTCTTGGTATCCTAGTCCCATATAAATGTGATGCTGGGTGCTGCAATTATAGAGATCTGGCACACATCCCTTCTGTAGGACTTTTGTTGTCCTTTAAGGTTATGATTTATGAATCATCCAATCTATGATGACCATCTGTGCGAAAGGAAATTATTTTAGATGAGGCACCAAGGATCAGTTTGCATCTCATCAAATTTGTGTGTGTCTGTGGATGTTTGCTTACATGTGTGAGTTTGAACTAAGTAGCATCTACCTAGAGCATAACTTGACTAGAGGACTAGAGCTGTACAGGTAAGTTGGTTTACACTATACCTCAATTAAAATAAACACCCTGGCTCATTTTGAGTTTATAGGCGGGAAGGTCAATAATAAAGTAATGTGATCAGGCAGTTTAATGCTTGGCTTACATGTTTTGTCAGTATGAAAGGGTTTCCTGTGCAAGAGCCAAGTCAGTAGTTAAAAGCCCCCATTCTTGCATGTCACATATTTTTTTAGTTATACTTTTGATATGAAGATCTGGAGTCTCGACCTGGATATAATAGCACCTTTGAGCTGCTGATCTTTAGGGTATTTGTTTGTTTTGGCATGCAATGTTAATTTGATTTATATTCTCATAGAGAGATGAGCACATGAATACAGCTGCTTTTTATTTAGCAAAGCTGACTTGTGTTCAAATCTATTCAACCCTGCTCTGAGCATCTGCTTGTTTCCCCAAACTCTGTTTATCCGCGAACCACCTCATCTTTTTGCGTGCTGGCAGTTAACATAGTCTGTAGATTCAGGGGGAGGTCAGAAGGTCAATCACTGCTTAAAGTGCATTTGTAAACCTGCTATATCTGTATGGCAGAGATGGGTAGATAGGACATGAATACACCACATATAACCAGTATTATTATAATTAATTTGAACTAAAATAAAAACTTAATGAAAAAATCTTTGTTAATTTCAATAAAAATTAAAACATAATTGGACACATAATGACATAATTATAAAACCTGAAACTAAACTGAAATGATTTTAAAACTAACTAAAATATTATAAAAATGCCCATGAATTACCCAGTGTATTATACAGTAAAATGATGAACTTTATAACTTGCCTTCATTACAGGGATAGTTAAACTAAGTAAAAAAAAAAAGTAAAAATAATAAAATAAAAAATTATTTACATACATTAACACAGGTTGTTTCAAACCCGTATGACTTTTTTCCATGGAACACAAAAGGAGATTTTGTTCTATGTTAGCCTAAGTCACCATTCACTTTCATTGCATCTTTTATTTTTATTTTTTTATTTTTTTATAGACAATGAAAGTGAATGGTGACTGAGGCTGTCATTCTGACAAATATCATCTGCTGTGTTTCATAGAAGAAAGCAAGTCATACAGGTGTGAAACAACATGACAGTGAATAAATGATGACAGCATTTTCATTAATGCCACTAGATAGCAATAACACTAAACTTCCCTGAGAATGTTAACGACATTAAACATCTTTGAATTATTTCAGTTAACGCATTAACTTTACCAGCCATAAAATACTAAAACAAAAGCTAAATATACTGAAAAACAACTTAAACTTAAAGTCATTGAAAAACTAAAATTAAAAATCATGTAGTGAAAATTAACAAAAATGAAGATTAATTGAAAGGACACATTGAATATAAAAGTGAAATGAAAACTAAATGAAATATCAAACCTGGGATAACCCTGGACACAACACACATTCACACTCAAAACACAGAGACCTGTTTAATCATGGAGTGTTCAATGGCAGGACAGACTTTTGTAAGCTGAATCAGTGAAGACTCTTGATGTCTGAAGACTCTCTTTGGCCTGAAAAGTTTCAGCTCTCTGACAGATGTGAGGACAGAGAGAAGGAACTTGTGCTCCGCTATCTGAGTTTGATTGATTCAGAAGCATATTTACACCCGGCACTCCTTTTTCTCTGGGGGTTTAAAATGTTTAAAAAAAATAATCGTGTGTTCAATTTGTCTCGGAAGTCGGAGCTCCGACTTATGAACTGACAAATGGAACGCCCCCTGATGTCGGAATTCGTATTCGGAAAGTCGGACAAACTTCAGAAAGCAAGATGGCTGCGAAGAGCATCGACTGTAGTGTGCTGTGGGTTTAAAGTTTTTTTTTTAGCACTTTTGTCATTTTTGTGTCCAATTTAGTAAGTCGTATACACAATACTGTATTACCGTTGCCTATAGGCATGTTGCTACAATCCTGTTATGCGTGAATTACCACGTAATGTGTTGTTTATAAACTGGTTCAGCTAAAATTGGCTAGGTCGCTGCTGCTAACAACAACAATGGTCGCTGCTGCTACAAGAACAATGGTCAATGTTGCTACAACAACACTGCCTAACGTTACAAACCGTAAAACCGTTTACACATAAACCCCGTTAGGCAAATTTATATTGCAAATATACATTTGGACTTCCATAGGGCATTGCCCTTTGTTTACACAGCTGGTTCGATTAAAACATGGTTAACATGTTTTGATACAATCAAATATGCGGAAACATTAAAATACCTTCTCCGCTTTCTGTCATCTTCCTCGAGGTCTCTTAGGTGAAGGGCATACTTATTTTGTAGCTCTCTGTACTCCAAAAGAGCTAGTGCAACAGTTACTTTCCTGGAGGCGTCCATCTTTTTTCCGACTTGTCATGTTGTGTGTAATGGAACGCATCCAACTCGGATTTCTAGTTTTTTTAACGGATATGATGTCGATCCGAGTCCTGAGCTCTGACTTCCAAGACAAATGGAATGCAGCATAAGTCAGTCAGTGCTTTTTAAAGGGATAGTTCACCCAAAAGTGAAAATTCTCTCATCATTTACTCACCCCATGCCATCCCAGATGTGTACGACTTTCTTTCTTCATCTGAACAAAAACGGTTTTTAGAAGAATATCACAGCTCTGTAGGTCCATAGAATGCAAGTGAATGGTGGCATGAACTTTGAAGGTCCAAAAAGCATATAAAGGCAGCATAAAAGTAATCCATATGATTCCAGTGGTTAAATCAGATAAATATTTAAGCCCTTTTTTTTACTATAAATCTCCACGTTCACTTTCACATTCTTCTTTTGGTTTAGGTAATTTGTATTCTTTGTGCATATTGCCACCTGAGGGCAAGGAGGTGAATTTCTAGTAAAAAAAAAAAGAGACTTAAATATTTAAATGTTTCTCACCCACACCTATTATATAGCTTCTGAAGATATGGATTTAACCACTGGAGTTATATGGATTACTTTTAAGCTGCATTTATGTGCTTTTTGGATCTTCAAAGTTCTGGCCACCATTCACTTGTATGAACCTACAGAGCTGAGATATTCTTCTAAAAATCTTTGTTGCGTTCAGCAGAGGAAAAAAGTAATACACATCTGGGATGGCAAGAGGGTGAATAAATGATGAGAGAATTTTCATTTTTTGGTGAAACTATCCCTTTATCACCTCCCAAACATTCTTTCTCTCCCCCATCTGTCCGTTTTATGAGTTTGATTGAGAGAATAAATCTCCAAATAAACAATATAGCAAATCTCAGATAATATATGACAAAATATAATTTGATTGGTAGACATTGTCTTAGTTAACGTAACTGGCCTGATTTACAAAAGAACTGAGAACAGACAGTCTCTCTGGAGTAGTAATACAGTTATTAAGGGACTTAGTAAATCCACTGGATTTTGTGGCTGAACATGGGTGTGTACAAAATATAACATCTCACTGAAGGGATTGATTGCACCAAAAATAAAAATGCTGTCATCATTTACTCAATCTCACAAACTCAGTGGTTGGTTACTTCAAATTTCTTAGTCAATCACAGTAACCTTTGATCTGTTTGGTCTGACAAACCTGATTAGCATAACCACTTTGGTAGATTTTGTCTTTAGTGCATCTCTATGCATGTGATGAGGTTAACAATGCCCACCCACCCATGGGAAAAATGGCACACATGTTTTGTGTCCTACAGTAATCAGAGGGCATGCGTAATGGATCCAGCATGTTTCTGAGGATCTGTGAAGGCCTGCAGGCTCAGATTGACCTGCAGATGAGATAATGCTCTATTTGTGGAGCTTTGGAGCTGGGATCACCTGAGGGTTATTTGCTCCATCACCCACACACTTTCTGTGCCTTTATACTGAATGCAAGTAAGAAAAAGACTTCAGATACTCATACATGTGATTAATTAAATGCAAGCAACTCAGGCTCACATTAATAATAGAGCTCTTTGGGTTGTAAAATTAAAACAAGTCTTAATGACTTTTATTTTAGGGTTTTAGCAATAGGTAGACATTAGGGAAGTGTGCTGGTCATGTTCACATAGATTACTTGTGGCCCTGTTGACCTGACCCTAGAGGTGGATGGGGGCAGAAGATCAGGGTACATCAGGGAAGCACATTCTTCTCAACATTTTCATAGAAATGTACTTGGGCTCTTTGGTTTCAATCAGACACACATCTGGATCACATTACCACCCAGGCTAAGGGCACAGCCTTCAGTCACACAACCTCCATTGATATTCATACCACCGTTGGCATGCAACTACAACCTCTGTTATATTAATTTCATTGAATGGTACTACTGACAAACAACCATCATGAGAACATAATGGAGTAGGCCTATTATATGATCTTAAGATGGGACTTTTTAAGATGGGAAAAGTTTGAATTAATATCTCTCAGCAGCTTTATTGAAGTCTTGGGCTGCTTTCCAATTTTCATACTTAGACTATGTATACGCTAAAAGTAAGCACTTTGCTGGTGAGAAGAATGTGTAGTTAGATTGTATGGCAGGATTTGGACATACTACTATGTCAGTCACTACCTTAAAATTAGTGCGCTCAGTCGATTAATCACATAATGTTTTGTAGTTCACAATTAATTTATTAATAGCAGATTTTGAAAGTGCTGAAATTTGACTTTAAATATACTTCTTTTCTTGTCAAAAAGCATTTATTTCCTTCTTAGGAAAGAAAACAAAACAATTTGTAACAATATAATGCTTTATTAACTTTTTCCAAACAAAGCCATCCACAGTATAAAGATAGAAATGCACTAAAATAGCACCATTTCAAGTAACATTAAATGTTTTCCCAAGTTTAAGTGGGAGTTTGACTAACTGAAAGAACTAGTCCCCACATAGGTTGCATATTCATTGCAATGGGCATTAAATCTCTTTAACTCTCATCCTCCATTATATTAATCAGCCAGCAGACTGTGGCTATCCATTTTGCTACAGCAATCGTGAAGCCGTGTTCATGATTCGTGTCAGAGGGTCAACGCCAGCGTCAAGCGCTGCTTGAACTCCACATGAAAATCGCTTGCAGACCAAAATGGCTCTTTCTGCGTTTTGGTGGTAGTTAAGACTCGGCATGCTTCTGTGGTAATTAAACTGCACCTTACTTAGGCTGAAAAATACTTGATTTTTGTCACAAGTTCCATCTAGGCTTGTTTTGTATAACAAATAGCGTTAAGAACTTCTTTCCCCATCACTTTATTACTGACACTGAATCACTGTTGTGTGTGCGTCAATGTAATGACTCCTGGCGGACACATCATAAAGGTTCCACCCTTCTAACCATTGTTTATTCTGGTTTATGCTGTATTAAAGGTAAACGCGATAATCGCGATTAAGAAAAATTAACGTGTTAAACTTTTTAAATTAATCGCACGCTTTAATTTTGACAGCTCTACTTAAAATGTATTATTACTTGACTTTTTGGTTGAAAAATGTAAATTGAATGACTTAAAGGATTCCGTGCGACTTCTCTTCAACTGAAAAAGTCTAAAGACAACCACAGACTCCTCTTTCGTTCCTCAAGGATTGTGGCAATATTTGCTCAAAAAGCATGCTCGGACGCACATGTTATAAATCCACCAAAAGAAAAAAAGTAAAAGATTATCATCCTTGAATCATGGTGGCATTCTTTTTTCCACACACTGATTTGTAACATACTTATTGCAATTTTGCATAATATTTAGGATGGATATGAATTGGGACACAGCCTTAGGGACTGTTCACACTGAACACGTTTTTCCATCCTTCTGCACTGTTTTTACATACAATAGACGGACGTCTTTAACCGTTGCACCGTTTCTCGCAGTTTTCTCAGTGTCTTGTGAAGGAGCGCCTCATTTTTTAGATGCCATGTCAGGTTAAACAGAATGTCAACTTCTAAAAACACATCTCAAGACACCTACATTCTTTTCTTTTTGTTGCACTGTGTCTTTATTTTGCGAAATAACTCATTCGATCTGAACGGTCCCTTTCGGTTAGAAATGCCTGCTTACATTTCAGTTCTCAGGCATTTAAATGTCAGTAGACCAAACAGTGGTGATAGAACCATAGAAGAAATAATACTAGTCTTACATTTAAGATGAAGCTTTGGTCTTTGTATCATGCAGCACTTGCCTACATGTTATAATAGCAAAAGTTAAGTGTTTTATTTATGCAGAATTTCAGTCACCAGTTATAAACTTACATTGCCAGAGTCATTTTTCATCTTATATTACTAGATTAAAACAGTGCGGGCAGAGCTTCATGCATTTCAGGAAATCTGCATTGAAGAATTTAGCTTGGCTGTCTGTGGTCCTCATTTAGGCTCTGCTTTTTTAGGGCTGGCATGCATCTTTAGGGCCAGCTCCACCTTTTATGCAGGGGTTAGGGATCTGATGGCAACCACATGTCTGACTTGGCTCCAAATTAAATATCCCCTTCTGCACGAGCTACTGGCAGGAAAGACAGCGCAAATGCGTTACACCATTTAAATGCTAGATTCCATGTAAAGAGAAACAAGACTGGGTACACTACATTCTTTTGGAAATGTTATGGTTAGGTCCAGACCTGTAAAGGAACTTAAGCAAAATTACGCAGCAAATGTTTTTGCCATAATACTTCCTGAGCGGTTTTACAGGCAACACAGCAGCAAATGTGTCCAAGTTTACTGGTTTGGACATCATTCTAAGCACCTTTGGGGTTCTGAGAAGAAAGACATAGATCTCTGAGCTGCTACCTATGGTCTGTAGGGAGGGCTTCTGGACTTGGTTGGTGTTCAGGTGAACATGGCTGATGTGAGAAATTAGACCTCAGAGACTACATGCTGACTGAGATATTGCACAGTCAGCAGTTTTTCATCGACTTTGAACAGTTGTTTATGGAAAAATGTCAGGAGAAATTCAAGATTATAAGGATGTTAGGGATGTAGTGTTATGGATAACTGCAAACATTATGATAAAAACAGTATTTCAAAATGAATGTGCTTTCAGGGATGCATCAGACCCCCCTCACCTGACATTCCAACATAGTTGTGGTATAAGAAGAAAATATTTTCTATCTTTTTTTTTTTTGTTTTTTTTTTTTTGTGCTTTTCAAGTGAACTTTTAAAGACCTGATGAAATCAAAATTTGAGTTTTGAGGCTTTTGCTCCATGCCTGTTAGCTTCGAGGTGATCTACATGGTATTGTAGTCCTAAAAGTTGACAAAATTAACTTTTAACAGATATACACATTTTAAATTTAAAGTCTTTCTCTAACTGACCAATTGATGACATACTTTACTCACTCAATCAAATGCTCTCTAGAATGAGAATTTCCCTCCACCTAATACCACCTACCTCTGACTAGCAATAATAAATTATCTATCATGTTAACGACTGTGTCATAAACCAAAGGCCAATGGCAACATTTTTAAAAAGCCCCAAATTCCTGTTTCAATAGGAAATGCATAAACACCGGAAATAAATCTTTCATGTCGTCTTCATAAAAGACCTATGGTTATGATAGAAAGATTTTAGGAGCACAGACAGCATGACAAGACAACTTATATTGAAGAACTCACTACTCTGAAAACAACTAAGTCATAAAGTTATTTTTACTAAGGTTTACAGTGTAAAATAGTCTTAAAGGAATATTCTGGGTTCAATAGTTAAGCTCAGTTGTCAGCATTTGTAGCATAATGTTCATTACCACAAAAAATAATTAAATAAACTCATCTGTCCTTTTCTTTAAAAAAAAAAAAAAATGGTTACAGTGAGGCACTTACAATGGAAGTGAATGGGGCCAATTGTTGGAGGGTTTAAAGACAGAAATGAATTCTTCTGTTAAAACTCATGTATTATTTGAGCTGTAAAGTTCAATAATCGTTTTATGGTTTGTCAATATCATCAACAAAATGTTCATTACACAGAAAAGGTTAGTAAGTGATTAATGACACTAAAATCATGTTAACATGCATATTGTTCATGTCTTGTGAATATACTTTTGAAAAGAGTATTTTAATATTAATGGATTGGCCCATTCACTTCCATTGTAAAAAACCTCACTGTAACCTCGATTTTTGACAAGTGAAAATATTTTTTGTGGTAATCAATATTATGTCACAAATGCTGTTGATTGAGCTTAACTTGTTTTGAACCCGGAATATTCCTTTAAGGAAAATTCTATACTGTACATTGAGAGCAGCTCCTAGGGGCTCCACAGTTTTTATTACAGGTTAAAGTGAAACCAAGAAACCCAATTCAATTTAGATTCAAAGCCTTGCATCAGTCATCACATCCTTTGCCATGAAGACCACAAGTGGTTCAACTGCTACACCAGGAAATTCCAGTGGCTGAAAAACATTTCTAAGTATCAAAAATATCAATTTGCTTGTTTTGGCTGGCGGTGTGTCATAAGAATGAGAGTGCTGCACTGGCTGCTGTTTTTCTTTTGATATTGGTAGTTTCAATTATAGTCTTTAAAGTTATGGAGTAAATTCTGTTCATGCTTTGTGATGATACTTTTCAATGCTTTACACAAGGGAGTCATTTGGTCAGGTTGTTTATGTCCAGTATATCACTCGGTGGTGAAGAATCAGTTCAACAGTTAGCAGAAAGAAGAATATTTGCAGAAGTCTTTGGCCTGTCACTTTATACCCCACAAATCATCCACTTACAGTCTTTATTTGCAGAGACAACTTAATGTGCATCTTTGAAAACAGAGAGTAACAATTTTTGAAGATTGGAGGAACAAATCTGTGGGTGCTATTTCGGTAATTGCACCAGGTCACAATTTGTCATGTCGGACAGAGACAATTTCAGGGGAAGGAAATGTTATTGTGGAAGAGTGGAGAATTATCACTAGATATGACAGTGCCTGGACTTCCCCTGCCTCTCCCCTGCTTTAAACAAACAACCTTTAGTTTAAAATGAGTTTCTGACCTTTTCCTAGGCTATATGATACTACTTATGTTCTTGGATTTGATTTGTATACTGATTGTGCACTTCCTTTATAAAATAAACGATTAACTACTGTATACCGTTAAAATCTTTGATAAATCATATTAATGTATTAATGTTTTCTCTAGAATTCCTCAGCAGTTATATTTAGCTCTCTAGCATTTCATATTTTAGCATTATATTAAGTTAGTGGCTAATAAGTGTTTAGACCACTCTAAAATGATATACTGTATGTATGATTTTCATGCTTTTCTACACTGCACAGCCAGTTTCATCCTTCCAAAACCAATAGATCTTAGTCATGGTAGATGCCATAATTAATTTTACATGAATAAAAATTAGGCTGTGAGGAGGTAGAAATAAAGTCTGTTTAGTTCAATACCCTGGTGTCAATCATTTTTACCTTTTAACCTCCTGAGACCTGAGCATGACTGCTGTGTGCATTTTCCATTTCCCTTTTTGATTTTTAACTAGTAGCACCTATTAAACATGCAAATAATAATAATAATAATATTCTAGAGCATGTAGTTTTCCTAAAAAGTGATGGCAACAGATGTGGACAGCGGGACTAAGTTGTATAAGAATAAGCTATAGAAAGTCAGATTTTTTCAATCAAATTGTTAATTACAGGAGTGTTGGTTATTCAGGTTTTTGAGATGTTACAGACATTACATTAGAGGTTTGTATAATTAATTCTGATTCAAAGTAATGGCCAGCATCATCCAATCAATGCCAACCATGTTAAAATAAAATTATACATTATAAATTCTGAATCTATGTACTGATTACCATTGTCCCATGTCTACCAAACAAGTTGGGTGGTCCAGACATCATCTGCAGCCTGAAACTGAACTTTTAGTTGGATTTTAGGAGTGAATGCACTTAGCTACATAGAGAGCTATAGGATGCTACCTTGCTCCCTGTTTAGTGAATGACTTAACCTCCAGTGTGCTGTCTGTCTGTACTGGTCTCAGAACAGTTCAAAATACACCTTATTTTCATCCTAACTTCATATAAAGCCTCCAAAAGCCAAATTTGTTTTAGCATTTGGATGAACCCATTGATTCTCAGTGTGATAATGCACAGTAAATACAGGATTTCTAAGGAAACATGTCTAAAAATGAGCTAAAGTACACAATGTGTTTAGTAGCATGGCGTTTCACGATAAAGCTCTCTAATTTTAAAAATGGCTTATTGGATGAAATTAGAGACTCTTGACTCAAATATGTTTTAATGTAAAAACTTAATTAGGTTTTTTTTACCAGATGTAGGTTTGTTGGCATTTCCCCCAAAGACAAACTCCGCTGTGGTCGGCACCATGTTGTTTTGTAAAATGACTGAGATCAGTTGGTTTAAATTCATTTAAATTATGCGTTGCATACAGTGAAGCCAAAATACAACGTCCACGCATATGCACGTGGGGTCACAAGAGGTTAAGGATCAGATCAAATAATCAGGTAGTAATAGCTTCTAACTGCACACTAATAGCTTACACCAATAAGTAGCCTTATGTTCATCGGTGTGCTCAAAGTCCCCAAACATCAGAAAAATAACATAAGTTGGAATTTTTAACTTTGCTTTGTCAGGTTTGAATGCAAAATCTGCTGCAGAGAAGAAAATTAGGCCAGAGAAAGTAAAAAATGCTGGTGTTAGTGTTACGGGCATGCAGGGCAGGAGGCCTGTTAAACATTTCCTCCCCAGGGGAAAAAACAAAACACAAACAAAAAAACAGGGCAGGTTAATGGCTGTTTAGACAAGCTTTAAACATGTCTACAGCTGCCATTTGCCTCCACTTAGACATGCTTGTGTGCTGTGAGTATATCAGTGCCCTCCAGCGAAGGGAAAAATAGAGCTAATCAGGTGAACAAATTATTCTAGATAAACTAGCATGCAACATATGGGAACATGTGGCAGCTGTTTTGTTTGTGTTTGCATGTGTGTGAATGTCTGTTTGTTATTTGCCAAAATTGCTATGATGTTTATTGTTGCACTTGACTGCTACATTAATTCAAAGGGCAAGAGACCCAATAATGCATTTACATTCAGCTGCCTTGAAACACCCAGGCTGAATATACCAGCTTAGACCAGCAGGAATTTACATGCTGGTGACTAGCAATGCTGGTGTTTTCATACCCTCTTTCTTATGGGTCATTCCCAGGCTTGTGGGTCAAAATGTGTTCATGATCACTGGCTATGGCTTCTACACACAAATGTAGAGCACATAAGGGCTGCCAAGAGTCAGCAAGAATCAAATCGGCACTGGAAAGCAAAGAGGCTCTGCTAAACCAACTTAAGCTGCCAGCTCTCTCCACTCTGAAAGAAACCACCTGGTTCTGCAAATTTTTCACACCATGCCTATTAAAGATTTCAAATTTGGACCAAATGTCAAGCAGCTCAGCTTTGACTCATACAAGCTGAATCATTCTGGCTGGTACTTTCGTAATGTAACAAAGTTCATTACTTTTTTATTAGTTTTTATTACATTTGCGATGAAGAAAACAAGCAAAGGCAGTTCACTCTGTGATTTATTCTGTGAATTCCTGAGGACTTGCATTAAGTTTGACAGCAGCTCAATCATCATTTAAGAGATTCCTATCTTTAAGGATTTGATTTGTTACTTTAAAAAAAATGTGAACCAACAATTAAATGCTGTTCGGTCTCAAACTGACTTCCTGTTTGGCGCCTGTCATTTGTTTGCACTGCAAATGCCTCAGTGATTTTCGATGTAATGTGGTCTGACATGTGTATGTGTCCGTCTGTGTGTGTGTTTGCTTATGTCATTGTGTAGACAGAGGACCAAGATATTCAGAGGACACGGAGGGATAACCAAACAGTGCGAGAGCCTTGATCCAACCCAACTAATAGTGCAACATGAATAGGAACTGAAGACTAATTTATATGGTAAGTCTCAAGTTGTTTATTCCCAGCTATTTCTGTTATCTTGTGGACAATATCAGTAACTGAGAACTGTTGGTATAAAGTTTGTGAGAGGTATATATTTTAAAATGTCTTGAAAATAACTTTGTAATACTGAAATTTAGTAATTTCAAAAGAATCCTTAAAGGAATAGCTCACCCAAAATGAAAATTCTGTTCATCCAGATGTCGTTCCAAACCGTATGATTTTCTGTCTTCTGTGTAGCACAAAAGGAGATGTTTTAAAGCTATTTAAAATTTGTGCATTAAGAACATCAGTGATTCCAAATACAATTGGTTCTTGCGTATCTTGAATATGTGCAAGCGCAAGTGAGATTTGAGAGCTTCGGTGGAGGGCATTCGTGGATTTTCAGTGTATAAAAACTTACATTTTGGTCTGTTCAAGTGGCTTCTGAAGACTTTGAATATAGTGAACATGTCATATGAACTGCTTTTCCAGTACTTTTATTATGCTTTTTTGCCCTTTTGGAGCTTGAGAGCCTCTGGTCACTATATGTTTTTGTTTTATGGTAAAGAGCAGCATGAACATTCTGCCTAAAATCTCCTTTTATATTCTACGGAAGACAGAAAGTTTTATAGGTTTGGAACAACACAGGTGTGAATAAATGGTGACATGATTTTCATTTCTTGTTAAACTATTCCTTTAAGTTGATGTCACTGTTGAAATGTGTCATTGTACTTATCTTTTTAATGATTTACCTTTTGGTTCTAAGTCTGGTTCTGTTTTGTCTGTTTTCTGCATCTTTTTAAAGTTTTATCATCTTTTATCCTAGTGAGATTAATCTTGGTGGTTTATTTACATTATTCATCAGCCGAATCCGGCCATGAGAATGTTTCTTTTTATCTTTAGTTGTTTTATTGCTATGTTAGTTTAGTATTTATCATCTACAATTCCCTTTGTATCATGCATGGATCGTCTTTGAGAAGACCATGACTATGTTTGCAAACAAGATTTGTTTGAAGTCCTTTATGGCATTTAATTCTAGTAAAACATGTTATGCAGGTTCATAACTTTCTTTCATGTTTGAAACATTACCTCTGATGTTAAAGGGATAGTTAAAAAACTGTGGCAAGGAGGAGGGTGGGGCAGGGTCATGATGATGCATGCCCGGCCCCTAATCAGGCCGCCGGTGGCGGCAGATCGGGAGAGAGAGAGCTACAGGGAGCTGCCCTGTATGTGTTTGTTTGTGTGTCTTTGTGTTTAAGTTTATTAAAAACATTACTTTGATGCTTCGTCCGGTTCTCGCCTCCTCCTTTCCCTTTTACCCTGCTACATTGGTGCCGAAGCCTGGGAAGGAGGAGGGATGCACAGTCGTAGAGTCCTTGCCACTACCATCCACCCCAAAGGAGCAGCCGTGGCCATCCGCCGGGGGACGGAGGAGTTGCTACCGGCCGCCTGGATGTGGAGTAACGGCCGCCCTCCGCGAGGGGAGGAAAGTCCGCCATCCGCGAGGGGAGGAGGGGCTCACTGCCAGCTGCCTGGAGCGGTGGGGCCACTGCCAGGGGCGAAGGAGTTCCCTACCGGCTGCCAAAATGCGGCGGGATCGGAAGAACGGCCGCCGCCCACGAGGGGAGGAGGGGCTCGCTGCCGACCGCCTGGAGTGGTAGAGCCGTTTCCAGGGCGGAGTAGTTCCCTACCGGCCGCCGAAATGCGGAATGGCCATTCCGTCTGCCAGGGGTTGGAGGATTGGCTCCGATCTGCCCGGGGAGGAGCGGCTGTTGTCCGCCAGAGGGTGGAGGAATGATCGAGGAACAAGCGACGGCGTGTCTGGGAACTGGACGAAGCATCAACGTAATATTTAATTAAACAAAAACACACAAACATAAACACATACAGGGCAGCTGCCTGTAGCTCTCTTTCCCGAACTGCCACCTCTGGCGGCCTTTATCACTTTCGTCGGCTTGATTAGTCTGATCACGGCCCGGCCCCGCCATCCTCCTTGCCACACTCACCCTCATGTTGTTCTAAACCAATATGACTTTCATTTGATATCTTTTTTTTACATACAATGAAAGTGAACGGTGACTGAGGCTAACATACTGCCTAACATCTCCTTTTGTAAGAAAGAAAGTCATATGGTTTTGGAATAGATATGTTATGAGTAAATGATGACAGAATTTTCATTTTTGGGTAAACTATCCCTATAATGCAATGAGATTATTCTTTGTAAGACCAAATTGTAAAAGTTATTATACTTAGTCATTTAATTGTTTTATAACCCTCTTCCATATTTCTCAGTATGCCTTCTTCAACAGCATGTGTGGCACAGTACATCACAAGTGTGCATACTGAGTGATGTCACACAGGCAAAGAACAATAGTGAATGAGAAAAGTCCAACTCAGCAGGAAGTTCTGTGTGACTGTTGTGGATAGTGTAAAGAGGAGGGGTGGGGATACAGGAAGTGCGGTAAGATTCGGCAGGAGCACATGACCCCATGTCTCTGCGTTTTCTGTGGCGCCTGCTACGCAACATGGAATCAAATTGGAACCAGGCGTGGAACTATCGTTATATGGGGAGGATATGTTTGTTTGGGGTTATAAATATAACCTTCTTAAAATCTTGCCCACATACTGTACATGGGGGTGTGGCTGTATTTGTTGACTATACTGTAGGAAATATGAGTCTTTTCTGGGAGTTCACAGTTAGAAGGGAAAAGAGTCAGAGCATGGGCACAGAGGAAAAACATAAAACAGGAAAGAGGCTGCAGATGCATTCGGATAGACGTCATAAGGGTAGAGTCTTGGATCATCTTCTCCCTTGTATTCAGACAACAAACAAAAGCAGGAGTCTGAGTACTGGCTAGACACCATAAAGCAGAGATTTGTATAGGAAATGGGCCTCACTGTCTCCTGGCAATAGTGATCTTTTGACCTTACAAAAGGGGCCTTAAGGTGTTCACAGTGGTGGCAGAGCTGTGGACCTATGAGACTGAGGGCGTGACACAGTGTTGCTTTATGTTTAAAACGTAAGGATATTGTTCAGCATATGGAGCGGTTTAAAGATTAAACCAGTGCTTGCAAGGCAGCAAAAGAGTTGTGTTCAATTTTTAGGTAAGCTTAGGTTTGTTCTGACTCACAGTATGCATCTTGTTTTCTGTTGACTGCACACAAGAATCAGCATATAGTAGTTGTGCAGAGTAAATGCAGGAATGCAAAAAACATATAGGATCAATCACAATGCAGTATATAAATAAATGCATGAAATAATAAAACAAATTGTACTGTAATTCAGGATCCAAATATTACAATGACCAATCATTGCCATAAGTTATATTTTGAATGTTGAACATTCTATGTAAGTCAAGGGGATATTTTCAAACTTAAATCTTAAAGTATCCAAAACCAAAACTAGATACCACACTAAGGCTAAAATTATTATTATTGACAAACCAAAGTTTGAAAGCTTTGAAACTCATGGCATTAATTGAGCCAGTGTTGCTCTATTGGGCTGTTCAGGATGCTCAAACAAATACATTAAGCTGGGATTGGAGAAAGTATTTTGTCATGGAAAAAACACATTTTACCTTTTATTGTGATATGTAGAAAAGTGTAATTTTTCATTTTTTTATCCAATAGGTTTTGATTTGGAAACACAGGACAAAGCCAGGATGAATGTGAAAAGGAAGGAGGAGATGGATTTCTTAAGCAACACTATTGCTGCTTATGCTCACATTAAAGGTTAGTGCATTTTCCATGTTTAATATATGTAATACACAGTTTAGGTTAAAGGAATAGTTCACCTGAAAATTAAAATTCAGTCAAAATTTACTCACCCTCATGTCGTTCCAAACTCATTTGATTTTCTTTCTTATGCTGAACACTAAAGGAGATGTTTTAATGAAGATCACTCTCCATTCTTTCAATACAGTGGCAGTGATAGTGCCTAAAAGTATTATTAAAGTAGTCCATGCGATGCGTTATATTCAGTGAAATGCATCATGCAGATATGTTCACATCAACCATCAGAATGGGGAAAAAAATGTGATCTGTGTGATTTCGACCGTGGTATGATTTATGGTGTCTGACGGTCTGGTTTGAGTATTTCTGTAACTGCTGATCTCCTGGGATTTTCACACACAACAGTCTCTAGAGTTTACTCTGAATGGTGCCAAAAACAAAAAACATCCAGTGAGTGGCAGTTCTGTGGATGGAAATGCCTTGTTTGTTTTTTTGTTTTTTTTATCCCCTTTTCTCCCAATTTGGAATGCCCAATTCCCACTACTTAGTAGGTCCTTGTGGTGGCGCAGTTACTTACCTCAATCCGCACATCTTATCACGTGGCTCGTTGTGCATGACACCACGGAGACTCCGCATGTGGTGGCTCATGCTACTCTCCGCGATCTACGCACAACTTACCACGCGCCCCATTGAGAGCGAGAACCACTAATCGCGAACACGAGGAGGTTACCCCATGTGATCTATCCCCCCTAGCAACCAGGCCAATTTGGATGCTTAGGAGACCTGGCTGGAATCACTCAGCACACCCTGGGTTTGAACTCGTGACTCCAGGGGTGGTAGTCAGCGTCAATACTCACTAAGCTAACTCATAGCCCCCTTAACAAATGCCTTGTTGATGAGAGAGATCAATGGAGAATGGCCAGACTGGTTTGAGCTGACAGAAAGACTACGATAACTCAGATAAACACTCTGTACAACTGTAGTTAGCAGAACAGCATCTTAGAATGCACAACACATCGAACCTTGAGGCGGATGCGCTACAAAAGCAGAAGACCAAGTCGGGAACTTTATTAGGACCATATTGTTCCAAATAAAGTGCTCAGTGAGTGTACTTAATTGTCCCCATGGGGAAATTTGGTTTTGAATTAGTGTTTGTCACTTCCAGGACACCCACTAAATTTTACAATCATTCAAACAACATAAAATTACAATACAATACAGTACATTACATACAATGCACATAGTGTAATCACCCAGTACAAATAAATGATGCTAAAAAAATATCATTAAGAATTCTGACTGATGCAGGCACAAATGAGATCTTGAACCTATCTAGTTTGTATCGTGGAACTCTGTAACATCTACTGGAAGGTAACAGTTCATAACATTAATGGAGTATATAAGATGGATCACACAAAATTCTTCTCGCTTGCCTTAGTGTACACTTGCTCATAAAGAGACTGGAGGTTGGGGTTATCTTTAAGTCAATAAACAGTGAAAATCTTGACATTCGTAAGGTACACGTGAGAAGCTTTTTAGCGCTTAATGGCGCAAGTTCTTGCGCGAACACGAGGCACTGTGAACGAGCTTCTCTAAAGTGCTCATATACGCTCAACGGACGTCAAGAATTTTGGCACTATCCACTGCCATTGTATTGAAAAGACAGAGAGGGATCTTCATTAAAACATCTCATTTTGAGTTCCGCATTAGAAAAAAAGTCTTAAGGGTTTGACATGAGGGTGAGTAAATTATGAAGAATTTTCACTTTTGGATGAATTATTCCTAACATATTGTGTAACATATTGAAACGTCTGCTGTGGAGATGCTCTAATGAGTAAATGAGATGTGTTTCCTCTCTATCCAGCCAATCCCGAGAGTTTTGGCCTTTACTTTGTCATTGGCGTGTGTTTTGGCCTGGTGCTCACTCTCTGCCTCCTGGTCATCCGGATCTCCTGTAAGCCTCGTACCACTACAGCGCCCTCCACACCAGAGAAAAAACAACTGAAAGACTATAGTGATGATGACGAGGATGAGGAGAGTGATGATGAGGACGAGGAGGAAGATGCAGGAGACATTGAGTCCCCTGTCTTGCATAGTACCACAGAGATCCCCATGGGGAACCACCACAACACACCAGATGGGACTCTGAGCAGGAATGTGTTCACCTCGGCCGAGGAGCTGGAGCGAGCACAGCGATTGGAGGAAAGGGAGAGGATCATCAGGGAGATCTGGAGAAACGGACAGCCTGACATCGTGGGAACAGGAACAGGCACAATTGGCCGAGTGCATTACTATTAACACACCCAGAGATTCTTGGACTTACTCAAGCCATTCCACTGGGTGAGAGCACTACTTGGAAAGACTTTAAGAAGATATTGTTAAAGGAAGGAGCTTCCATATTTTTCTAAATTGGACTGATGTTATTCTAATCCTAAAAGACACAGGAAGGAGTGTAGATCTGGTACTGTGTGCTACATTTCTACTGGGCTGTTGTCAGTCCCCATTTAAAGGTTGAGTAAGCGATTCCTGAGAAAGACTGTTGATATTTGTACTCAACAGCCAAACAAACACACCCCTCCCTTCAGTGCTTCTTCAGAAGCTCCGCCCCCCAAATTCATGCATGCGCAATAGTGTTGTGTGGATCGGTCCGATCCACTTTGCTTATTTTCCCATTTACAGAGCCAGGGCTGTGTACAAACACAGGATTTTTTTCCCAGCGCACACACAGAACGGACAGCTAGTGGACCATGAAGAGATATTTGTGGAATTTGACAAAAAGTGTATTGGATTAAAATGACTTACTCCACCTTTAATGGTGCTTAATGCAAAGTAATTTTAAAGCACAAATTCAGACTCTGACAGTGTCCTGACTTGGATCCTACTGTAGTTGTAAATTGTAGGAAATAATTAGAAGCTCACAAAAAGCAAGTGCACTTCTGCAACCATGCCATTTATTGTGTAAAGATGTTTTCTGCTATTTTTTTATACTTGATATTTTTAAACTAATGCATTCCACTAAAATCCCCCCATAAATATGGTCCATCATGCAGTTACTCATAGACTTTAAAGCCACGTGGCAAAAAAACAACCTCACATCATATTAAACACGGTTCAAGCTCTCAAAGCCCTTATTATAAGTAACATATAACAAGTAACATGCTTAAACCCTCTGCTAATTCAATTCTGCAGATACATTTTCAAACTAAATCCAAGGCTAACTAATCCAAACTAATCAACTCATTAATATTAAGCACTTAATATTAGTAACAAATAGCTAGTAATAAATGTATACACTTACTGATTATTTAAATAGATTTACAAATACATTTCAGGGTTGTTTTGTCAATCATACATCAATGATCAGTGTGTTTTTTTTAAAGGGACAGTACATCCAAAAAGGAAATTCTCTCATCATTTACTCACCTTCATGCCATCCCAGATGTGCATAACTTTCTTTCTTCTGCAGAACACAAAGTAAGATTTTTAGAAGAATATCTTACAAGGCAAATGAATGGGTGCCAAAATTTTGAAACTCCAACAAGCACATAAAGACAGCAGAAAAGTAATCCATAAGACTCCAGTGGTTAAATCTGTATCTTCAGAAGCGATATGATAGGTGTGGTTGAGAAACAGATCAATATTTTAAAAAAAAAGGACTTAAATATTGATGTGTTTCTCACCTACGCCAATCATATAACTTCTGAAGATCTGGATTTTATCACTGGAGTTGTTTAGATTACTTTAATGCTGCCTTTATATGATTTTGGAGCTACAAAATGTTTGTACCCATTCCTTTGCATTGTATTGACCTAAAGAGCTGAAATATTCTTCTAAAAATATTCATTTGTGTTCGGTAGACGAAAGAAAGTCATACACATCTGGGATGGCATGAAGGTGAATAAATTTCATTTTTGGGTTAACTATCCCTTTAAGTAAAAGAACAGATTATATTGTTGTTAGATAGCATAACAGGGTCAAATTGTGTTTTTGTTGTCACTGTGTGTCTTTCACGTTTGCCCTTCAGCTGTGATGATTTGCAGCAGTCATGGATGGAGTTTGATGTCTGTAACAATACTTTTGGTATTCAGGTTTAAAACTCATGCTTTATATTGGACCCACTGTCTCATGTTACTATGATGGACCTGGGTGCTATTATATTTTTTGCTTGATTTCCTGTTCACAGATTCTTGGCATAATACATACACTTTGAGCTTTATAGTCTTTCAAAATGCTGAAAACCCAAACAATTTGACTTAAGCATACCAATATCTCTAGAAATGTTTACACAGATAAAAATGCCAGTACAACTATGTGTTTCGAGTACATTCCATTATAACAAGTGAAGACAGTTTAAACTTGAGAACTGTTAATATGATGCCTAATATATACAAAACCACATGCAATCAAAGTCAAGGCCGAAAAAGGAAGAATCTGAGTCTATTTTTGATTAGTGGTACTGTCATCACTGTAGTACACACACATTTTGCAAACATATTTCTAGCATTTGGAACTTCTGTCTGTCACTGTTAAAAATAGTCAGTTCTCACTGATTTGTCAGAGGCTATGAAGATCTGATATATTCCAAATGGTTTCCAGATGCTGTTTTCTGGCTGAAGGGAAACTAAATCTGCACCAGTCTCATACCATATCTTCATACAGGGAAAAGCTGAGATTTGAGCTGAGATCCTACTTAGATACCGAGAAATGTCTATTTATCTGTCATTCACAAAGAAGCGTTTAAATATTTGTGTTAACTGTCTTCAGCATTTGTGTTGTTATAATTTGTCAAAAATAACCTGGGGCCAATCAGATTGCCTTATGTCATTTCATAAATTCTTTTTTTGATAAGGTCAGTGGGGTTATGGAAATAAATATAAATATTTTATGTTTAGAAAGGCTGCTTTCATTTAGATTTACATTGGTTCTATATTTGTACATCACTGATATGACCCAACCACAAAAAAAACAACAACAAAAAAAAAAACAGCAATTTTATGTCAATCATAACTTTTTATATAAATTACATAAAAAAATTGTTATCAGCTTTTATATTAAATGTTTATGGCACTCAAAGTTTAACATGAAAAAAGTGTCTGTGTTAATTAAGTTTGGGGAAAATATATTTATTTATGTCCACAGGATGGATATATATATATATATAAATGGCAACATGTTAATAAATCAGGCGTTAAGACCAAGGTAACCATGAATTACCAGGAAAATATAAGATATTCATTTATTTGGTACAGTATTTACATATATATATATATATATATATATATATATATATATATATATATATATATATATATATATATATATATTTTTTTTTTTTTTTTTTTTTTTTTTTTTTTTTAATTGACAAGCAAGTATTAAGAAAGAATGGAAAGGACTTCCACAACCAAATCAGCTGATAACCAGATTATTAGAAAGTCTTTTTGTAGTCCTGCTCTCTGCATTGGCCTCTTGTCCACTGAGCCAGGAATGATTCAGTAGGTCTACAGTGATTCCCTTATTATGTCACATTTGTCTTTCCGTTATCTTCACGTTTGTTTCCATGAGGAGCATCGCTGAGGGTAGTGAAATATGCCCGGCCTTTAATGGTCACTATTTTTTCCTCAGAGCCTCCACTTCATCCTGCAGACATTAAAATCACCCATGGTTTATTGTTTATGTAATTGATTAAGTAGCATGGTAGAACTGACAACAAGGTTCTGTATTAGTGTGTAAGTGACAACGTATTTGATTCTGAGCCATACAAATGACTTACAGTCACATACATTATGACATATTGTTATGTCAGTATTTTCATCTGGACAGTTGGCCCATTCAGCTTTCACTTAGCTGCTGAAATTGCCATGATATTAAAAGGATAGTTCACCCAAAAATTTAAATTCTCTCATTATTTTCTCACTCTCATGCTAGTGTATGACTTTCTTTTTTTTTTTTTTTTTTTTTCTGCTGAACACAAACAAATATATCAGGAAGAATATCTCTGATCTGTAGGTCCATACAGTGCAAGTGAATAATGTCCAGAACTTTTAAGGTCATCCATATGACTTCAGTGGTTAAATCTATATCTCCAGAACTGATATGGTAGGTGTGCATGAGAAACAGATCAATATTATTTGTTCTTTTTAACTATAAATTCTTCATCCTGCCCAGTAGGTGGCGATATGCACAAAGAATGCAAATCGCCAAAGAAGAAATCGAAAGTGAAAGTGGAGATGTATTGTAAAAAAGGACTTAAATATTTATCTGTTTCTCACCCACACCTATCATATCGCTTCTGACGACAGATTTAACCACCTGAGTCTTATGGATTACTTTTATGTTGTATTTATTTGCTTTTTGGACCTTCAAAATTCTGGCCACCATTCACTTACATTGTATGGAGAGCTGAGAAATTCTTCTAAAATGTTTAGTTTCTGTTCAGCAGAAGAAAGAAAGTCATACACATCTGGGATGACATGGGTGTGAATAAATGATGAGAGAATGTTCATTTTTGAAATTAATCCCTTTAAAAGTAATTTCACCAAAATTGACATTTTTGTAATTTTTATCCAATTTGCTTGGTCTTTTCCTGTTTTTATTTATTTATTTATTTATTTATTGCTATGGTAATCTGTATGGCTCTTTGATAATAATTCACAGATAATTTAGCAAATTGACATGGAATTGCAATATGGTCAACAAACCTGAAACTACTTCTCAGCCATGCACTAATATAGAATGTATTCCTTGTAAGGTGTGTCAACCAATCAGAACCAAGAATTAAACAGTACCATGGTTTAATATTTAATAACTTATATTGGAGACAAGATGGTGATATTATTTACAATTTACATAAAAAAAATCAAGTTTTTAAAGCCAATCGGCTTAACAGAGGCAGATATATATTTGGATATTTCTAAGAGCTTGATTAGGAATGATACAGGAATCCTGTCTGATAGTATGGGATATCGCAGCAGAGGAAGACAGCACAGTGGAACAGACTTCTGGGTTCATTCAGTTCAAACAGGTTGTAAATGTAACTCACTGCTGCCCCCATAAGGATATGGGCCTAGTTGCAAGAACCTCCCTTAACCCTTGGTTCTAATTGAAAGTTTATTGTCACTAAAGGTTTTCTTAACTTAAGGGGTACATATCATTTACTGGGTTGGCATGTATTCAAAGCACCTCAAATCCAGAGATGGTAAGAATAGTTAGTGCTGCTCTGATTTTAGTTGATAACTCAATAATTGAGACCCATTTGCTGAGCTAATTTGTGTGCAATATTTATGGAGTAAAATATCATGAATTACATGAGAACATCCCATCTCAAAAACAATGTCCTATAAACTATATATCTTTTTTCTTTCTGATCTCTTTAATTGTTTGTTTGTTTGTTTTTTTCTTTAGTTTTGTTTGATTTTTATGAGCTTGCCTTAAAAAGCTTAAATAATCAATGAATATTCTGTATTGATTAATTGCATTGCTTTTTCTCTATTGAAAACAAAAAGCTATATTTAAACAAATCCAAGACATCATATTTCATATAAAACAAATTAATTCAACTAATTTGTTTTCAATGCTTATCTATGTGTAGTATATACTTAAGTGAGAATGCCAGTTGCACTGCATAACCATCCAAGCAAATTCATATCTGTCTTACTTCATAAGTAATACACTCAAATCTCACAACTCACCTGTAACCTCATCCGTTTCCCTCTCTCATCCTTCAGTTCATCTTTCAGCTCCTGTATGTCTCTCCTGTTCAGAAAAGAGGGATTATGAATAAAACGGATTTGAGGTATAATAATTCCAGTTTATTGGTTAGTGGTTTATACTTACTCATGCTGATTTTTGAGAAGGTCCAGTGACATGCGTAGGTCCTTGAGTACTTTCAGCACAGAGGCGAGCGATGCGCTGTCCTCCTGAATCACAGGCTTGGTTTCACACTGTGTCTTGGGTGGTTGGTCCATCTTGTTGGGAGGTGCTGAAGGATTTTCTGTAACCTGTGAAAAATACCAACATCTATGCAACTGTATTCCATATGAGGAAGGAAAGGTGATACATGGCTTCCATGTATACCAGACATTTAAAGAGATATATTTTATTGACTAAATATAATGTGTTCCATAATGGGATATCATGAATTTTCAAACCTTTAGTAACACTTTAAAATATCTTTTAATAATAAGTATCCAGCAAATATGATATCATACTTAAAAGATCAGTAGTTCATGTATATTCAAAATATATCATAATATAGCATTCAAAGTATTAACTATTTGAAGGTATATTAAACAATGATCTGTTAAGCATTATACAATGTAACAACGTTTTTAAAGTGATAGTTTACCCAAAAATGAAAATTCTTGCATTATTTACTCACCCTCATGCCAACCCAGATGTGTATGACTTTCTTTCATCTGCAGAACACCAACGAAGATTTTTAGAAGAATATTTCAAGTCTGTAGGTCTGTACAATGCAAGTGAATGGTGACCAGACCTTTCAAGCTCCAAAAATAACATAAAATCAGCATAAAAGTAATCCATTACACTCCAGTGGAAAGTGAAAGTCGAGATTTATAGTAAAAAAGGATTTAAATATTGATTTGTTTCTCAACCACAACTTTCATATCGCTTCTGATGACAGATTTAACCACTGGAGTCATATGGATTACTTTTATACTGCCTTTATGTGATTTATGGAGCTTGAAAGGTCTGGTCACCATTCACTTGCATTGTATGGATCTGCAGAGCTGATATAGTCTTCTAAAATTCTTTGTTTGTGTTTAGCAGAAGAAATTAAGTCATACACATCTGGGATGGCATGAGGGCAGTAAATGATGAGAGAATTACAATTTTGGGGGGAAATATCCCTTTAATAAAAGTAACTATAAAGTGTTATCCAAACCTTTGGTAAGGCTGGAATATTTTGTGGTAATCCATCTTTCTCTTCTGATTTTCCATTGTGGTCTGTTTCAACTGGGTCCTTGAAAAACAGAGGTTCTTTGCATTAATTATCAAAGGTGTGTCACACGACTTCTACTAATAAAAAATGATCTAACACAACTTAAATAACCAAACAGACATCACCCTGAAAAAAATGATGAAAGAAGACCATGTTAGACTGACTCAAAATGGTGGGAATTGTGGGTAACATGACTCTGGTGCTATCATGCTATTTAGTTTGACTGAAAGTTGCAAGGCTTGATTTAATTAATTCAAGGCAGATTTCTTTGTTGTAATTTATTTCTTGCACTCAAAGTCAGTCATCCTAAGAGGCTTGTATGTGACAAGTAGCCATGTGTGTGACTTTGTGTGTTAAGCTCACATTTGAGGCAGTGGCAAGGGCTGTTGGTGGTCTTCTCTGTGGAGGTTTTGCTCTGTTGGCTGTGGGATGGCTCAGTTTCTCTGAGGACACGTCTACACCGTCAAACTGGTCAGGGGCCTTTTCTTTATCCTCTTTCAGTATTGGCGAGACTGGAGGCTGTTTCGGTGAGATAGGTGGCGGCTCTTCAATTCTTAAGAGGAAGGAAATATACATTATGCTTTTTTTTTTTTTTTATAACATTCTATTTAAAGAAACCACACATTGTATCTTCAATATAACTGCATGAATGCCATGCACAGAAATCAACATCAGTATCCGAAAGGTGGTAACTGTATATACTTGTGTGTAATGTGATTTTATTTTGTGTATATTTAATGTTGTGCGCTTTTATGTTCCAATCAAAACATTGCATTGCTTTGATTTGTTTTATAAGTTAGATTGACTGTATATCAACTGTAATACATTAATTTGTGCTTGCACTCCTGTCACTCCGATTTACCCACTCTATTCACTCTGCCTGATGACAGGGCTGTTTCTGTATTTTAATTAAATATGCTTACTCATATAAACAGGAAATGGGCAGTCTGAGTTTGTTTAGTCCCTCAGAAACTCATAAAGTTTTCACTGGTCTTCATAAGACTAAACACTCAAAGGCATTTTTGAACAACACTTCCACAGACAGAATTAAACATAATGCAAATCTCGGATGCTAAATGGCTATCTAATAAAGGGAATTCAGTCTCACAGCAGCACAAATCTGACCAACAGAAAGAGATTCACTGGTGAATTAGTCAATCTTAGTGTTTCAGAGTCCCAATATAATTGCTGTAGCTTGTGTTTTATTGAGAGTCTCATGAAATGTTGAACATTGTTGTTTTTTGCCTGAAATTAATTTGCTATGAGGCATTACCTACCTTGGAACTATTTTTATGGGCTTCTCCTTCACTGGTGGTGGTGGAACTGGTGGTTTATGTAGACCAGGTAACTTGATTTTACCAGGAGGCTCACTTCGAAGGTGTTTAGTGGCTGGTTTCTCACCTGTTTAAAAAGAACACAGTGCAAAGACAAGAGATAAATGCAATCATCTTGGGTGGATTCCCTTAGATAACAGTAATCAAGTAAATTGAGTAAATTAGTGAAAAATCAAAATAATTCTAGTTAGAAATCAGAACTCAGTGAGCAGTTATTAGGAACACTATGGTCCTAATAATGTGCCTGACGTGGTCTTCTGCTGTTGTAGCACATCTGCCTCAAGGTTCGACGTGTTGTGCATTCTACGAGATGCTATTCTGCTCACTACAATTGTACAGAGCGGTTAACTGAGTTACCGTAGACTTTCTGTCAGCTCGAACCAGTCAGGCCATTTTCCATTGACCTCTCTCAACAACAAGGTGTTTCCGTTTGCAGAACTGCCACTCACTGGATGTTTTTTGTTTTTGGCACCATTCTGAGTAACATGTTGTGTGTGAAAATCTCAGGAGATCAGCATTTACAGAAATACTCAAACCAGCCCTTCTGGCACCAACAATCATGCCACTGTCGAATTACTGAGATCAAATATTTTCCCCATTCTGATGGTTGATGTGAACATTAACTGAAGCTCCTGACCCATATCTGCTTGAATTTATGCATTGCACTGCTGCCAAACGATTGGCTGATTAGATAATCACTTGAATAAGTAGGCATACCTAATAAAGTGCTCAGTGAGTGTACAGTATATACAGTGAATATATACAGTATATATATATATATATATATATATTCACACACATAAAATAAATTTTTTATAATATTTTTTTTAGATGAAAATACGTGTTAGGAAAGGTTAGAATTTTTACTTTTAGTTTCTGTCTTTGAGTTCGTATTAGAGTTGTTCTGGTCCATCGCTGGTATCTGATTAACTGAGATAAAGGAAGATACAAGATTTTACCATCATTACCATAGTATGTTTCATCAAAGTCTGACAGCACTGGCTTTTATCTGCTTGAGGTTACAAAACTGATAAATATTTTAAAAATCTAGTTTAAAATACATGTCAAGTTTGTAGAAATGTAATCCATGTTGATTTCACACATTTTAAAAAACATTTATAACATTTTCTTACAAAAAAAAAACAACATTTCTTTAATGACATTAAAATGTCATGTGGTGTAACCACAGTGCTTTTCTTGCACCTTAAATACATTAGAGTGTACACAGCTTAATTATTAATAACAAAAAAGTTTTCAAACATATTTTTCAGTTTTTTTAGGCTTACACAAAATTACCAGAACAAAATCTGCCTTTCCATAAAAATGTCAAAATATTGATATTTAATTATGACAAAATAATGTTGTTGTTTTTTTTGTCTTAATAAAAAAGGCAACCCTACATGTTGGTTACATCACATGACTACTTTTGTTGGCGAAAGTTGTAAAAATATTAATCATATTTTAAAACATAATTGTTTCACCACTTTTTCTTTTCTTTTTTTTTCTTTTTTTTTTTGAGAAATAATAATAAAATAGCACAAGATTACTTTTTCAAGAATTAAACTGCATCTACTAAACAAAAAGGCCCCAATTCCAGTGCTTATTCAGACGTTTTCATGCAATTAAAATCAAACAAGACATGAAAGTCCTTGTTGCGAGTCATACCAACTGACTTGATACTACTTGTGGGAAAAGATAAGAAATAAGACAGTGTTATGAAAGAGTGAAAGCATAATGTTCTCTTCCATATACAGTTTCTTAAAAACAAACAAACAAACAAAATGTATGAAATTGCACATAATCACGCTAGTGTTGTTTTACTGAGACAATAAAATGCATGCACAGACTTGCCAGAGCCATAAATATCACATGTAAATATCTTAAACATCCTTCCTCATACAGAACATTATTTCACCTTCCATCAGTAGCAGTATGGAAATAAAAATTCATTCGAAACCAAACCTTCAATAAAGACTTCTATCAAAGACTTCACTCTGTCACTCTGCACACTATTCCAAATCACAGACACAATGTAATATAGTGCAATATAGAGTGTAAACCCATCTGGAAAAGAATAAATTCCAACAACTGAAAATTCCGAGAATAACTGAGAATATTTACAAACGCAATAAAAGACACATACAAATACAGAAAATACAAATACAACCTATACATACCAAGTTTCCCTAGATCTACGTTCATATGGTAATGAAAGCGTGTACTATATAGCGCACAGAGGTGGTCCACTGCACCCTTGCCTTTCTCTAGAGTCAGCTCACATGACATCTTCATGGCCTACGACTTCCTCTTGCAGCCCCTCACAGCTGCTCAGTTTTGGTTTGGGGTGGTGAATATCATATGTAAGAAGTCAGATTTAAAATTTAGAAAAGAAAAGATAGTCTTGCACTATTTGTACAGTTTACATAGGTTTTTAACAGCATGTTCCCACTGTCACTGAAATCATTCGGCAGCAAATCAATCGAATATGATGCATATTACAGTAAATGTATGCATGAGGGGAAAGAGGAGACTGTGTCTCTGCGTTTGAGTGCAAAACATGTGAGATGTGCAAAAACCATACTTCCTGTCCTAGAAATGACAGTTGTCAATAACAGATGTGCAGATTTTGCTGTATACAGTTTATAATTTCCATCAGCTAAGGGAAAATAAGTGGTTTGCTTACAAATAAGGGAAGTTATGTGACTGGGGTAGATGCAGCTGACTTGCCTTTCAATAAAACTATAATTCATAATTGCATTTAAACTATGGCTTCCACCAAACAAAACATGGTTACTACAATATTACTATAGTAAAACCATGGTTAATTGCATT
Source organism: Myxocyprinus asiaticus (assembly GCF_019703515.2). NCBI lineage: Eukaryota > Metazoa > Chordata > Actinopteri > Cypriniformes > Catostomidae > Myxocyprinus > Myxocyprinus asiaticus. The sequence continues at coordinate 14,809,323 of NC_059359.1, forward strand.
TAAACTATGGCTTCCGCCAAAAAAACATGGTTACTACAATATTACTATAGTAAAACCATGGTTAATTGCATTTAAACTATGGCTTCCGCCAAAAAAACATGGTTACTACAATATAACCATAGTAGAACCATGGGTAATTGCATTTAAACTATGGCTTCTGCCAAAAAAACATGGTTACTACAATATTACTATAGTAAAACCATGGTTAATTGCATTTAAACTATGGCTTCCGCCAAAAAACATGGTTACTACAATATTGCTATAGTAAAACCATGGTTAATTTTACCCGGATCAAACCTTTCTCTCAACTGCCTAACCATCACCGTGACCAAATCTCTGTGAGGAAATCAACCTTTATATTCATTTTTATTTTTTATTATAAGAAGTATTAAAGGAAATATTAAGAGTGGACACAGGAAACAGGACGGGAAAAAGCGGGGAAAAAGGGGGAATCGAACCCAGGTGATCCACATGAAAAACACACATTCACACCGTCTTTACACACTACGCCATTGCTGAGACACTAGGGGTACAGTTTGTCTTCAATTTCTGTGTTTCCACCAGATTATTGGAGTGCAAATAGCTTTGCTGTGTGGCAGGTGCTATTCACACCTAGTGGCTGTTTCACAAAGATTCTTTCCAAAACTACTTACTGTACACTTATTACAGGGACAGTTGTCCTGGAGCAACCTGGGGTAACTATGTGCAGGAGTCAAACCCACAACCTTTCAGTAACTAACCCATATTTTTATCCACATGCAACACATCATGAAAGAGTGCAAAATACAATGACAACAACTGCTTCAAAAGCGGACTGACATGTGCTAGTACATTCATCAGTATTCCAGTATTAACAACATTTCCAGTTACTAAATTCGATATAATCTGAAGAGACAGACTTGCTGAACCAGCCCTTCTACTGTCACAGGAGATAATGTCTTACCTGCGTGTTTCTCAGTGCCTCGTCTTACTGGTGGGCCGCCTGCATTTCCAGTCTGCATCAAACAAGAAATTGTCAACATAGTATGGATTAGTCCTTCTGAGCAGAATAAAGCTCACAGTCTTTCCATGGTAGAGAAATCTAGTCACCGTTTTCAGTGTTCCTCTCCTCTGATGGAAACTTCTGACTCAGTGTCTTTATATAAGCCCAAAGTAACAGGAAGAAAATACAGTCATTTATAGACTGCTTTAACTGTCTTGTGTCATTACAGACATGACCAAGGTCTGTGGCTCCCATTTTCTAACAGCGCACAAATGGGCCAATCTTGAGAACATTTCTCTGCCTCACTTACATGAAGGGCATCCGCTGGGATCACCATGACGAAGTTATCAGGAAAAAAACCTCTGCGTCCATTCAGTTCCCCCTCCCACCAACCCTCATCCTCAGTGACCTTCAGAGGAAAAGAAAAAAAATTATAATAGCACAACACTGACTCTCTGCCCAGGAAAAAACACTTATGGTCACTAATGAATACCCAAAACTGACATGGTATGACATATTGCTTGTTCGTTATGTGTACTGTGACCTGTGATCTTATATAAAATAATGAATGCTTGTTAGCTTTGCCTGTAGTGTAGCCTTTTGTGATATTCAGGAGAAACATTTCATAAAGTTTGTGTATTCTATTTGTACGTCGCTTAATGTATACAGGCATACAAATTTAAAGTGAAGTGTTTAATGGTGCGTTTAAGTCCTCCCGGGAAATTACAACTTATGAGGTAAATACGTAAATACGTAAATACGATGCGGTGTGTGTTCAAGTGATTTTAGTCAGAAAGAATGGACCCGTTTTGCAATTTCATTTTTCTTTCTCTCTTTTTCACTTACAAGTGAAGGCAGGAAGCTATATTTGCAATAATGCAACAAAATTAAGTGCAAAGCCATGCCTTTAATTAATGTTTTATCTATCTATTTCATCACTCTAGCGCAGCCACATATAATAATGGGAACTGTACTGTTTTTTGCTAATGCTTGTCGATACATGAATCAGCTGAATGAGTCTTATTTTCTGGCAAGTTTTGTCGTTATTTATCGAAACCAAAAATTCATACAAACTAAACTGCGCAGTCAAAATCCTCAAGTAAAACTGAATTATTACCAATAACAATTTACTTCCACCATGATTCTTAAATCAACCCGCCCCCAACTCGAAAAGTCAGGGCTCAGAGAAAATCCAGAGTTTCCCCTTTGTAATCACAAATTTGTGTGCTTAACTCGTAAATACGATCATTCTGACATGACTTGAACACACCATAATTTCTGTACCACTCCTGCTCCAAATGGAATAGCTAAAATAATGACTGTTTTCTTGAACAGAAACAGGTTTCTTGAACAATCTGCCTGTCTTGAACAGGTAGTTCAAATTAACAGAATATTCCAAGTTCAATACAAGTTAAACTGAATTAACAGCATTTGTGGCATAATGTTGATTATGACAAAAAATTATTTTGACTCGACCCTTTTCTTTAAAAAAAGTAAAAATAGAGGTTAAAGTGAGGCACTTACAATGGCGTTTAAAGGCGGAAATGTAAAGCTTATAATTTTATAAAATCACTTACGTTAATCCTTTTGTTAAAACTTGTCTATCATTTGAGCTGTAAATTTGTTTAAATCATCATTTTTACAGTCATTTTAGGGTTTTAGGGTTTGTTGACATTACATCATCATGGCAATGAAATTGTAAAATTGGCAATAACTTTACACAGAAAAGGTTAGTAAGCAATTTTATCACACTAAAATCACGTTAACATGCATATTGTTTATGTCTTGATGCTATACTTTTGAAACAGTGAGTATTTTAACGTTTATGGATTGGCTCATTCACTTCCATTGTAAGTGCCTCACTGGAACCCAGATTTGTGATTTTTTTTTTAAAGAAAAGGAGGGGCAAGTCAAAAAACTATTATTATTTATTTATTTATTTATTTATTTATTTATTTATTGTGGTTATTAACATTATGCCACAAATGCTTTCGATTGGGCTTAACTTGTACTGAACCTGGAATATTCCTTTAATAGATAGCAGTTTGGAAGGCTAAATTTCTTGTGTTAGAATTATACAAATCTGGTAAAAATAATAATAATAATAATAATTCTTGAGAACAGTAGTGTGTGCTGTGTGCATTAAAAAGCAGTAAAATGGTCACCAGAGACACACCTTGTTCATGATAGTTATGACGTCTCCCTTCTTCAGGCTCAACTCATCTTCAGTGACAGCTGTGTAGTCGAACATGGCCCGACAGCATTCTTTCACTGTGGAGCAATTAAAGATGTATTAATTTACCTCCACTGCATTAACATTGTGACAAAGAGATTAGTAATAACTTGGCCCTTTTCTGTATAGATTTGCCACGGCAGGTTTGGTAGGTGAATCTGAATGCTCATGATACAGCTCCTCTGGTATGAAGCCTTTAGGGGAAGGCCTTTAAGAATAGATCTTTTCATTCGCAGCATGATGACTGTATTTGTTTTTGTCTTGAAACTCTAATGCTTCTCTGTCATTGTCAAGAATAGACCAACTACGGGAATAAACAAAGTGATAAATCTTAAATACTCTTTAAGTTTAAAAGAACCTGCTAAACAGCATTTAAATCTTGAAGAACATAATTTGTATGATATGTACAGTATATTGTTTTTAGACTGGATTCTCACCATTGGATTTTCTCCGTAAAATGGCTCTTAGAACTTTTTCCTAATTTAAAAAACAAAAAAGAATAAAATTAGTAATTAAATCTATATATTTAATTTAATCAAGCAGAACACTGATTTACTTCACCTCATTGTTGGAGACAGCTTCAGAGAGTTTAGGCCTGGTTTTGCTTTCTGCTGTCTTGCTATCTGCAAAACATTGAGTGGGTCCAATAAGACATAAGCAGACATACTGTATCTACTGTGAAGAAAAACCTCAAACAAGGTGATGCTTGTTTGTACAACCTCACCTTGTGAAGGCACAACAATTTCTTTCACAAAATTTGATGGAAAGGCACCAATATGGTTATTTTTCTTTCCCATCCACCAACCATCTTCAATCTGCCAGACAAACAGAAGGTAATGAACATTCATTAAAAATGTAAAAAAATAAATACATTTTTTTTTTTTTTTTTTAAATAGGAAGGGGCTCAAAACGGAGGTTTTTATCCAATATATAGATACATTTCAGTATAACTTTTCCCTGGGCTTTATATAACCTTTATAATCACTAGCACCATGCTCTAACAGTGAGCTATAAGAACAATGCTGAGCTAAAGAAAACCACAAGCTTTGTAATTATATATGGTACTTTGTTTAGACATACAATTTGAATGCAGGGGTCTGCATTCATAACTTTTAGGTGTTAATTTGCTTTTTTGCTTGTGATTGGTCACAAGACATGCAAGAAACAATGACATTTGACATTTACTTCAAACCTGGCACAACAGTCCTTGACGGGAGAATTTCAGTAAATAAAGGCATACATTTCAGTTTATTCCTCACAAAATGCTATCATATGGGTTCAAAGGACTTATTATAGAACATGAGTAGTATAGACTACTTTTATGGTACTTTTTGTCATTTTTGGAGCTGGACAATCCCAGTCCCCATTCACTTAAAAGCTGAAGTGTGTAACTTTTTTGGTGTTAAACTACTTTCTCCTATCCCAGCTAATATGCAGAGGCAACTATAAGTAATCCATTCGTACAGGTTGATTTGATCAAAAACTGTAAACACTGTGTCTCTGTGGCAATATAAAAATTGCTCTGTTTGGGGGCGGGACTATCTGTTTGTTTGGTCAACAGAGGGGGGCGTATTTGGAAAGCTGTTTGAAAACAATGTTTATTTTTGCAATCCCATTCGGTGGTGCTAGTTGTGCAGAAATTACACACCTCAGCTTTAATTGTTTGGAAATGCGCAGGTATGATAAATGATGGCAATTCCAAAACATTATGGGTGCGTCTCAATCAGCTCCCTAGTTCAGTAGTCAGGGCACTGATCAGTGAGTCGGCCATTTTAAGGGCTGTCTCAATTGCAAAATCGTTCCAGTGCACTGAAATGTTCGCTCCCTAATAAAACCCACAATGCACCGTAAAAACCAGGAGGCATCGTCGTTCACTATGTTCCCTTACCAGAGACGTTGTCATGTCTTCTGAAGTCTCTCAAGTCATTAGAAGACGAGCATAAGCGTAAATTCAATATATGATGTCAAAGCCTTATTTGCTCTTTAAAAGAGATGTTGTTTGCAGTCTTCCATCCATAATGACAATGAAAGGGAAAAAATCTTCTATATATTAGTTATAATTTTTTTTTAAATACACTCCTTTGTTTTTTATTTCTTTATTTATGTAATTTATCTTCCATAATAATACTGTACATTTGAATATCTTCAATGAAAATGAATGATAGTGTCATTTATACAGCGATGGTGTTGATTAATAACAGCTGTGCTTGAATGTGCAAGCTTGTTATCGTGTCGCAGGCAACTGAGTTATAAGTGTCCCAATGTTCAGTGGATGAACACCCTTACCAGTGCCCGTATTTCGTGTTCAGGATATACTGATTCACGACATAGGGAGACAGGGAGCTGATTGAGACGCACCCTGTAAAACGGATAGTTCCAGTCCTAGATGCTGATTGGTCAACAGCTGTGCTTTATTCATGATAAAACACAGCTCTGACTTCACGGAACTTCTATTTGTATCACTCCGTAGCACCCATAGCTGACAGTTATTCATGTTGCCTAACAATGTTCTGTCTACTGTCAGAGATGATTAATAATTGTTTACTGCCAGGGACGATATTTTCTGGCAGAAGGATGGCATTTAATGGTTTTACTCAAAAAATATAACATTATAATGAACATATGTGCCCTTAATATTTTTATTATGTGGTGACCATTTTATAAAAGCCATATGGCATGAGAGGCTGTGCTATATTGTGAATATAGGCATGGCTGAAGGGTGTTGTTAGGCAGGACTGTGACTAGACAAGCCCCCTCTTTCCAAAACCCCGCCCTCTATGGGCTATGCATTCTACATTACTGTTGTAAAGAGATGAAGCAGGAGAGCATCTCTATGTCACAGGTAAGAAAAATAAACATGCAATTTGATGTCAGTAAACATCAGTATCATTAGTCAAAAGCAATGGCAGCAAAATAGCATACTGTCGAATAACTGACACTCTCACCTTCCTGCTGCCCATATGTGGGCTGCCCTGTGAATGCGCAGAATGATTGACGGGCAGAAAGCCCTCAAAGTCTTTTGATTGTCTAAACCAGCGCTACTCAACACGCGGCCCTGGGGCCTCATGCGGCCCTCGAGCGATCTTTTGCGTCCCGCGTTATGTTATGATAATCATCAGAAATATATTTATCAGCAGCCTATCAAATCTGTATGTACTGTGAGGTGTCTATTTTCATGAGAATTTACGCTAGTTCTCTACATTGCTGAATCACGTTAGAGAGGGAATTCAACTGAAAGAGGATGTTATACAAATAAATAAATAAATAAATAAAAAACAAATAATATCTAAGCATGGCTTATGTCATGAGAGCGGGGGTAAAAAACGTTTTTCCTGCAGTGACCGAGTTGAGACGCCATCACGCAAATGCTTGTTAGCGTATTTATGACTTGTCACTAAAGGACTTTTGGTGCTAATTTTGGATATATCGCTCTTGGTTTTGAACACATCTCTGGTGTATGTGATGTTGAACACTCGTGGTGTTTGTTATTTTACAGTCACAGTGACAACAGAACTGATTTATATCAGAAAATCGAACTGTTTAATCATAACCCTTTATGATTAAAATAATTACTAAAATGGTTAGTTCACCGAAAAATGACAAATCTCTCATTATTAACTCACCCTCATGCCATCCCAGATGTGCATGACTTTCTTTTTTCTGCAGAACACAAATAAAGATTTTAAGAATATTTCAGCTCTGTAGGTCCATACAATGCAAGTGAATGGTGTCCAGAACTTTGAAGCTCCAAAAAGCACATAAAGGCAGCATAAAAGTAATCTATAAGACTCCAGTGGTTAAATCCATATCTTCAGAAGTTACATGATTGGTGTGGGTGAGAAACAGATCAATATTTATATAACCATAAATCTCCACTTTCATGTTCACATCTGTAAGCCACATGTGGCGCCTGTTTAGTTTCACTTTTTACATCTGAAACTGAAAGTGGAGATTTATAGTAAAAAATCCAAGGACTTAAATATTGATCTGTCTCTCATCCACAGAGCTTAGATGTTTTTTCTAAATAATCTTAATTTGTCTTTAGCAGAAGAAAGAAAGTTATTCACATCTGGGATGGCATGAAGTTGAAAAAATGATGAGAGAATTTTAATTTTTAGGTGAACTATCCCATTAACTAACATTCCAACATTCTTCTCATTAAAATTAAGAGTGCGGCCCTCGAGGGTACAGGGATCAGCTTTGTGGCCCCTGACCTTCCCGAAGTTGAGTAGCCCTGGTCTAAACAAAGAATCTTGCCGCAGCCCAAATCTAATTGTTTTTTTTTTTTTCACGTTGTTTACAGAGTCAAGGGTTTTCAAAAACAGGTGTGATATTTCATGGCAATATGGCCATAGATATTTCATAAAAGGTTTTGAGGTAAACTATTTCTTTAATGTTCACAAAAACGATGACAACCACTGCTAACACAAACCATAAAGTAATCAGTAAAAATCCACAAAAACATTTACAGAAAGGACACTCTACATTTGCAATTATGTTTTTTTAAGTTTAGAGAAATATTTCACCCATCTACCTCTCTGAGGATCTCTATGGTCTCCCCGACAACCAGTTCCAGCTCGTCTTCGTGCACAGCAGTGTAGGCATACGTCACCTCGCATCTCCGCTGTTGTACCTTTGCTTTCTTCGCTGAAGTGATGAAGTAAGTGGAAAATAAATGGAACATTTCAACACGTTAAGGTGTAAGAACAAATCAAACTGAACTGCAGTAGGCTGCAAAAGCACTCTCAGCCGTTTTACAAGTTCTGTTTAAGACAAGAACTGTTTATGTTGGATACTAAACCTGGGCTTGATTTTGGTGGGTATAATTTGCGACCGGATGTGGATGCACAAACCTTTCATTAGCCTACATATTTTAGTCTACCATGCTGTTTCGAGGTGCTTTTGGACAACTTAAGGCACATGTGCTCATATGTCTACTATTGTGCACTAACAAGCAAACAAAATCAGATATGTTCATAAAACAATGTATGCTTTAAAAAGTATATTTAGTAAGGTTCAAAAGTCTGAGTCCACTTGTGAAAATGCTTCTAGTTTGCAATATTGTAATTTAAAACAAATTTTCATTACAAATTATGTTATCTGCATAAAACTTTGAGTACAATGTTGAATTGAAAAGTTAACGTAGTAGCATTTTCAAAATCCTAAAACTTTCAATGTAGACTCTTGAACGGCACTGTACACTTACATTTTCTTATGCTTCTTGGCTCTCTGTTGCTGTCTCCTATTAAATAAACAGGCACTTCCTGTGGGGATAAAAAAACTTGTTTTGTAATGACAATCATGGGAACTAGATGGAACTTTGAACATGGAAAGAGTGCTCCAACAGAACGAGACCTTGGCGAAGTTGGCAGGGAATATTCCTCTCTTCCCTTTCAGCTCTCCTTCCAGCCATCCATCCTCTTTGGCCTTGGAGATATTCTTCACCACGTCCCCAGCACGCACCGTCAACTCGTCTTCCATAGTCGCTTCGAAGTCTAGAAGAACAAGCACCTCTAGAATGGACACAAGAAAGGTGAAGGGATTAGATGTTAGTAAACTGGAGCATTAAACTGTCATAACTGTTTGTGTTGTTAGATCTTCTTGTATTTGGCTGACTAGATATCAGGTGGCTCGCCAATGCATTAGAGTAAGCCAGACCAAGTGCTTGTAGGGAAAAGAGATTATTGATGACAATCGTGTAGCATAGCTCTTCTGAATCTTAACCCAAGATGTGATACCCCTAAAATGATACTTTACATGTACTTTCTCAATCATCAGCAAGTCTTATCTTTTATAAAATGCATAGTGTAAGGGGGTTCAATGGAAATGAGGAGGCGAGAACCGGCTTGACAACTTAAATAACAATTTATTAACCAAAAAACACAACCAAAACACACAACTAAAAACACACAGTACAGCTGCCTGCAATTCTCTCTCTCTCGAACTGTCGTCCCCGGCCGCCTTTATCCCTCACGCGCCCCATCAGGCTGATTGGGGACCGGGTGTGTCTCATTCCAACCCGGCCCCGCCCTGCTCGGCTCTACACATAGCCTAAAGACTAATGCATCTAATTATGAAAATACATGCCGAACAGATATGATAAGTGTCTCTCAAGTGCAATACTGCAGCTGGACAGCCATGAGAAATGTGTTTTAACAGGCCTAGAGGTATGTTAGTGGAATCTGAGCAACATGTATTCAAGAATGTATATCAGTACAATGAACACAGTGACCGACTCACAACAGCATATGATATCTAGTTTTCCATGAACTAAAGTAAGACACACTGTGATTGGCTGATATACGTATATACCCTATATACAGTATACATGTATATATATATGACTTCATCTGATTATAATGTAAATGGTGAATGTTAAATGGGACAATTTTTTTTTTGTTTGTTTTTTTTGCAGGTAATATATAAGCTAGGTGTAGCAGTTCGATAACATAATTTTACTAAACCGTAAAGGCAGCATTCTAATCACGTGAGAGTGACATAAACTTCCATAACAATTTTCTTTGCATAAATATGGGTGTTAGAAAAGTCACTGCTAAAGCAGTATGTTACTATTAGAATTGAATTGTGGCCTTGTTATAAAAATTAAATACACCTAAAACAGTTCTGTGGTAATACATTTGACATATATCTAATATACTGTATATAGTAAAATATTTAAAATAAAGCTTTTAGTAGGGTGCAGTGGGGCTAAATGCACATCTTTAGGAAAATGTGCTTTTTTTCTGGTTACAGAATTGATTATTTATTGAATATTGGTGAAGTGACATAATTTGTGTGAAAAGAAATAAAATTGGAAGGATGTTTTAATTAGAATAATAAAAATAAAAAAAACATGTAAAGGTGGCGAGGGAGCCTTTTACCCCACACTTGGGATAAAAGGTTCCCTCGTTTGGGGTAAAAGGCCCCCAGGGGGTTCCTATATCGTGTAAATATAGGGACAATAGTTATAGGGCACAATTTCTCAAAGCAAATACTTTTTAGACTGCAAGATGCTTTTTTGAGGAACAAATTAAGATTAGAACTTTTTCCTGTTCATTTCAATCACGTTTGGCATTTTATAACATCTCAAGTATTCTATAAACAAATTATTCTTTATTGTGATTGGATCAGTCAATGCGAGTCCACTTTGAACATTCTTCATTACAAATCTATTCACCCCATTTAAGAAAAGTTCACTTATTGGACAGTTATTAAAGTAATATTCCGGGTTCAATGCAAGTTAAGCTCAATTGACAGCATTTGTGGCATAATGTGGTTCACCACAAAAATTAATTTCGACTAATTTCTCCTTTTCTTTAAAAAAAGCAAAAATCAAGGTTACAGTGAGACACTTACAATGGAAGTGAATGGGAGACAATTTTTTTTTTTTACGTTAAAATACACACTTAACCACAAGACAAAGAATGTGTGTAAACATGATTTTAGTGTGATAAAATCACTTACAAACCTTTTCTGTGTAAAGTTATAGCCAGTTTTACAATTTCGTTTCCATGATGATTTAATGTCAACAAACTCTAAAACGACTGTAAAAATGACAATTTAAACAACTTTACATATCAAATAACACACGAGTTTTAACAGAATGAATGCAAGGGCTTTTATAAAATTATAAGCTTCACATTTCTGTCTTTAAACCCTCCAAAAATTGGCCACGTTTACTTTCATTGGCCTCATTCACTTCCATTGTAAGTGGCTCAATTTTTGCTGCTTTGAAAGAAAAGGAGGAATGAGTCGAAATGTTTTTTTGTGGTAATCAACATTATGCCACAAATGCTGTTGATTGAGCTTAACTTGTATTGAACCCGGAACATTCCTTTAAAAAAAAAAAAAAAAAAAAAAAAGACAAACAAGCATTTTGTCTCAAAATAAATGATAGTTTAAAGGATTCTCATTAGCTACTGTACATACATTTGCAACATTTTAAAAATGATTAAATATTAGATAAAATTACCTTATAATCAACCTTTAGACATTGCATGAAATGATCTCATGGATCAGGAATAGTTTGCAGTGTGTAGGGACAGACAGGTGTTAAGGAAAGTACAGTGATAGTTTTTGTTGCTGTTTTGAGCTTTGGGAGAAAATAAAATCAAAAGTGCCTTTTACCCGGGGACCTTTAGCCTCATTGTGTCCTACTATCTGAGTTAATCAGTGGATAGATGAAGAAATGAATATAAACACAAAAACATATTTGATAAATACATACATAAATATTGGTATTAATATTAAACTGGTACTGAAGTAGATAAACCTACACTATCAGTTACTTAACTGACGCAAAACAGCGGCTACCATATGCATAACCCAAATACCACAAACACCACAGGTTACCTAATCATGTCAAGACATTTGGAACTAAAAAACTCACCCATGGCCTCTTTAAAGCTGTGCTAAGTGCACCAATCCAGAAAATTTAGATTCTGTTCAGTTCTCAAAGTGTCATGGAATCACTGTGAATTACACTGGTATTACACAGTCTAGAGACAGCAAAGGTATTATGGAACCTCCTTCATTCTAGTAAAACAAAAAAACATTCCCAGCAAGTCAAGACACGTTACACCATGAGAAGGAGAAATAGATAGAGATAGAGAATAACAGGTAAGACATGTTTTTTGTTGGTATGAACCTCCTGGTTAAGTTGTCGTGTGACATAACAATATACTGTACATACACACTTGGAAAGAATTCAAGGAAAATCCTGATGTGTAAATAAATATAACCCATGATTTTGCAGGATTGAAATGTAATAGAACGTGAGTTAACATTATTTTTTCGGTCCATGTCACCCTTAACTGCTGCTGAACAGATATCATCACAGATAAAGATGTTTGTAGGACTGAGACTGTAAAAGCATTCATTTAGACCTTGTTAGGCCAGTTTAAAGGGGAAATACTAATTTAATAGTGTCTTAAGAGACGATTCAAATACGGTTCCTTCTTCTTATTATTGTATAATTACCAATACTTGGTAGTTATTGGTATTTTTATGTTAATGGGTTCTATGTTCTATTTTTATGGTTTTGAAAAATGATAAACTCCTTTAACAAAATGTATCATTTCCATAAGAACTGAAAGGTTTTAAAAGGTCAATCACTTTTTATAAAACAATGAGAAATCAAACAGTTGTCAAATTGTTGCATTTTTTTTTAATTATTTTTTGATACAGCATTTAAGTACATATATAAACCTAAGTCAAGATGTGTATATTGGAAGCAGTGCAAATGAGAACCCAGAAGAGTAAATCCCATTTTAAGTATGAATGCAAATTATGCATTTTTTTCCCCCATAATATATATTTTTGTTCACTTTAAATCTTCAGAAAACTAATTCCAAAAACACTGAATCACTATTTTATTAAAATATCTAGGTGGCAGATTAATTATTCCATCAAAAGAAGGTGTATAGCCTATAGAAAAAAGGCATTACATTTATAGACAAGACACAAATAAAACTCTATAATAAAATGGCGTGCACACAACATACTATCCAAAACCCCATGAAAACTGCAATATTTGCTAACAGTCTGTTATCTAAACATTTCTAAACACATGTAATTTTAACTTTGTAAAATCTGATTTTGTCCAGTTTTAAATTTGGGTGAATCTAAATATTTTTTTTTTCCCCACACTATGTCAGTCACTGGGACTTGAATGTCTACCTGTTGCAGTTTGGTCCCATAGCGAGGGTCATTCATACATGTCATGCTTCATCTTTTATTTATTTTTTGACAGACACGCAAGAGTCACAGGATCTCCGAGTTTCAATTAAGTCCAAAAAACATAAATATATACATCTATTAAAACAGTTGTATTTTATTCACACAGCAATAATGTCCAGTCATAACGGCTGTACACTGGTATTCTACTCTTAAGGCACTATGACAACTCTAAGTCACCTATCCATCGAAACCTAAAGGTAAGCTATATATAAATGCAGAACTTAACATTCATAAGTTTGCATGTTCTAACAGTCTTGTGAGAAAAAGTAAAGTATGTTTGACTTGCTGACTGCAATGAAGGGTCTCAAGCACAAGACTCAAGGTCCAAGTTCCTCCAGAAATTAATTATAGAGAATAAATTTGGAGTTTGGGTGGTGGAGGGATACTGAAAAATGTGTTGCAAGTTTGAAATAAACAACCATTTATGCCATCAGTAATGACTGGCAAGATTAGGTGAAACTTGAATGAAATTCTCAAACTTTCGTTTAGAACGTCAATGTATCAACGTCTGGTTATGTGTAGGTATGCAAATTTGCATTTACATATATAACAAGGATAGAAAATCTACATCTACCTGTTTTGTCAGAATAAATGTCAGCACAAATCACCACCTCATTCTAATTTTACTGCAAGCAGACAAAATATATAGTAACATCCTTGTGAAAATAGGAGTGAAAAGCAACACGATGAAAAAAGCATTTACAAAAAAAAAAGGCTTTCGATTGTTTTCTATCCAATAGTTTTGGATGCATTATGATTGCAGGTTCCATATCTGTTCCAATACCTATTCCACCAAGTGAATAGGTGACAGCGTTAAGGCTATCCATTTTTTTTTAAGCCTGATTCGAAAGGAATCTCATTGTTCTGTTAGTATTCTTAAAATTGAGGTGAACATCTTCACTGCTCCATTCTGGCTGAGACCCCTGCACTGTCCCTCTTTTTGTGGTCCTGTTCTGCATCCTCTCCTTGCTGTTCACCCTCATCATCAGTGGCCTGGAACTTATCATGAGTCCATTTGGGGCTCGTATTATTTGTGTTGTTGGCATTGGTGGCCCTCCTGAGGATAAAACGACCCTTTGCGCGAAGAATGTTACCCCGACCACGCCCACAGGTCTCCAACTTCCTCTCACCGTCACCATCTCTTTCACTGTGCTGCAAAGACAGTATTCCCAAAAGAAGGGGTTACAAAGGGAATATGGACCTAATTAAGTATTCTTTTTCAAGCAAGAAGCACATTAGTATGACTGGTAGGGCTGGGTAAAAATATTGATTTCCGATGCATCGCGATCTTCGTTTGAACAATCTTGATATCGATTCTTAAATCCAAAGATCGATCTTTCATGTGGTAACCCTCTATAATGCAAGTAAATCACTTGCATGTGCAACCAAATCTCATTTTTCGCTTTTTGACTAAAAATGTCTATGATTTGCCACTGGCTAGTAAATGTTCAGACTTCACTCACCAGTGTCTGAGTAGTATAGAAGTGGAGAAGTCATTAGCACAGAGGTCCTTTCACTGCCATGTTGACAGTAAAAGTTTGGTTCTGTGTACAAAGACGAGATCCACGGATCCATATGTCATTGAATAATGTCTCAGTACTGATAAAGCACGTGTTCTACATATCAGTGTAAATACTTGTAAATAGTACAAAATATGCTTGTCAACAATAACAATGTAACAGAAATATATATGCAACATAATATATGCAATTTCAACACATTAATTGATGGAATAGACTGAATCTGAACATTTTTCAAAAGCTAAAATGTGACCAATTTGATGAAAATGATATACACCGATCAGCCACAACATTAAAACCACCTGCCTAATATTGTGTAGATCCCCCTCGTGCCGCCAAAACAACGCCAACCCACATCTCAGAATAGCATTCTGAGATGATATTCTTCTCACCAGAATTGTACAGAGCGGTTATCTGAGTTACCGAAGACTTTATCAGTTCGAACGATTCTGGCCATTCTCTGTTGACCTCTCTCATCAACAAGGCATTTCTGTCCACAGAACTGCCGCTGACTGGATGATTTTTGTTTTTGGCACCATTCTGAGTAAATTCTAGAGACTGTTGTGTGTGAATATCCCAGGAGATCAGCAGTTACAGGAATTCTCAAACCAACCCATCTGGCACCAACAATCATCCATGTGATTATCTAATGAGCCAATCGTGTGGCAGCAGTGCAGTGCATAAAATCATCAGATATGGGTCAGGAGCTTCAGTTAATGTTCACATCAACCATCAGAATGGGGAAAAAATGTGATCTCAGTGATTTTGAGCATGGCATGATTGTTGGTGCCAGATGGGCTGGTTTGAGAATTTCTGTAACTGCTGATCTCCTGGGATTTTCACACACAACGGTCTCTAGAATTTACTCCGAATGGTGCCAAAAACAAAAAACATCCAGTCACCAGGTCTCCTAAGCAACCAAATTGGCCCGGTTGCTAGGGAGGGTAGAGTCACATGGGGTAACCTCGGCACTATAATGTGGTTCGCTCTCAGTGGGGCGCGTGGTGCTATGTCTCCGCGGTAACGTGCTCAACAAGCCACGTGATAAGATGCGCGGATTGATGGTCTCAGACGCGGAGACAACTGAGATTCATCCTCCGCCACCTGAATTGAGGTGAGTCACTACGCCACCACGAGGACTTAGAGCGCATTGGGAATTCCAAATTGGGGAGAAAAGGTGAAAAAAAACAAAAACATCCAGTTCTGTGGACGGGAATGCCTTGTTGATGAGAGAGGTCTACAGAGAATGGCCAGACTGGTTCGAACTGATAAAGTCTACGGTAACTCAGATAACCGCTCTGTACAATTGTGGTGAGAAGAATATCATCTCAGAATGCTATTCTGAGATGTGGGTTGGCGTTGTTTTGGCGGCACGAGGGGGATCTACACAATATTAGGCAGGTGCTTTTTATGTTGTGGCTGATCAGTGTAATATAATTTGCCAAATTTATTTTTGAATTGTACTTAGAAGGGTTGCCTAGAAGGTTCCTTTATAATTAAGAGCATTAGCGTAGTGAGAATTTATTTTATATGTACAGTGCATCCGGAAAGTATTCACAGCGCTTCACTTTTTCCACATTTTGTTATGTTATAGCCTTATTCCAAAATGGATTAAATTCATTATTGTCCTCAAAATTCTACAAACAATACCCCATAATGACAACGTGAAAGAAGTTTGTTTGAAATCTTTGCAAATGTATTAAAAATAAAAAACGAAAAAAATCACATGTACATAAGTATTCACAGCCTTTGCTCAATACTTTGTTGACGCACCTTTGGCACCAATTACAGCCTCAAGTCTTTATGAGTATGATGCTACAAGCTTGGCACACATATTTTTGAGCAGTTTCTCCCATTCTTCTTTGCAGGACCTCTCAAGCTCCATCAGGTTGGATGGGGAGCATCGGTGCACAGCCATTTTCAGATCTCTCTAGAAATGTTCAATCGGGTTAAAGTCTGGGCTCTGGCTGGGCCACTCAAGGACATTCACAGAGTTGTCCCGTAGCCACTCCTTTGTTATCTTGGCTGTGTGCTTAGGGTCATTGTCCTGTTGGAAGATGAACCTTCGCCCCAGTCTGAGGTCCAGAGCGCTCTGGAGCAGGTTTTCATCAAGGATGTCATTTTTCCCTCGATCCTGACTAGTCTCCCAGTTCCTGCTGCTGAAAAACATCCCCACAGCATGATGCTGCCACCACCATGCTTCACTGTAGGGATGGTATTGGCCAGCTGATGAGCGGTGCCTGGTTTCCTCCAGACATGATGCTTGCCATTCAGGCCAAAGAGTTCAATCTTTGTTTCTCATGGTCTGAGAGTCCTTCAGGTGTCTTTTGGCAAACTCCAGGCGGGCTGTCATATGCCTTTTACTGAGGAGTGGCTTCCGTCTGACCACTCTACCATACAGGCCTGATTGGTGGAGTGCTGCAGAGATGGTGGTTCTTCTGGAAGGTTCTCTTCTCTCCACAGAGAAACACTGGAGCTCTGTCAGAGTGACCATCGGGTTCTTGGTCACCTCCCTGACTAAGGCCCTTCTCCCCAGATCGCTCAGTTTGGCCGGGCGGCCAGCTCTAGGAAGAGTCCTGGTGGTTCCAAACTTCTTCCATTTACGGATGATGGAGGCCACTGTGCTCATTGGGACCTTCAATGCTGCAGAAATTTTTCTGTACCCTTCCCCAGATCTGTGCCTCGATACAATCCTGTCTCGGAGGTCTACAGACAATTCCTTGGACTTCATGGCTTGGTTTGTGCTCTGACATGCACTGTTAACTGTGGGACCTTATATAGACAGGTGTGTGCCTTTCCAAATCATGTCCAATCAGCTGAATTTACCACAGGTGGACTCCAATCAAGTTGTAGAAACATCTCAAGGATGATCAGTGGAAACAGGATGCACCTGAGCTCAATTTTGAGTGTCATGGCAAAGGCTGTGAATACTTATGTACGTGATTTTGTTTAGTTTTTTATTTTTAATAAATTTGCAAAGATTTCAAACCAACTTCTTTCACGTTGTCATTATGGGGTATTGTTTGTAGAATTTTTAGGAAAATAATGAATTTAATCCATTTTGGAATAAGGCTGTAACATAACAAAATGTGGAAAAAGTGAAGCGCTGTGAATACTTTCCGGATGACTTGTAAGCAAAATGGACATTTTAACAGAAATGAACCCATATGAATCAATATCAAACCAAACTGAATCGAGATTCGAATCGAGAGCTTGTGAATTGTAATTGAATCGAATTAGTAAAATTTGTATCAATACCCAGCCCTAGTGACTGGTGCCTTCTTTCTTCTGAATTACAAAAGTGAACCACATCATACTACACTACCTCCTGTTATAAGAAAGACTGAAAATTTTACTCGAACATGGACATGAAGATGAGTTCTAGTGCTCTGTGATCCAGATCACTGTAGTAGGGTGAATTAGGGTGATCTGGGACATTTTTTGCACTTTCAAAATTTGCAATTTATTGTGATTATGTGATTGTCACACCACTGACCAATAAATGAGAATTTATCACATGACAAACCAGCTAGAATATGGTATGGTTAACATAGACTTGCTTGTGATGGCACAAGAAATATACAAAATATAGTTAAGGTGTCCCAGATTTCCCTATTTCAGATTATTTTATGTTCTAGCTTTAGTAAAAGCGGATAAAATTGTTTCATTAGTTTAATAAGATGCTAAGAAACTCCATTTTATGATTGCAAGGCAAGTCTTTGTAAAGACCATATTATACCAGAAAGTATTTATTGCTCTGCGGAGTGTATTCTGTGTCCCAGTCTTCATTTTTCGCTGACATGTTCATCTGTGCATCATTGCCATTACTGTTTCCATGGAAATTTACTCTATTCCAACTTCTACCACGCATTCTGAGCTGCTGTGAACAAAAGCAAATTGTAACCGTAATTGCCAAAACAATAAACAAACATATTTGTTCTTCAAGAAGACGCAAGACTTACAAAGCCTCCCCGTTTCTGTCCTCTCTCCATGGGCTCTCCATACTCTCTAAACCCCAGT
Source organism: Myxocyprinus asiaticus (assembly GCF_019703515.2). Taxonomy (NCBI): domain Eukaryota; kingdom Metazoa; phylum Chordata; class Actinopteri; order Cypriniformes; family Catostomidae; genus Myxocyprinus; species Myxocyprinus asiaticus. The sequence continues at coordinate 14,827,816 of NC_059359.1, forward strand.
CGGGTCTTGTTGGAGCCTTTTGCTTTGATCACAGCCTCTTCCTCATGGTAAACGGAGGATGAAGATGTAGATGAGGATGATGACTGAGAACGCTCCCGTTTCTTTTTGCTTTTCCTTAGAAATTAAATAACATTTAGACATATCAATTGTCAATGTAATCTAGGTAAACTGGTTTTAACTCCAATCTCAAAAACTGATTGAATCCATGGTATCAACTTTATCATGTTAAACTGTGAACATGTGCAAGATTGCCTTAATAGCTAATTTTCTTGCCAAGTAGCTCATACAAACAAGAATTTTTAATGTTGCATATTTTAAGAAATTGTGAATTGGTCTTAATTTAGAAAAATTATCATCAAGGAAAGAGTTGGGTCATTTGCTCAGAAGTTTCTCAGAACAGTGACTTCAGTTCTAGTTCTCTGACTAATTATTGTTTTCTCTTCAAACAAAACAAGTTTGGCCTCCATGACTTGAACTGATGTTCATGTTACGTCAGAATTACGTCAGAAGTTTCTGATGTAAAAACCATTTAAATCGTTTTGTGAACTCGCAACAACAAAATTGAAACAGAATTTTATGAAAGCTGTTAAATCTCCCACTTGAAATAAAAATCATGACATTATGTAAAAACTAAGTTAAAGAACCTATGTTAAGCTATATTTCTGTTTGCTATACCCTATAATTAATTTTACTATAATTATTTTCAACAATTCTGACATGACAAGAACAGCATGAAAGGCATTCTATTCCCAGGCAGCTTACTTCATTTTTTTGTGGTGCTTTGAGACTTTCTCAGTTGATATTTCCTTGCATGACTCTGGAGATTCCCTCGATACTCTTTCTTTATACTCTTCCTCTTTGTGATCACTCTCTCCACTCAAGTATTTCTTTCTGCGCTCAATATCCAGGCGAAGGTCCATTGAGTCACCTTTTGATTTTTTCCCATCAACCTGTGATGAGGTGAAAGAGAGATGTTGTGGCCAGATGATTGTTAGCGATGTGTTCTGTTAGCTTCATGCAGCACTGTATGGGGCGGGACCAAAACGACAAACTCGGCAACAGCTGACTTAACCATGCAAATGGAAGGGACCTTCTCTTATATCATTACGGATAACAATGAATCTGAGATCATTAGGATTTAGCTGGGCTTCTTAAAGGGGTAATTAAGCAGTCTATATCAGAAATTGACAGACTGCAATGGTGTATCAAAGGTTTTGATTTCCTCTCATTTGTGCACTCAAAAAATTAAATAGTGAAGTACAAAAGGTTTTGTGAGGAAACATTATAGGACCATAGCAGAAATACTTTCATTGGTGTTGATGAAAGTTTGTTGTGTTTACTTGGCCTAAAGTTCCCTCACTTGTTCTTTGCAGTCTTTGAAGAGAAATACTTACTATGACATTTGTTTAGAGTCCTTTGAATGGATTTGACATGGGACAACTGGTCACTTCCATTTCTGACCTCTGATTTCTTGACTCAACTGCCTTAGGAAGGCTTGTACCCATAGTAAAAGGTTACCATCAAACGTTGAGGGGGCCTTTACAACACAACAACCTGAATGCACCTCTTTTTTTCATCTCACTTTTTGGACTTTATGCCTCCCTCAGAAGAAACAAGAGCTTAGAAACAGAAGGAAGCCTAAGAATGCTCTGGCCGTATCACTTGCGCAGCATTCTTTTCCAAAATACGTCATATTTCAAAATTTTCTGTCACCTTGAAGCTGTTTTCCAAGGAGCTTTTCATCTCATCAAACAGAAGAGAGTGCCTCTTAAAAGCACTGGGAGAAACATCAATTCTCCTGTGGATAAGAGTGAATAGAGAGATATTGTGATATAAAAGGATACTCCTTTAAAAGAGGATAAAGCCTTTGGAATACATTCTTAGAAAATGTCAAAACAAATAAATTACTTGTGTGTGTGTGTGAGAAAGTAGTGTGGGAAGTTGTCCCTAAATGTTTGTACCTGTGTATCTCTGGACTCTTTCTCTGCTTCATGAATTCTTTTTCAGCAGCTCTTCTCTGGTACACGGCAAATCGGTCATTTAGGGTCATTCCAGAGGAAGGAAAATACTGAGCTGTGGGAGAACACAAAATAACTGTACTTTGTAAATTGTATTTTGGTTTGTGACCAATCGGTGAATAAAAGTTAGAAAAGTAACCTAATGTACATACAATAAAGTCCTAAAAATAGACAACTAAAAAGCTTTAAGATACAAATACGACCACAAAACTAAGCTAACCCATGTGGCCCCTTAAACATTTTAAGAAATTAAAACCATTTTGGAAAGCTAAAAGTAATTTTCATAGATTTTATCTCTGAATATTGATGTAAAATTGATTCAGTCTTTTGAAATTTTGCCAGTTTTACAGAGGGTTTGTAGAATAATACAAATACTTCTCAAGGTCACCTTAGCTACAGAGTCTAAGTTGAAGAAGTTTCAGTCACCTTTAATGTGATGGACAATTGAAACTATGTGCTGGGCAAACAGCTCAGATGGGCTCCTGGTTGACTGCTGAGCCTGAAGGTGCTGAAGGACAGAGTGAAACTCCCAATCCTTTTTATTAAGGTGCACAAAGTCCAGAAGATTCCTTCTTTCATTAGTCAAAACAGATGACCTACCAAACAAAACAATGATTCTTTAGTTATAGACAACCTCTGGTAGTAACCAGAAAGGAGAGGAAATCTCTTTTCATTTTCAAGATATTTGCTATGTCACGTTTTATTAACTGTGATATTTCTAGGATCTTGGAGGGGAAATACAAAAAATAAACATTTACCTTGCCAGGTCATCGCTGAGAGAATCCATTCTCACACTGAATTCGGTTCCTCTTTTCTCTGCAGCCCTTGGTGGGGATTCCTCGCTCATAACCACAAACATCTCTTGCTCATGGTTCTCAGAGATTTTGTTGGACAGCATTGCAGGTTTTGAGGAGTAATTCATTGTGCTCTTCTCCTTTCGCTTCACCTTTGAGAGCTTTTCAAGGGATGGGTCCTTGAACATGACACTGATCTGATCTCTCTTAGAGAGAGCGGATAAGATATTTGCTGCTTTTTCCTGTTTATGGCAGAGTAGAAGAGCTTCCAGCTCATCATCCCAAGCCATGTCCTGCAGCCTCCTGATTCGCTCCTCAAACATTTCACGAGCTGACAGTGTGACTTTGCTTTTGCTTTTGGAAGGATTGTTTTCCATGTCTCTCATCTTATCAGAAATCTCTATTTCTTCATCTTCCTCCTCACCATCTTCATGCAGAAATGGTGGGCCATTCTGTGGACCTCTTTGAGTGCCACTAATGGATGGCATGTTACCCTCACATTTCTTCACAAATTTGTATTTCTTCTCCTCTCCTGTGTTTCCATGATCTGGAGTGCGAGACAATCCAATGCCAGACCCATTATCAAAGATTCCTCCATTACTCTCTTTATCACGCACTAATTCCCCATTACTTTTATCTTTATGTGTGTTATTCTCCCATGCAGGGGCCTGTTTTTTACTCTTTTGCTCCTCCAGGAATCTGGTCAATGAGAGAAAGAGGTTTACAGTTAAGTTGTTTTTTGGACACAAACTCATCTTCTTTCAGACTTATCTTTACATGCGACCAAGGGTTGCTGTTGCCAGCATGCCATAATGATAAAGCTAAGCATATAATGGATTGATTGATTTTACCATGGAAAAATTAATGGCTTCCACTCTGAAACAGGTAAACAACTGTGTGTTCAGCTGTGAACAGTTCAGTTCATCCATTTGTAAAGTGCAAAAATATACCCTTCAGACCTTTTTAGCACATCTAAATTACCAACTCTGAGCTGACATTTGTAAACAAGGCATTTAGGTCAGAAATATCTAGCTCTTCATGTGCTAGCTCATGCTTCCAACAGTTCTGTTGATGGGATTTGAAGGGCTGTACACAATTCAACTTTTTAATGTTTTCTTTACATCATTTTACTTTCACGTGTAACTTCCACCCTTACACTGACTAAAATAAAAGTAAAAAAAAAAAGATACAAATCAAATGCGTATATTCCAAAAAATTGGCAACATCAGTCATCAATTTAGCTTGAAAGGCAAAACATAATATTGCATTTCACAAACAAGTGAAATAATATGAACATTTGATAGATAGTATAGATATTTCCATATTCACTAAAAGGAAAATCGACTTACTTCAAAAATGCTGCAGAGATGGCAACTGTATCATCTGTTTGTTGGTCAACATTTGAAAACAGCCCCAAACCATTGAAGACTGGGCTTTTCTTTATGGGACTCTTGGTTGGAGGTACAGTTGCAACATTCTGCCAGGTGGTGGCACCATTATTAGGAGCATTTGAGCTCTTATGAGAAGGACTGGTCTCATTGGTCACAGAGTCAGCCTGACCAACAATGACAGAGGAGCAAACCTGTGGACTTGTCTTTTTAGGACTGGTGTCATGGTTTTTTAAAACCTGACAGTTCTCCAAAGTCCTTCCTCCATCAGCGTTCTCCTCAGCCAAAGAAGAGCCTCCCACCTGCGCTGCCAAAGCCCCATCTCCCTCTCCTTGATCATGAGTATCTTTGGGGGCAGAAACATCCTCTCTTACATCTCTGCAACTGTGCTTGGCAGACCCAGAGTTGGAGGAGGAAGAATGGTGTGATAGCGGTGACCTCCCTGAGGATGATCTGTCAGAGCGGCGGGAATGACTGCGAGACTGAGGACTGCTCGATTGCTTCTTAGGAGTGCGTGAACGAGAGCGCCCCCTCTTGGGGCTTTTAAGGTGGTACTGCTGCTGCTGCTGTTGATGTTGCTGCTGGTGAGGGTGCTGGCGGAAGTTCTGCCAGTTTTTGGGTCGGTAGTTGTTATATCCACCCCTTCCTCCACGTTGAAATCGGCCACGGAAAAAGCCCTGACCTCTGCCCCGGAAGTAATATGGCCTCCGGAAGCCCCTGTGGTTGCCTCGAAACTCGTGTTGGTTCTGGTACTCCCGTATGTGGTTCCGCTTCCGGTTGTGGAACGGGGAATGGGATCTGGACCGAGAGTGAGACCTAGACCTGGAAGATAATGAGGAAAGATGGAGTGAGCCATCAAAGCTCCAAAGGCAATAGAATATGGAATGAGGAGAAAATATACATTAAAGGGAAAGTTCAACCAAAAAAGAAAATACTCCCATCATTTCTTTACCCTCATGCCATCCCAGATGTGTATGACTTTCTTTCTTCTTCTGAACACAAACAAAGACTTTTTGAAGAATATCTCAGCTCTGTAGGTCCTTACAATGCAAGTGAATGATGACCAGACCTTTGAAGCTCCAAAAAAATCATATAAAGGCAGCATAAAAGTAATCCATACAACTCCAGTGATTATATCTTCAGAAGCGATATGATACAGATCAATATTTAAGTCCTTTTTTTTACTATAAATCTCCACTTTCACTTTCAAAATGGAGATTTATAGTAAAAAAAAAGAAAAAAAAAAGAACTTAAATATTGATCTGTTTCTCACCTACACCTATCATATCGTTTATGAAGATATAGATTTAATCACTGGAGTCATATGGATTACTTTTATGTTGCCTTTATGTGATTTTTGGAGCTTCAAAGGGCTGGTCACCATTCAGTTGCATTGTATGGACCAACAGAGCTGAAATGTTCTAAAAATCTTTGTGTTCAGCAGAAGAAAGAAAGTCATACACATCGGGGATTGCATGAGGGTGAGTAAATGATGAGAGAATTTTCATTTTTGTGTGAAATATCACTAAGTTCACTCAAAACATTACGGAACACTGGCTCTTAAAGGAATAGTCACCCAAAAAGGAAAATTCTGTTATTATTTAATTACCCTCAGGTTTTTCCAAACCTGTTTGTGTTTTTTTTTTTTTTTTTTTGTAGAACACAACAGGATATTTTTAGAAGAATCTTAATGCAGCTCTTAATGCAGTTTATTGTGATCGTAGGCTTTCAAGCTCCCAAAGGAGCAAAAAAGCACCATAAAGGACTCCCAGCAACTATTTTTCAAGTCTTCTGAATCAATACAATGGCTTTGTGTGAGGTACACACCAAAATTCCAGTCGTTATTCACTGATAATATTCAATATTTTCCCATTTGCCTAAGATCTTCACACAAAGCTATGGAAAATAGACTATAATTTGGAAAATAGTTGTTTGGAGTACTTTTATGGTGCTTTTTTGCTCCACTGGGAGCTTGAAAGCCTATGATCACAATAAACTATTGTATGGAAAAGAGCTGGATCAGGATTCTTCTAAAAATATCCTGTTGTGTTCTACAAAAAAAAAAAAAAAAAGAAAAAAACAGCAAACAGGTTTGGAAAAACCTGAGGGTAATTAAATAACAACAGAATTGTCCTTTTTGGGTGACTATTCCTTTAAGAGCCAGTGTTCCGTATTGTTTTGAGTGTACTTAGTGATAGTTCACCCAAAACTGATGGTACACACCAAAATTCCAGTCGTTATTCACTGATAATATTCAATATTTTAAGTTCCTCACACAAAGCTATTGTATGGCTTTAGAAGGCTTGGAATATAGCACACAAATCACATGGACCCTTTTGTATTTGGATTTGGAACAGCCATGGTCACTAGAACTGTTGTTGTATGGAAAGGAGCAGAGTAAAGATTCTTCAAAAAGCCTTTTTTTTTTTTTTTTTTTTAAAGAAAAGAAAAAAATCCCATATGGATTTGAAACGACATAAATAATTAGGCTAGCCTATATTTTCATATTTGGGTGAACTATTTCTTTATTGTTAAGAAACAATAAAGTTAGACTGATCTACATTTAAAATGACAATCAATCCTCTAGAAACAAATTATATTAAAATATTCCAGACACAAAATATTTACAAATATATAATACTTATAAAACGTATTCAAGCCAATGTTCAGTATTACAGTAGGGCAAAAATAATTTCAGGTAGCACACATAGATATACTGTATAACCAATGAAAATGAAAAGCTCTGTGTCTACATTAGCCACAAGGTGGCTCTGTTGTTCTACATATGAGTTTAACCATGTAGTACTTGGCAAACTAGCCCCTCTACTCCAACATGCACTCGTACACTGCAAGTAGTCCATATTGTGCACTGCTCACTGTTCTACACAGTGTTTAACACTTCAATATTCTGTATATATAATATAATCTCACTGGAAAATTAACAGCCAAAGACATGTCAACACACCATGCACATTTCATACATACACCATCTTTGCATAGATTCCATGCACACAACAACTCATTAGCATCAACTTATATCTAGCAGTGATTTAAAACATGCTAGTCCAGTATACAGTAAACGTTACATTTTTGTACTTTGGAAAGTGAAACAAGTGGCAAGACTGCTACAAATCTGAAATCTGAAAAATTGTAACCAATTTACAGTGCAAACAATCAACTTCAAACATAATAACATTAACAATAATCTACTTTTCTGTATTTTCTGATGCTTTTTCTACTCACCTAGTGCACTTTTTCATTGGAATACAGAGTAAGAAGGTAGTGTACAGAGCAACATGATCCTCTCACAGTGAGCAACAGGGACTTTGCATCTCCTCTACTGAGCGTGGATGGAAAGAGTCAGTCACATGGGTCATATGGGAAAGATTTCTACTCTACGAAGCACAGAGGAGGTTCTCAGCCTGCCAGTTATAACACATTAGCTTTGCACAGACAGTAGGCTTTAACTAAAGATAACAATTAAGAGAGCTCCCTTATTCGAAAAAATCTTTTGAAATCTTTTTATCCATTAGTTAATGGTGATGTGTAATTTTTTGGATGTTTAAATACTTTCTCCTATCCCAGCTTAATATGCAGAGATAAATGTTAGCCATTTGTAGGTTGATTTCCCCGTGAAGTGTAAACACTGTCTCTGTGGTGCTATCAAAACATTGCTCTGTGTTTTTTTAGCATCCTGACCAACCCGACATGGCAACATTGGCTCAACCAATGGTGTACGTTTTGTGTGGAGCTATCTGTCTGGCCTACAAATGGAAAACCGGGCGTGTTCAGAAATATTTTTGCAATTCCGTTGCAGAAAGTGTGCAGAAATGACAAACTTCAGCTTTAAGAAAACTTTATTATCATAAATAAATAAAGACTATTCATTCTTTGGAAATAATAGGATGTTTACGTTCTAAATGCGCTTTACTTTTACAGTATGACTTCATTCAAAATGCTGCAGCTTAATGTTTTATTTTTATGAATGTGTGAGTCAAAACATTTGAGCAGCAGTCTCTCTCTCACAAACCATGGTCATTAATGAGAGACCAGTCTCCCAGATTTCCCTTGCAAATTAGCTCTCTGTGCATTCCATTTGCATGAAAAATCAACATTGTATTTTTCTTCAACTCTGCTTAAAATATACTGCCAACCATAAAAGGGAAAAGTATCTAGCTTATGCATATGGCAAAAATCATGCAGCCTCTAAAACTTAAAACAAAAAACCAAGTACCACAAGTATGTATGAGTTTTTGTCCAATACAGTTCAACAGAATGTTGGCAGGACCAGTTTACATTTGGCTACCTAAGAAGTTCTACTGTGCTGTAAGCACAAAACCAGCCCTCCAAAGAGAATGTGCAGGAAAGTACAATTTTAGCACAGGAAATAAGACAGTGTGGTGAGCATTTCCAAAGCCACAGCCCTTCCTAAATATCAGACTTCATGTAATGACAAAGAACACACTAGAGGAGAGTAGAATCATGCTGACAGAGCAGAATCCAGTGTCTTTTACCAAAACCCCCTTACAACAGGGGAGAAAGCCAGAGTAAAGGGGTTAAAATACTGGGTACTTTTAATATGTAGAGGTGTATCTTACATAACTTTGGCCTGACAGCTGCGGGTAGACTGCCGACACTGGCACTGGAATATTGATTTTAATGTAAAATGAGTCATGGATGGGAAACCAATCATGAGTCACGTGTCATGTGTTTACAGTGATGTTCCATTGTGTGTTTAGGATAATGTGAAATAAAAAAATCTTATGGATGTCTGTCAAGACAGGGCAAGCAGTATTTTGTTTCTATTAATACAATATAGTTAAAAATCAATGTTCAAATGGCACAACATTATAGGAACAAATAAGACCAAATATGACTCAAAATGAATCGCCGTAAATGACTACTGTAAATAGGTTCACCAGGGAACACACTGATCATTACAGCTTTCTTTAAGCCAGTCATTTAGTTTTCCTCTTACAGATTATATTAAAAGGTAATGGGGGTAAAAATGTGGTTAACACTACTTTCTGCTTTGTTTTAGAGTTTATTTACTCGTCACTGAAAGTGAGCCCTGAAACTTAAACTTGAAGGACCACAATCTGACCGAAAACTGAAATTGAAAATTGAAACCCTTAACTGCCTTTATCAAACATCTGCACTTTTCTGCTTTGTACTATGCACCAGAGTCTTGCCTTTTTTACAAGAGTAGAGAATCACAGATGTGACTGTATTAATTAACTAATTTATAATTTACAATATGTTTACAACAAAACTTTTAGACACTTACTCATATCTGCGCTTTCTGGATCTAGATCGGGAGCTGCTTTTTGATCTGGAGCGGGAGCGAGAATCAGAATGGGATCTGGATCTGGACGCCGAGCGAGACCTGGAGTGTGATTTCTTTGTCTTTGACATCGTTGACTGTGGTCTCTCTCATATGTGCCTGTAACGATATGAAAACCATTTAGAATAGCCATTTACTACAAATATGTTGGTAATTCTGAAGTTTGAGCTATAGTCAAACTGTTTTGATTAAACAAACAATTCCAATACATTTTCAGCAAATAAAAGCAAGTAAAAATAGTGTTCATGCAAAGGATGTAAATCATCTGTCTACAGTGCAAGGTTCTCTTTCTGACATTCAACTGGTATCTCACTATGGGAATTTGTCTCAGGCGTATCTGACAATGGAAGCAATGACACCACGTCTGTCAGCTGACAGACCAATCACAGCAGTGATAAGGGAGCCTCCCTATATAAGACACCACCACAGGTCTCTTCTTCATTCTCGTTCTATTCCCTGTGAAGATTATTGGAAGCTCAGTATCCTCAGTAGGACTCGCAAGGAGTGGTCGCTAAACAGTGCGTTAGACGAGCCATTCAGGTACGTCGCAGAGTGCTGCTTTTTTCTTTTGCAAATATATTCACTGTCGAAGTGAATAGACTTTTCTGCTGTGTCCATATTGTTTCTCTGGGCATAAAACAGAGCGTCAAGGTGGGTTTACGTATTTTTTCAGTAGAGTTAAAAGCAGTTATAGCTTCCACCCTCTCCTGCACGTCGTGGTGGTGTGGCAGATCAGCTGATCTTATCACATTAAGGATAGATTTGGGGATTAACACAGAATCAAGTAGCATGTTGTGGTGAACTAAATCTGTGTTCTTGAGCTCAGGTTTCTGTAATGGTGAATGCGAGCTCACCGAGCGGCGGAGCGAAGGAGAAGGATCCCTCCTATCCATGTGCGTGTGGATCTATGATCTCGCCCAAGAATACCCACCAGCTCTGTATCACCTGTCTCGGGGTCAGACATGCGCAGGCTGCACTCGCTAATCCCGGGTGTAGCACGCACTGTTCCCAGTTTATACGCCGAGTTTTGGAAAGGAGGGTGTGGGTCGCGGCGTCGAATAATGGGGATCCCTGTTTTTCTCTGCTACCAGCGGAGAAAAGTGCAGCTGGGGCGATTTAATGGACCAATGTATGGGCCAAATTCTCCATTGACTGGCAGCCACAGCAGGTGGGCCAGGGTGCAGAGAGAGACCTGTATGATGGTAAAAGGTGGCCGTCTCGTGCTGCCCCTGTAAAACAACTGATTTCTACTGTCCAAGTGGCAAATTACCTCCACCCCGATCGTCGGGCGGCCTTTTTGTCCGCTCCACCTTCATTTCCGGGACGGACGGAGAGATTTTCGGCCTCCATATATCAGAAGATCTAAAGATCTTTAGCCTTAGCCATAAGGGCTCTTAATGCCACCTTGCTCCTCACAGCGTATCAGGCCGAGCTGATGGTGGAGATGGGGTAGCAAACTGATGCCGGGGTACTGGACGTGGCGTCATTGTGGATCTCAACCTACGCACATCAAGAGGAGCCATCTAGAGCTGCGGCCGCAGCATGGGTCTCGCCATCGTTGGTGAACAGGCTTTTTGACTGGGTTTGTCTGAGAAGACGGACTTCTTGGAAGCCCTGGTGGAACCAAAAGCCCTTTTCGGGGCTACGGTTTCTACGATGCGGCAGCAGTGTGATTCAAGGAAGAAAGATGGGGAGGCGTTTGAAACTTGCCTTCCCTGAAAAGTCACTGCTCGAGCTCCGCAGCTGTCACGTTCTGGGTTCCCAACCCATTTTAGAGGTGGGCAATCTGGATTCAGGACCCAGACCAGGCCCCCGAGATCTACAGCGGGCCCCTCTCTGCTCACGCAGAAAGTTGGTGCGCATGCACAGTCCACCCCTGGGTTTTATCTACAATAGAATGGGGTTATCACCTGCAATTCGCTGTAAAACCACCTCTCTACAACAAGGTGTTAATGTCAACAGTGGAGGGGGAGTCAGCTCAGGTTTTGGAGGAAGAAATAGCCAATTTGCTGAGCAACAGAGCTATAAGGGTGGTGCCATCAGAGGACAGCCGTCAGGGTTTTTACTCCAGGTATTTCATCATCCCCAAGAGAGGGGGAGGTCTCCGTCCCATTCTGAATTTGCGGAACCTCAACAAACAACTCAGAAGGCACAAATGAAAAATGCTCACACTCAAAACGCTCAATTTGTTTGTCCTTGAGACTGTTTTACGTCAGACGATCTGGCGTTTACCCATCACACAGAAAATTCCTAAGGTTTGCTTATCATTCGCCTATGAATTTTTAACGGTGCCTTTCGGACTCTCATTAGCACCGAGAGTGTTCAGCAAGTGTGTGGATGCAGTGCTAATGCCACTGAGATTAACAGGTCTCAGAGTGTCTGCTTAACTAGACGATCTACTTCTCTGTGCTCCGTCGCGGCAGCAAGCAGAGATAGATATGAGAGCGTTGGTGTCTCATTTTGAGAACATAGGTTTCACAATAAAGGAGACAAAGGGCTGTCTGGTGCCCTCACAGGAAATAATATTTCTGGGTCTCAGATTAAACTCCGATCTGTATTGAGCGTTTCTGTCAGAGGAGCGCATTGGATCAATCTGCAGCTGTTTGTCCCATTTTCAGAAAGGGAAAAAAGTCTCATTCAGACTGTGTCTACACCTACTGGGTCTGATGGCAAATGAGAGAGTTTTAGCACTGGATAGCAGTGCAGCACTTGTGTCCTCACCATCACTTAAATCGCAGGGTGACAGTGACATCAGAGGGGATGCTTGCTCTCATTCACTTGAGAATCCTCGCTTTCCTTCACGGGGGAATCCCTTTGAGGGCACGTCCCGGGAGTGATGAATATGGGGGTGGATCTCCTGTCCACGGGGAATCCTCTGTACGGAGAGTGGAAGCTTAACCCTCGGGTGATGAGTCAGTTGTGGGAGAGATACGGGATCTCTTCGCATCGCACGAAAACATTCATTGCCCTCTGTTCTTCTCTCTGGAGACTGTGCTCCTATGGGTGTGGATGCTCTAGTGCATCCGTGGCCATACGCGCTACTTTACGTGTTTTCCCCACTGAGTTTAATCATTCCAACCCTAAGAAGAGTAAGAGAATACGGTCACTCAGTCAAACTGATTGCCCCGTACTGGCCAGGGAAACTGTGGCTAGCAGAAATAATACAACTCTTGTACAGCCAGCCTTGGCCCGCCCGCTGCGCAGGGACTTGCTGTCGCAAGCACGGGGGGAAATATTTCACCATGACCCAGAACGATTCAGAGCACGAGGGCTGCCTCAACATGTTCCGCGAACGGTCGGAAATGGAGTGTGTTTGAGCAGTGGTGTGCAAACGGACACATTGATACATTTTTATGTTCGGTGGCATACGTTTTGTGTTTTCTTCAGGAACTTTTGGATAAAGGCAGGGCCTTTTCTACCGTCAAGGTTTATCTTGCTGCCATATCGGCCTGTCGTGTGGGAATTGACTCGAGTACAATAGGTCAACACCCACTTCTTTGCAGGTTTATGAGGGGAGCTCGGCGTTTGAACAGGGTGTCAAAACTGCTAGTTCTGTCATGAGATCTGACCGTGGTTCTGAACGCGCTTTCTCAGCCTCCCTTTGAGCAGGTTTAACGTGGAGAGAACTAAGGCATTGAGGAAGAGTAATCAGCTTTTTGTTAATTGGGCTGATTCTCGTAAAGGTAGACCCATATCATGACAGCACCTGTCTCATTGGGTAGTGGAAGCTATTATATTAAGTTATAACAGTCTGGGGTTGTGACCACCAGAGGGCTTGAGAGCTCATTCTACCAGAGGCATGGCTACCTTGTGGAATCTGTTTAAGGGCATTTCAGTCCAGGACATTTGTGAGGCTTCAAATTGGCATCGCCTCATATTTTTGTCTGATTTTACAGACTGGATGGTACAGAGCCGTAATTGGCTCATTCAGTGTGGGTAGTCAATCTGCCGATGTGTAAAAATAAATAAATAAATAAATAATATACACACACAAATCAACAATAACACAAAAGTGATTTTTATTTTGTGCAAATTGAATAGGTGGTTGTACATTGGACACTACAAGTTGGTTGATGGTCTGCTTCGGACAGCATATCTGCAATACAGGGTTGGCTATTTCCCATAGTGAGATACCGAATGAATGTTAGAAAGAGAACTTTAGGTTACTCATGTAACCCCAGTTCTCTGATAAAAGGAGTGACATACCTCACCACACTACCCTCCTTGCAGTTGCACAGAGAAGAGATATGTAGAGAATGAAGAAGAGACCTGTGGTGGTGTCTTATATAGGGAGGTGGGGCTCCCTTATTACTGCTGTGATTGGTCTGTCATCTGACAGACAGTGTCATTGCTTCCAGTGTCGGATACGCCTCGGAGGCAAAAACTCTTAGTGAGATACCTCACTCCTGTTATCAGAGGACTGGGGTTACTTGAGTAACCTACATTTTCTCACCGGAACATTAAAGAAAAATGCTTGGCTAGGCAGTGAGGAGAATAAAATTTCCATATCTTGAAATCAAAGTTAGCTTCCCTGTCAAGTTAAATCCTGAAAACGTAGCAAATGTAATGTTTTTTTTTTTTTTTTTTTTTAAGGCAGAACAGGAATAAAGGAATAGATCTCATTCAACAAGGTATCGACTGTTCTTTAAGTTTTTTGGTCTGCATGAACTAATACTTAAACCTGAGGTGTGCAATTTCTGCACCATTCGTGGAACCAAACAGGTTTCCTGAACAGTCTCCTTGTCTGCTAATATTTAAAAAAACATTTAGTCCTGCCCCAAATGCCTATGTTTGAGTCAGAAGTTAACATGTTTGACAGGACAGATGTAAAATAAAGCTACATTAGTATGGTGGGGAAAGTGATTTACTGGCTCTTTAATGTTATCTCCAATGTATTTAAAGAGTTGTTGAAAGGTGATTCCATCTATTGTCCATCATCTTTACCCTCCACAAATATATCCTCCACTGGTTAGCTGGGCTAACACTTGGGTTTAACAGAGCGAACACTGGTGATCAAAGAGGGAAAACACTGTGGCTCAAAATAGACTTACAACAGAGATAAAGAGAGAACTTTAGAGTTGGCTGAAAAGGTTGCAAATATCCATACTACATTGCTGGATGCTAGACCTTTATTGCTCATCATCAACTCTCATATTCTTAATTATGGATGCAGAAATGCAGGCTATGACAGATCTGTGTTGTTGGAACTATTTTTCTCAATAAGGAATGGTTACAGCTCCATAAAAGAAGGAAGTTATTTGTGCTTTTACTATGTGAATGTTATAATGTTGTAATATTAATTACATTTGCTAAAGGCAAATTGTAATACAGTTTATTTTTCTTGCTTTCTTCATCCTCATAACTATATACCCTACCTGGTCTTGTAGAAACATGTTGTTGTACCTACAGTTTTGTAAAATGATTTTAAAGAATACTAAAGTTGCTATAACAACAACTTAATTATTTTCACACAAATCTCAAGTAAAATGGCAGATTAAAAGTTCATAAACACATTTTATCCTATTCCTCACACAATGCTATTTTACCGACAGTGGATTTTGCCGATACTGATAAGTAAGGTGGTGGGAAAAGGCTAAGAACCGATTAATCGGCCGATGGTTTTTAAAATCGATTTATAGAATGATCAAAGAGTTCTTAGTCTTTCCTTACTATGATGGGCACATACTTTGAGGCTACAAGAGTCCAAAATGAATAAAATCCCAAAATCAGTTTACAGTGCAACCAAAATCCTAATTAAGATTTGGATAAGAAGATAAATAAGATTTATATTAAGATATAAACGAGCCTGAAATACACCGGGGACTTTTATTTAAAAAATGTCAGAGACTTGGCGATCAAATTGCGGTAATTTAACTGATAGAGCCTTGCACTTGCAATGCAAAGGACTAGGGATGCACCGATACCACTTTTTCCTCTTCCGATCCGATTCCGATATCGGAAATCTCAGTATCGGCCGATACCGATCCCAAGCCGATACCAATGTTGTTTTTTGCATAATCAGTTTAGAATATCTTTACATTATTATGTGGAACTAATTGGGAGTACTCTTTAATATGTTAAGAAACACAAACCTCTAACAACACATTATTTCAATATAAATGTATAGCTTATTAAGAAACACTTTATTATTAACTAGTATACTGGTGTCATGTGTATTTTGTTAATTCATGTTTTTCATGTCTTTTATTTTTAAAAGTTTATTTCCTGTTTCATGTCATGTGTCCCTAGTCAGGTGATGTCCTGTTTTCCCTCCATGTTTATGTCTTTTGTTTTCATTGGTTTATTGTCTTGTTATCCTGTTCTCAGTTCTGTTTGTTCATTGGTTATCTTTGTCATGTGTTCTCCCATGTCCATGAATTGAAGCCCTCATGTTTTCTCATTGTGCTTTGTCAGGTATTGTTGATGTAATGTTGGTTCATAGTCTAGTCATGCCATGTTAAGTCAAGTCAAGTTTATGTCATAGTCATAGTCAGGTTCAGGTTCATGTTTATGTTTTATTTACATTTGGATTTACTGTTTTTGATTTCACATTTGGATTCAATTCCACTTTGGTTCTTCAATTCATCGTCTTCATCATTGCCAGCACCAATGTTACAGTGCTTCATTACAACTGGATAATGTAGCAGCAAAATTAACAGTAATTCCAGTCTTCAAGTCTTCAGTAGAAAAGAAACCAGTGTTTTACAATGTACAGTTTTACAGTGTTTTGCCTTTTTTTCTTCTTTTTTTCACCAAAAATGTTTCAACTTGCATCTGGACTTAAAATTGTAAACAAATACTAATGATGACAATAATAATAATAATAATACATTGTTATTAATATTATTATTACTGACTTAATTTTAAATACAACAGTAATATATTTAAATCGTGCACTTTTTAAACCCTCATGCTTTTATTTTGACATTCTAAACTCTCCAGAAAGTCCTGTATGTGTCTGTTTGTAGGCAAGTTCACAGTAGTTTAATTTGCTTCTTATTCAAATTCTGGTAAAATGCTCCTCCGGTGCCGTTCTAAATGCATATTATGAAGGAACCGAACTATTGAGCATCTACATCTGAGATGCTGTTCTTGAGTAGCGCTCAAATATTGCGCACTGCTTTGAAGGCTAAAAATAGCCGCGAGTGCATCACCAGCCTGTGACTGAGTTTGTGTCAACAGAGCAGCACCTTTCACTAATGCGCTGGTGCTGCGCATACTATATATTTACTTATTAAACACAGCCTTTTTTGATTCACAGAGCTATCGCACATCTTCAAGTTGCTTTGAATAAAATGCACGAGTCATATGAACTGCTTTAATGGTGTTTTATGTCATTTTTGGAGCTTGACAGTAACGAACATGACTACCACACAGTATCAGATTTGAATCGGGCTCGTCGGACCGATACCTGATCCATCTAAAAGCTTCAGTATCAGAGCCGATACCGATCCAGGTATCATTTGTGCATCCCTACAAAGGACCGGGGTATAAGTCCAGAAGAGTATGCAAGTCTAACTCCCCCCCCCCAATATAGGCTCTATATACAGTACAACAGTGAAAGGCTGTTTGTTCTTAGCTAGTAAGTACTCTGACAAATGAGCAAACATTAAGCTGTCACATAGCTGATCCATCTGTACTGTTGACACATGATACATATCATAAGATAAATACAGTGCATCCGGAAAGTATTCACAACGCTTCACTTTTTCCACATTTTGTTATGTTACAGCCTTATTCCAAAATGGATTAAATTAATTATTTTCCTCAAAATTCTACAAACAATACCCCATAATGACAACGTGAAAGAAGTTTGTTTGAAATCTTTGCAAATTTATAAAAAATAAAAAAAAAATACAAAAAAAAATTAATAAAAAAATAAAAATAAAAAATCACATGTACATAAGGATTCACAGCCTTTGCTCAATACTTTGTTGAAGCACCTTTGGCACCAATTACAGCCTCAAGTCTTTTTGAGTATGATGCTACAAGCTTGGCACACCTATTTTTGGGCAGTTTCTCCCATTCTTCTTTGCAGGACCTCTCAAGCTCCATCAGGTTGGATGGGGAGCGTCGGTGCACAGCCATTTTCAGATCTCTCCAGAGATGTCCAGTCGGGTTCAAGTCTGGGCTCTGGCTGGGCCACTCAAGGACATTCACGGAGTTGTCCTGGAGCCACTCCTTTGTTATCTTGGCTGTGTGCTTAGGGTCGTTGTCCTGTTGGAAGATGAACCTTTGCCCCAGTCTGAGGTCCAGAGCGCTCTGGAGCAGGTTTTCATCAAGGATGTCTCTGTACATTGCTGCATTCATCTTTCCCTCGATCCTGACTAGTCTCCCAGTTCCTGCTGCTGAAAAACATCCCCACAGCATGATGCTGCCACCACCATGCTTCACTGTAGGGATGGTATTGGCCAGGTGATGAGCGGTGCCTGGTTTCCTCCAGACATGACGCTTGCCATTCAGGCCAAAGAGTTTAATCTTTGTTTCTCATGGTCTGAGAGTCCTTCAGGTGCCTTTTGGCAAACTCCAGACGGGCTGTCATGTGCCTTTTACTGAGGAGTGGCTTCCGTCTGGCCACTCTACCATACAGGCCTGATTGGTGGAGTGCTGCAGAGATGGTTGTTCTTCTGGAAGGTTCTCCTCTCTCAACAGAGAAATGCTGGAGCTCTGTCAGAGTGACCATCGGGTTCTTGGTCACCTCCCTGACTAAGGCCCTTCTCCCCCGATTGCTCAGTTTGGCCGGGCGGCCAGCTCTAGGAAGAGTCCTAGTGTTTCCAATCTTCTTCCATTTACGGACGATGGAGGCCACTGTGCCCATTCGGACATTCAATGCTGCAGACATTTTTCTGTACCCTTCCCCAGATCTGTGCCTCGAAACAATCCTGTCTCGGAGGTCTACAGACAATTCCTTGGACTTCATGGCTTGGTTTGTGCTCTGACATGCACTGTTAACTGTGGGACCTTAAATAGACAGGTGTGTATGCCTTTCCAAATCATGTCCAATCAACTGAATTTACCACAGGTGGACTCCAATCAAGTTGTAGAAACATCTCAAGGATGATCTGTGGAAACAGGATGCACCTGAGCTCAATTTTGAGTGTCATGGCAAAGGCTGTGAATACTTATGTACATGTGATTTTTTTCATTTTTTATTTTTAATACATTTGCAAAGATTTCAAACAAACTTCTTTCACATTGTAATTATGGAGTATTGTTTGTAGAATTTTGAGGAAAATAATGAATTTAATCCATTTTGGAATAAGGCTGTAACATAACAAAATGTGGAAAAAGTGAAGCGCTGTGAATACTTTCCGGATGCACTGTATAATAAATGCACAGAAACAGACTATTGCTTGACATCCTAGACTTTCCGTTGGCCCTGCTAATGGTAAAACAAGTCTCACGATTTACTGGTATTGTTCTGATCACATAGTCCTCCTAAAATATGATGTACCATTCACCCTGGCATTTCAAATAACTATTTGGGGGCTAAGAGAAGGCCTTCATCTTTGAAACTCATCAAAAGTAGATTTGGAAACAGGAAATTGCAGAGTGGACGTTTGAGCTGCAATGCAGCATGGTATCTTTGTGTTTCACATTCTAGTCTGAGAAGATCCTTCCTGCTATTTTAGTAAACATAGAAATGGACCTAAGCCTCTTTTATAAGGTCTTCATTTTATTATTTTCGCCTGCATGCATGTTGGCTTTGGCCAACTTTTCATAATTTCCTGCAGCCTCTGGACATCCAGATTTTTTGCTTAAGTTTCAAAGATGGATTTAAAGGTGCACTTTACTTAAGTTTGGATGAGCAGTAGGAACACACTTGAAAGTTTAACTTTATAGAAAATATCATCTGTACAATAGATTTTTACATTTTCTTACAGAAATGTGAATGGTGCTTGCCTGAGCAAAACTGGTGCAAGGGCATCTGAGTGGTTGTAAGCATGTTGCTAGGTGGTTTCTTACTGGCCCCAGTTAAAAGAGTGCGACCCCAAGTCTCTAATATTCTGGCTCAGGTGCCTTTTTTTATTGTAAGTCTATTGATTTTTTTTGCACATTTTTTAAGTCGTATAATCATAAAAGAGTAATAGCACACCTCTCCTCAAGACACACAATTTGAGGTATTATTTATATATTGTATGCGCCACAGATGAATAATATACACTTCTGTTCTAAAACTAATATAATATGCAGTCCTCTGACTACAAGGAATATTAAATTTAGTGTAATCCCAAAAACAAATATGTTCGGTGTTTAACGGTGTCTCTTTTTTTTAGCACCTGACTTTAGAGATTAGTAAGCTTTGAGTTTCATGTGCCTAAGATAGAAATTACAGGCTAATTAAAACAAGCCAACGGAAGGTTTCACTGGGAAACATTACAGCTACCCTTCTGCAAATGGAGTGTCTAATTGAATTATGAAGGCGGAGGAGTAGCATTAATTCATGACACATTCATAATAACGAATGCCTCTGTGCAGGGGGTAAGAACATTTTCGTCATTTGTAAGTCACTTTGGATAAAAGTGTCTGCTAAATGACTTAATGTAAAAGTAAAAAGAGTGGGATCCATTTCAAAGAATGGGATTGTTGTATTAAGAAAAAAAAACGCTGTCTACTAATCCTCATATAGCTGATCCTGAATTTTCCCTTGGGGATCAATCAAGTATAGATCTAAATATCTATTTGTCTATTTAAGAGTACAGTATGCTCCATAGCCTAATCAACTGGATATGCTATCTAAAATGTCAGCGTCAAACATCTCTGGTGATCATACCCTTGTACTGTCATTACAAGCACACAAATGCACTCACACACATATAGATGCCTCCCAAAAGAGACAGCTGCAGCTTAAACCTCCTCACCTGTTTGATGAACTGGGTAAAGTTGATGTTAACAATGCTGAAACCCGATGCAACCACAATATGCTCCCAACACTCAATCAACTGCTCTATCATAGAGATCACAGATGCTACACCAGCAGCCACAATCCCATTTGTCATCTGCATTAGCCAATGAAGCAACAGAGTTCCTTATCAAAGACCATAGCAGCTGCCACGCTCTTCCAAAAACTCCACAGGTCTAGGAAAACCTCTTTGAAGTTTCCAAAAGAATGCATTGTGGAGCCTTCAGCTTCACAATAGTTGATTGATTGTGCTGTTTCAAATCAATCTCTTCAACAACTCTATTAATAAATGAAGATCGTGAATTGTGGATCCATTGCAGCAATGACATCAGATGAATCTGAAAAGCTCTATAGTTTTAATTCTTAGTTTTTGCACAAAATGGATAAATTGCATTATCCTTTTAGACAAGTAACTGACTTACTGCAACAAAGATTTTGTATAAATTTGGTAGATGTAGGAAGCCCAATGCACTGGATCTGCCAGCCTCTGCTGATTTCACAAGGGAACTCAGCGGTTGAAGGTCTTCGTTATTTAAGGCTTATGTGAGAAAGGTGAGATGAGAACAAGAGGCTATAACTATGAAAAGATAAAGAGCTGCCTATAAGTATTCAGTTTTGTTGAGCAGTCAACATATGAAGAAATTTATCTGACCAGATTTTCTAAATGAAAGCTTGTGAGCTACTTAAAAGGCAACAGGTTTAAATTGTTCTAAAAACACTCTCCATGCAGTCAAAAATGACTGAATAGTCTTGCATAAGCCCAAACACTAGTTGTGGTTAAACAGATTTTCTCAGAGAAATGTGTAACACATGGCATGACACCATTATAACTTCTGACTGGCCAAATTGGATAGGTGCCTGCGAGCCTTCCCGATATGAGTGTGTACATGCATACGTCCAGTTGTATGAGCGCTCACTGAAACTGAGTGAGAAGGGCTTTATTGTTGCTGTGAGGGTAGACTTACAGAAGAGACTTTTAGAGATGGCTGAAACCAGCATGAGTGTGTTTACAGGTAAAGAAAGAGAGGAGAGTGGTCTATCAGTGACAAGAGATAACATCCTCTTTACATTGTTACGTGCCTCTGCCAGCAGCGATGAGCTGTCAAACGATATGAAGTAGGCTAATGTTAAAATTGTGGGTAACACTTTAAAATAAGGTTCTATACGTGAACATTAACAAATGAAATAGCTTGAGTAAAATAACAACTTTTTTAACATTTCAAGTTAAATACATTAGCATTAGTATACATTAACATTAGGCAATTTTAATTATTGAAATATCGCAAATGTACATATCGCAAGGGTTTGCAATAACGGAATGATTTTAACACTTTAAAAAGTAACTTTCAAAGCAACGCAGATTGCAGAGAATTGATTGGGTGCGCGATTGTCACTTGGTGTGTGTGCATGCAGTGTGCATAGGCGCAGAGAGAAGACACATTTCAGTAAGTTGTACTGTATCTTTCCACATACCCTCTGATGTTTTTCGTGTTATTATTTGAAGAACGAGAGCATTGTGCACCGCTCCATTTGAATGGGCAGCTACCGCTATCTGTCACACACAGCATTAAAGACAATCAAAACAACATTTACTTTACGTTTTTCATGATAAACGTGACAATTTGAAAGCTGATATTAAAATTGTGTTTCTACAAAATCTACATCTGACTTAAATGATGGAGCGTGTCACATTTGTGGATATGTTGTTGTAACTGGTGCTGTCCTGTGTTTCCAATCTGTGTTGTGTGTGTGCAAATGAGATCATTATTCAAACTTTTCTTGTTTATTGGCTGCTGTGGATCTGTGTGGATATATCAAAGGATGGGTTTCAATTGATGTATTGTCCCGTGAATCGTTCCACTCAGTCTCAAGTTCAGCACGGACTGAGAGAAGGTATGTTAAAGCAATGCAGAAAGGCAAAGTCTACGGCAAGTGCTTCTTTCAAAAGTACATTATTTTTCAAAATAAGTCTCGCATTGAATGAACTATTTATGTTAGTTATGTTAATTACTAAAACTTTTACTAAATTATTTTAGGATATCCCACAATATTGTGAAACTAACTTTATATTCATATGCTTTTCACAACAAAATAAAAAAATAATAGTTGAAGATTAATTTTAATATCTGCTACATAGGTCATGGTAAACTGTATATATGATATGTATGCTATATGCAATTTGAAAAAAAATAACTATGTTTGTAATCTCTGGGATAAAGAGTACTTTTTTTTTTTTATTCTAATATTCTAATATTGTTAATTCAAATGTGTTGTGTTATACATATGACTGGGTTTTAATGTCTTGCATTAAGAGCTGTTCCTGAATATTTTGTATATGTGTGTGTGGGGACGCCCAGCTCAGTGTGTGCAAGGGGGAGACTGAGCAGAAGAGGTTCACCGCTGTTTCAAGTCTGATTCTCCAAACAGTTACAGAGTGTACTGCGTGACTGTGGCCGACAACAGCCTTAAATAAACACACTGTTTATGAGATCGGCTTCATGTGTCTTCATTGCGACGCTACAATGCATTTTAAATATCTTTTCTTGAAACACCTCGTTCAAAATTACATTTACAGCGGACACTGGACCAGCGCCTGTCGAAACCGGAAGTGGCTATGACCACACACTCACTAAACAGAAATCAAACATGGCTGTCATATGCAACTTGCCAATTATTTGTGATGATTTGGATGTTGTGTCTGAAAACTGGAAAATGCTGCCTTTGGAGGCTGTATGTGGAGGGAGGATGAAAATAAGGTGCTTTTTCAAATTGTTCGGAGACCAGTTTTCTGAAGAGTTCTATACATTAAAAAACGCTGTCGGTTAAGCCATTAAATGATATGGCAGCAAGTCAGCTGCCTACGTTTTCGGATGCTGTCGGAGTGTGGTAATTTCTCAACCAGGAAGGAAAGAGAACATCTCTCAAGGACTTTTTCATAGGTTGGCAAATAGGATTGGGAGTCACTGGTGCATTAAAAGCATTGGCCTTCTAGTAAAATGCTATCTGGTTTCTATAAGGCCACAAATAGTCCTGCAGGAAACATACAGTGGCAGTACTGTGCAACTTTTTTCATGTCACTCTGTAAAACATCAGCCACATGAATCATTAGCAATGATTTTAATTTTAACACAAACCTTGTTTTTGTACATTATAAAACATTTACTCTTCAGAAAATTCCCCAAATAATGTATGGTGCATTGAAGCTATCGAAGCAATTTGATGGCAAGACACAATTTTTTCAGCATAAAGAAGTAAAGCCATCTTCGAAAGAAAAACATGTATCATACTTCACTGTCATTTACATCAGAGATGAAATATTGCCAATGTAATGCAGTGATAGTTGAAAATTGTGAACTGAAGGTGTCCATTTTTAATATATAGAACATTTATTTTTGTATTTTATTAATACTTAATAATAAAAATAATATTTTTAAAATTTAAATTTAAATGTATTAATAAAAATAAAGCTACATTCTTATATCCTGGATGGTTTGTTTCTGTTTATTATTAAAATATTTAGGCTAAGCTTTAAGACTGTGGATAGGACTGTTATTAGTATCTTTAGTGTGATGAAAAATGTATAATAATTATTATTAATAATAATAATAATTAATAATAATAATAATAATAATAATAATAATAATAATTATTATTATTATTATTATTATTATTATTATTATAAACTACATGTTTTTTAAGTTTTCCCTCAAAAATTCACCATTGTAACATTTCCAACCAGTTAATGTAACTACAATACAACTGGTGACTTGGTATTAGCCACCACTGTCATCATATTAAAATGAAAGAAAAAAACAAACATTTTGAAAACTTCCCACAATTTGAAAAAAATCTATGAAATTATCGTGAGACAATCTGTTTTAATAACAGACACACAAAACAAGGTTTTTACGTACAATGTCTAAAAATGTTAGTGTAGATCGTCCTTGCTCCACGTGTAGGAAAGTGAATCGCTGCAATTATGGTGCACGTCATAATATGATATAAAGGAATTGTATCGCTTGTAAATGTCAAAAGAAATGTATGTGCCTTCTGTTTTCAGTCCAGAAAAAAGCACTTACCTATGTTTCGATGTAGTCCAGAGTTCAACAACTGTCAAATTTAAAAGGACAGTTTTCTTCAGTACAGCCGAGAAATGGTTTCCTTTGGTTTTGAAATAAACTCATTCGTTATGCTTAAAATAACTATTTAAATCATTCTGACGGTCAAGACGGCAATATCCAATTGACTTCATGGGTAGTTGCCGCATTCAAATAGTTGCATTCGTGCATTCAAACTGACGTTAGGATAAACTAAATTAGTTATCATTTTAATTCAAATGACAAATGTGCTATTTACTTCGCAGCCAAACTCGTCATCTCATCACCCGTAAATAAGCTGAACTTTTTAAATCAAATGATGTGAAGGAGCTTTAAGGGCTTGCAGTCACCGGCCGGGGGTGTGACACATGGTGACTGTGCGTGCGATTCAGTAAGGCTGGGAGTCGATTCCAAAAAAGAATCGATTCGTCGTTTCCGAGGCGTTGGGAATTGAGAGTCGATTCCAAAACAGCACTAGGCTGCGCATATAGTTTCGCGCCTGCATTCAGCCTATCAGTCAAATGCGCGTTGACAACTAGCCCCGCCTCTAAACGAGTTAAAGGAACAGGCTCACTGACTCCCTTACATAAAGATCTTATATTTCTTTTAGAGACTTTTAGAGTTTAGGAGAAATGTGAAGACCATTGTTATAGTTGTTTAGTGATATTAAACGCAACAGTTTAACTACCCTCCCAAGAAATGTGCTGTAATGCCAATTCAATTAATAATCAGTTTAATCAACCTTAAATTACAATGCTTGCCGGGAATGATTTTTGAAAGTGCATTATTTATTCATATTATTCACTTTATTCTTCTTATATGTTTATTGTATTCATCTGGACACTGTACCTGAAAATACTGGATATAAACATCATGCGAAGCTCAAGAGCTAAGCCAGGTCACTCTGACACTGGTGTCCCATTTGCTTTTGCAAGGCAAATATTTAAGCACATGTGTTTGGACAACTAAATCAAATCAACCCATGGAGGAGATGTTTAGTGTTGACACAACAGCTCACATCCAGTCAGAAAATACACGCGTAAAGTTGTAAAGTAATAATGGCAAAAATGCTATATTTTTTGTTTTTGCAAGAGAGAAAAGAAGTCAATGTGGTTACCATCTCTGCATCCAAATTTTGCATGAATGCATAAAGATGTGAGATAGTGGTTGATAGTATCATTATGATATGTTTGTAGTGGTTAATTCTGTGGTTTGAAAGAGATGACCACTTTTTCTTTTTTTTTCATCTCAGGGCATGCCTCCCTGTGATTATTTATTTTAAATAACTTTGTAACATCCAAAGTGTCACTGCCTAATTTCTATCTGCCTATCTGAGTTAGTGCTAACATTGGGAAATAATGCAAGTTTACTTTGTACTTACATTTACATCACATTTATGCATTTGGCAGACACTTTTATTCAAAGCAACTTACAGTGCCCTTATTACATGGACAATCCCCCTGGAGCAACCTGGAGTGCCTTGCTCAAGGACACAATGGTGGTGGCTGTGGGGATTGAACCAACAACTTTCTGCTTACCAGTTCATTACTTTAGTCCACTATGCCACTACATTATTACTTATGCAATAATGCAACAGCCCATCCTTATATTAAGAGTCCCCAAACATTTATGATCAAAAGATTGTTTTATTACAACACATAACACAGTGCATAATAACAGTTAAAATGAATGCACAGATAAATACGAATTAATATTCATACTTTAGTATACTCTTAAATATGTGCACACTGTGTATCATATCAAACATTTTTCCCTTTCAGAAAATTAAACTTCCTGCTCATCTGCAATGCCACTCTGACTGCTCTCCTCACCCTGTCCCTCACACACTGGAAAAAAAAATCTTGTTGTTTTAACTGAAAAAAGTTAGTGTTTGTGCTGCCTTAAAAATGTTAAGTTGTGTCAACTTAAGAGGGAACGTTGTTTAAACAGAACATAAAATTGATTTAAATCAATATAATCTAAATGAGTTTAATGTCTCTTTAAGTAAACTTGATTTTTTTTAGTTCACTCAACATTAATCTAATTCAATTTGAACTGATTACAGAAGTTCAAGGACTTATATTATCATGTAATATGACTGATAACTATAAAAGTAGTTAGGGCCATCCCATAGAGCTAAAATACACTGTCATTTAATGGTAAATGGCCAGTTGATGATCAGAGACCAATGCTTGAGTCCTTTATCACATTCAGACTTAAGCTTATCAGGGAGACACGTATGGATTTCAACTCTTTACACGTAAATCAAAATGGTGACAATTCTAAAACTCATCATTGATGAAAAAGATTTGCTTTGAATTATTGCTATGTGACAAATAACTGAAAGTGACAACAAACCAAACAACCAACAGCATAAATAAAAGTAGCAAACTGGAAAAAAAAAAAAAAGTAAGAAAGTAACACTGAAATTTGCATAATTTATGCATGTCGCAGTGCATGCTGTGAATTTGAAAAGGTGAGCGTGATGTGCGTAGTTCTCTTGACATATATTTTAGATTTCAGCTGAATAGTTTTTCTAAGTTTAATAACATATCAAAAGTTCAGCCAACAAAAACTTGGATGATTTAGTTATCTCAACAAGATTGATCAAGGGCAGTTATTTTAATCTCTACATTTTGTTATGATAACTAAAAGGCAAATTGATTTTTTACAGTGAACCCCTGTCTTATATCCACATAAGCCAGAGCAGGGACTAAAGCCTGTTTTAGGTACTTTTACACAGAACTTGTACTTTTCGTCGTTTTCGCACATGAGGAACTACAGTGCCTCTTAGCCATTTAGAGGGACTTTAGACTGACTTTTTATCTCCTACTCCAGGGTAGTTACTTCTACCCCAGAAGAGGGACTGTGGGAGGTCAAACAAGAAAGACGCACGAAGCAATGAGAAAAGGCAGGAGTTAGCATCCGCCATGAGTAAACAAACTTGTTGCTACTAGCTTGCTATTTAGAGGACTGCGTTAATTTTCCAATACCCTATCAAAAATAACATAAAACCAACAAAGTATCTAAGGAGTATCACCTGTTTCACATAAGCATGTGAGACAGGGTTTGAGTTTTTATCGCATCTGTACTGTGTGACTATACAGAAAATGAAGTGATTTCTGGATAACCACATTGTTTTATTTTTTCCTGGGATAGTGGACATAAATAATAACATATTTATCAAGAGTGGGTAATTAACCTCTATTATAAACTAAACAGTCATTAAATCTAATTTACATGAGTAAAGTGTTGCGTGCCTGTTACTGCGTGGTTAACTTGCATCAAGAAGTTTATAAGTGAGTCATTTGGTACAGTATAAAGATTGTTTTGATAAATAGGTTTATAGTGCATGCATTTTCAAACATGTTTTCCACTGAGTTCAGAGTGTGCAACACTGCACGCACCTCTCACATGCCCAGTCTAAAACCGTAACCTGAAGACACAGGCTGTGTCCGAAAACTGGAAAATGCTGCCTTCGGAGGCTGTATAATGAGGTAGGATAGTTCAAAATGCAGCAACAAAATTTCTCAAAGGAGATCAGAAGTATGATCATGTTACCCCCATTTTAAGATCACTTCACTGGCTGCCGGTTCAAGCTAGAACTGATTTTAAGATTTTAAAACACAGCCAAGCTCCCAGTTACTTGTCAGACTTACTACATCCGCCTAGAAGTCTGAGATCCGGTGATCAATATCTCCTCGAAAGCGTAGAGGAGGGAGAGTCTTTTCAGTTGTGGGTCCTATTTAATGGAATAGTTTGCCTATCAGCATCAGATTGTCACCTTCATTATCTGTTTTTAAATCTTCTCTTAAAACTCATCTCTTTTCACTGGCTTTTAATGGTATGTAATGTCCTGGTCTTGAATCGTATTGTGTTTTTATGATTTTGTATTGTACAGCACTTTGGTCAGCCTTGATGCTGTTTTTAAATGTGCTATATAAATAAAAGAACTTGAACTTGAACTTGAACTTGAGGTAGGATGAAATAAGGTGCTTTTCAAACGGTTCTGAGACCTTAAGAATTCCATTCATTAAAAAACACTGTTGTTAAAACCATTAACTGAGATTAGGCAGCAAGGCAGCTGCTTACGTTTTGTGATGCAGCCGCAGTTTGTCTAAAACAAAGACAGCTCCTATTCTTAGCATCCTCCGTCAGTGTTGTGGATTTTGTTGTTGTTGCTATGAAACGCACATACTATGGGGTTACTACTGTGAGTGTGAATGCAAGAGAGGAAAAGTGTCCTCAGGTGTGCCGTTCCTCTTGTTATCATCTAGAAAATAACTAAGGGTTAAGTACCAGGACTGTATGTGGGAAAGGGGCTATAAAGTGACAAAGTAAAGTTGTGTTTTTGCTAACTTCTTATATTGATAGTTATGGGACTGAATTGCAGTGAAGCAGCTTACTAGATATAGTATAGCTGGAGTGTTATTAGAAACAGTACTATCCTACTTCCTTCATTACAGTCCCTCTTCGCACAGCAATGCAAATTGTTCTGCTGGGCAGCGCGTCTCTTCATCTTGTCGTCACTGTGCTTTAACCAGTGAAACACAGGTAATGATGTGTGTTGGTAGAAGAGATTGTGTGATAGTAGTTGGCCGTTACTAACTTGTACAACGGAGGGGGAGGTTTTTTCTCTTTCTGATTATGAAAGACTCTCAGTCATGCCATTGTAAGCCTTACCGGTATCTCATACTCACATATTTTCAGTTTATTTTAAAATATAAACAAGGACAGATGCTTGATTGACGCAATTCTACACCAACTACTGATGGTATTGACACAAGGCAGCATTTATGTTTTTTTTTTTTTTTTGCTGGGCATTTTGACAGTTCATGTGAAAACCAGATTTGCACCCAATGACATATGTAGCATAGAAACTAAAATGACAATGGTAAATTGAGTGGAATATATGTATGAAATTGCAATTAAAACAGATTATGTTAAGTGGATTGCACAAGAAGAATTACCATACGGAATTACTGATCATTTTTGGCACAGGTCAGTGGCACCTTCCAAAAGACCATAACAAAGATCATAAAATTAACATTCTCTAAAAGTATCTCAATCTTTACAGACTTAGAAAGTTGTAAAAAAAAAAAAAAAAAAAAAAAATATTTTATTTTTTTTAAGTGTGGACAAAAGCATTTTAATGGGCAGAATGTGGTAGTTGTAGTTTATTAGAGTGCTTTGGACAATGATTAGATTTTGTTGTTGTTGTAATTTCAGTCTAGTTTTCTCATCTTCAAACTCTCTAACCTCCCATAGTTAAAGGCTTTATAATGTGTGTTAAGTGGACATAAGAAACACATCAACTCTGTTTATTTAAGATGGCCTAAGAAAGGACCCTCTTACTGGCAGAGCACCTTCTTTGTATATATACTTTACAGATAACCATTCAGGCATACAGTGTTTAAGTTCAGGGATGTTTTGCATGGCATATGATTTATCTAGTTGTGATCCAATTTTAAAAAATATTAGTGAGTACACACAGGATTTATATATGGAGGCTTTTATAGGGAGATGAAAAAAGCAACCATGTAAATGTAACCATTATCTTCAAGCCAAAAACTCAATATTTGTTTTCCCTAATATATTACAAAACTTCAACATACGGGATTATTTAAAACACCCAGTGATTTAGAAAATGCCAAAAATTGGTTTACACTAACTAATACACTAATTTCACTCTTGTTCTCCATTCAGAATGCAGCTCCAGCAGACTGTTAAAACTGTTTTTATTCAATACTGCCAT
Organism: Myxocyprinus asiaticus; assembly: GCF_019703515.2. Classification (NCBI taxonomy): domain Eukaryota; kingdom Metazoa; phylum Chordata; class Actinopteri; order Cypriniformes; family Catostomidae; genus Myxocyprinus; species Myxocyprinus asiaticus. The sequence continues at coordinate 14,858,115 of NC_059359.1, forward strand.
CAACACTGACCAATGGGGGGATTTTACACCTCAAAGGACAAAGCATTCTTTGGAGGAAGAGAGTTTTAAAGCCAGATTTGTTTTCCCAGCAACTTTTTTGATTTGTAGCCGTCTCCTCTTGCCAGTGTTTTCTCATGATTGAGGGTTTTATAGCATTTCTGACCATCTGTTAACTGTTACATCAGATTGGAGGGATGGCCAACCCAGAAATACACAAGGTCCATTGTTTTTTGCAGTTACATTATACAAAATGATTGAATGTCTATGAAAGTATTAGTTACAAGACAACCAAACTCTCTTGATTGGTTTGGGGTTTTGCTGGACATAATTAAATATTTGCTTGTCATTTAGCGTCTAGCCTTTTTCTGATTTACAGTTATGATAGCCATGATTTCAATGCAGAATAATTATGAATATTAGGGGCAATCTGTCTCTGACATGATTTAATATTATTCTCTGTCTCAGGTGTGTCTTTTATCTTTATTTTGGCTCAGACATCTTTAAAAGAGATTTTTAGAAGTAGGAAGACACCTGTGCCACCCAACTTGTAAATTCAGATACAGTTACTATTGTACAACAACACTAGAAGTGAATTGGGTTTAAAATATATATATTTAATAAACCATATGTAGCAAACATTGGACATGAAGAAAACATTCACCACATTTAAATTGAGAATGTTATGTAACACAAAATAAAATGGCAATCGATATATTATGCCAACAGAGAGTTCTGGAACAGAATTACAGGCCCCTTCTAAGCCTCTATTTTTAGTCCAACCAGATTCTGAAGGGAGATTTCTTGGAGGCAGATTTTGTCTAACCCATGGGAAATTTGTGGCTTTTTGGTGTGCTTCATGAAATTCAAAAAATTTGAACACTGTTTTATAGACTTCATCAACCGAACTGCACCACTTAATGATACTCTGACAGAAACCATCCCTAAGAAATACCCGATGTGCATTGTACTTTAAAATATAAAGCTATATTTCCTTTAATTTTCACTTATTGATGACAAGTAGATTATACAATGTGGTTTGAAAATACATACACTATATTGCCAAAAGTATTCGCTCACCCATCCAAATAATTGAATTCAGGTGTTCCAATCACTTCCATGGCCCCAGGTGTATAAAATGAAGCACCTAGGCATGCAGACTGCTTCTACAAACATTTGTGAAAGAATGGGCCGCTCTCAGGAGCTCAGTGTATTCCAGCGTGGTACTGTGAGAGGATGCCACCTGTGCAACAAGTCCAGTCGTGAAATTTCCTCGCTACTAAATATTCCACAGTCAACTGTCAGTGGTATTATAACAAAGTGGAAGCGATTGGGAATGACAGCAACTCAGCCACGAAGTGGTAGGCCACGTAAAATGACAGAGCGGGGTCAGCGGATGCTGAGGCGCATAGTGCACAGAGGTCGCCAACTTTCTGCAAAGTCAATCGCTACAGACCTCCAAAGTTCATGTGGCCTTCAGATTAGCTCAAGAACAGTGCGTAGAGAGCTTCATGGAATGGGTTTCCATGGTCGAGCAGCTGCATCCAAGCCATACATCACCAAGTGCAATGCAAAGCGTCGGATGCAGTGGTGTAAAGCACGCCGCCACTGGACTCTAGAGCAGTGGAGACGCGTTCTCTGGAGTGACGAATCACGCTTCTCCATCTGGCAATCTGATGGACGAGTCTGGGTTTGGCGGTTGCCAGGAGAACAGTACTTGTCTGACTGCATTGTGCCAACTGTGAAGTTTGGTGGAGGGGGATTATGGTGTGGGGTTGTTTTTCAGGAGCTGGGCTTGGCCCCTTAGTTCCAGTGAAAGGAACTCTGAATGCTTCAGCATACCAAGAGATTTTGGACAATTCCATGCTCCCAACTTTGTGGGAACAGTTTGGGGATGGCCCCTTCCTGTTCCAACATGACTGCGCACCAGTGCACAAAACAAGGTCCATAAAGACATGGATGAGCGAGTTTGGTGTGGAAGAACTTGACTGGCCTGCACAGAGTCCTGACCTCAACCCGACAGAGCACCTTTGGGATGAATTAGAGCGAAGACTGCGAGCCAGGCCTTCTTGTCCAACATCAGTGTCTGACCTCACAAATGCGCTTCTGGAAGAATGGTCAAAAATTCCCATAAACACACTCCTAAACCTTGTGGAAAGCCTTCCCAGAAGAGTTGAAGCTGTTATAGCTGCAAAGGGTGGGCCGACGTCTTATTAAACCCTATGGATTAAGAATGGGATGTCACTTAAGTTCATATGCGTCTAAAGGCAGATGAGCGAATACTTTTGGCAATAGTGTAATTATTTTTCCTAGTCAAACAAATTCAACATGGTAAATAAAGAAGACTGTTTCCCACACTTCACATTGATTAACTGGCCAAACTCAACATGATCACATGGAAAATCGACAAGTTGTTTCCGAGTTCATGTTCATGTTCGCTGAAATCAACCCCATTCAGCTGAATTAATGACAAGCGCCATCAGACATTTTTGCATCAATTCAGGTGTGATACCATTTCCCTGATATTGTTTTGCGCGAGCAACCTCCAAAACATGAGTTCTGGTCTCATGGGAACTAATGTGATTCGAAGTTGCATTTTCACTCTAAAATTTCTACTCCAGTGGAGGGTAGAGTTAAAGGAAGATTCCAGGTTCAATAAAAGTTAAGCTCAATTGACAGCATTTGTGGCATTATGTTGATTACCAGAAAAATACATTTTGCCTTGTCTCTCCTTTTCTTTAAAAAAAGCAAAAATCTGGGGTACAGTGAGGCACTTACAATGGAAGTTAATGGGGCCAATTTTTGGAGGGATTAGAGGCAGAAATGTGAAGCTCTTTTAAAACTCATGTATTATTTGAGCTGTACAGTTGTTTAAATTGTAATTTTTACAATCGTTTTAGGGTTTATTGACATTACATTGTCATTGCAACAAAGTTGTAAAATTGGATATAACTTTACACAGATACGGTTAGTACGCGATTTTGTCACACTAAAATCATGTTAACGTGCATATTGTTTATGTCTTGTGGCTATACTTTTGAAACAGTGAGTATTTTAACATTTATGGATTGGCCCCATTCACTACCATTGTAAGTGCCTCACTGTAACCCAGATTTTTGCTTTTTTTTAAAGAAAAGGAGGGGCATGTCATTATTAATTTTTGTGGTAATCAAAATTATGCCACAAATGCTGTCAATTGAGCTTAACTTATGTTGAACCTGGAATATTCCTTTAATAAAATACGCATTCCTGTTGACTGCATTGCATCATGTACAACTAAAAACAGTTCTCTTTACAACATCCTTTTTTGGCTCCACTCTGTGGATATTTCACCTGGAGACTGGAGCTCACAGGTGCTCATAAGTTCAACAACACTTCCAGCTTCTGCCACTAGAAGTGATTCGAATTTCGGTAAGGACAGACCAATTTCAAATGTGAAACTTTTGGCCTATTGTTGCCGAATTCACAGTGAGAAGAGACATTCTTAAACATTTCATGCTTATTTCCGTCTTGATTAACTTCTCTCATACCGCTGTTTGACACAATCCACCCTGCTTTAGCACACACTGCCTGAGAGATGTGTTGAATTTACAGGTGTGTCTTCCATCAATTACCACCTTCTAGTTGCTTCCACAGGGCATGAACTGTATCCTGTCAGCACTAGCTTGTTTGTGGATGAAACTGGAGAGTGTGCCACAATCTCAAGATTTAAATCACAGCGTAATTAGATTCATCAGGCCAATGTGATGATTGAACTTTTGAACATTAGCTATATCTGATCCTTTATACTCAGAGATTGAAAATAAATGTATTTTAGATTTGTGCAATGAAAAGATGGAATTAATATTTGATTATGATGGTTGGACACATTGCACATTAGTCTGTGTGTGACACCTTCTCCTGCCAAAATTTTAGTAAGATTCCAGTTTAAAGTAAATCCACGTGGAAAGCGAAAATGCTGCGCGCAGCACAATAACAGACAATCTGAACATATTTGATGTTAAATATGCAATTATGTGGGGTAGTATTTTGGACCAGTGAGATTTCACTGTGGATGTTGCTACCGAGCGCATTGCTGCTGAAAAAAAACAAAAAACTAGGTGACCAATAAAATGTCCTGGCACTTGTTACTTGTTGTGTCTGGCTGCTTAGGACAAAAACTCAGATTTACAATGCTTTTATAGTTTATCGCTTTATCACATCTGGTTAGGACACAGTGTGAAGTAAATACCTTATTTTTGAAGTTTGAATGACACTCTCCTAGGAATTGTTTAGTATGACATGCAAGACTGTAAAGTGTGCCAAGACAAACAAAACACTGTTTTTGATTAACCTGAAATCAAACTGTTCTTAACTTTGCCAACAAACATCCTGACTGGCATGTCAGACTTGTCTGTATGACAACACTGAATATATCTGCAAAAAAAGTGGCTTGTTTAATCTGTAGAAAGACATAATACTTCCATCTAAATATCTCTAAATTGAAAGTGGGTAGCTTTTGTATAGTATTTAACATTTGGCAGGTTCATCTCTGGGTGTAGTACATATTTATCTGCCGTTCTCCATGTGCTTGTTCAACTTTTTTGAATTTGAACCTTGAGAGGTGCCAAAAAAATATTTGCTCCACTGTTTGTGTTGCATTGCCTTACCTGCTTAGAAGCCTCACCTGTTAATTTTATTAGAGAGAATGACTGCCAAGCTGCTGGTATTTTGAAAAGCACTGTGCTTTTTAAGGAAAGTATTCATGAATCCTCTAGACAGTTAATATTCTGCTCCAATTAACAGTCTTTCCTGTCCTTTATTACTGTATGCCAACTGTACTTTCCAATGCAGTGTTATTAATGCATTGGAAAGTAGCCTAAAGCATTTCAGGTTCAAACACTAAAGTGTTAAGGAATGATTGTGCATCACTGAGTTAAGGTAAGAAGGTAGCGAACGTCAGCCGCAAGCACAGTATTCAACTATTTCAGTAGTATTAAGCACTGCTGGCAGTATGCAAATATTCACATTGTCAGTGGGTCAATTATTTGAATAGTGTAAAGCAACCATGCATTAATGTTACGACACGAAATTTGAGAATAAACTTGAGTATGATGAATGGTCTGAAATGGACTCTGTCCAGGTACATAAGGGACAGGACCAAAAGTTGTTTACCAAATCTGAACAAGACAGTGTTTCAATTAATGAGGAAGATGACATCAGGAAGCCACAGACATTACAGCTGGAAAATTTTTGAATCATTTTATTGCTGTTGTGAATTAGAAGTCACGAAAACAACAAAAAAGAGGCTAAAAAGAGATCTGTTTGCTCTTGTTTAAGCTTCCCAGCTAGCCTAACTTAGCAACATTGGCTCCTCCAATGGTGAGTATGGGGCAGGACTATCTCTTTGTCTGACCAGTGTCTAATGGGGGGAGTGTTTGGGAAAATATTTGGAAAACGATCATTATTTTTGCAGTTCTGTTTGGTGACTCAAGTGGTGCAGAAATTATAAACATCACCACTTTACAAAACACAAATCTTTCTACATTACTTTTTCTGTTTAAATGTCAAAGGGATAGTTCACCCAAAAATGAAAATTCTGTCATCACACTTATTGTTCCAAACCCATAGGACTTTCTTTCTTGTGTAGAACACAAAAGGAGATGTCAGGCAGAACGACCTCATTGCATCGTTTTTCCAAACATGAAAGTGAAGGGTGACTAAACGATGACAGTATATCCTTTTTTCTTTTTTTTTTTTTTATTTCTTTAAGGCACGGTACAATATTTTGTGAATTTAAAAGAAAAGGTGGTTTGTGTTATCCAGCATTATTTACAGAGGCAAATGGCCTTGTTTGTCAACCTAAACTGGGCTGAATGAAAGAGAGAAAGCAAACAGGCTTCTATCCTTGTCTAAGTACTGGTCTTAAACCTCTAGCTGCAGCTCCCTGCCAAACATGTACACCTAAATAGACCCCTAATGTAATGCAGTGCGGCCCACTCATAAAAGAAGAGCCCTCCCGGGGACACACATAACAGGTGGGTGAGCTGGAGTTACTGGTAAAGAGCAAAATTTGCGTCAAGGATAGCCTATTCATGGGAGGGGGCTTCACAAATGGATTTTTGATGAATCAGTATCCAAGGGATTTCAGGGAAAGCCTTGAGCTAAAACAGGGCTGCAAATATTTGACCCCACTGACCTCTGGCCATTAAGAGTCAGAGAGAGGCTAGAGGGAGGGCTGCAGCCAGTCGAAATTCCTTCCCTAACATGATTGGATTTATGTGGTTTATGGCTTTGTTTTGGCTATAATTCATTTTAACAGGAAACAACAGGCACCTGGTGAATTTATTGCTGAAAATTACGACAAATCGTGCATGACATACCATGTAAATTAAGCACATGTGCATAAATATGCTGAATTTGCAGGACAAATGAAAAGGTGTACTACCGAATGTGTGAAGAAAATAAAAAAGAAATGTTTTAGAGAAAGAAACGCATAACATAGGAGGGTTTCCCAAACTAGGGTTCCAGAAAATCAAGAATGTCTGATTAAGCTGCTGTGCCAGTTCTAAAAAAGTTTAAATAAGTTTTTGTGAAGATATTGTGAAATTAATTATATTTGTTGATAGGTTAGCATTACTTCTGAGGGGGTAGTCAAGTCAAGTAAAAAATTTACAGGTAGGGATCAGCAGACCAAAATGATTAGGAACCTTTAAAAATTAAAATAATTCTCAAGGCACCATTTAGGGTTCTTCAGATGCCACACTGTCATAACACTCCCTTTAAAGCAGCTCAAATCCTATACAGTATGTACTTCAACATACACTCACTGAACAGTTTATTAGGTACACCTATACAGCTACTTATCTAATCAGCCAATTGTGTGGCAGCAGTGTAATGCAAAAAATCAAGCAGATATGGGTCAGGAGCTTCAGTTAATGTTTACTTCAATCATCAGAATGGGTAAAAATGTGATCTCAGTGATTTCGAGTGTGGCATAAATTTTGGTGCCAGACAGGTTGGTTTGAGTATTTCTGTAACTGCTGATCTCCTGGGATTTTCATGCACAACAGTCTCTAGAATTTACTCAAAATGGTGCCAAAAACAAAAAACATCCAGTGAGTGGCAGTTCTGCAGATAGAAACAGCTTGTTGATGAGAGAGGTCAACAGAGAATGGCCAGCCTGGTTCAAGCTGACAGAAAGGCTGTGGTAACTCAGATAACTGCTCTGTACAATTGTAGTGAGCATAATAGCATCAAAGAATGCACAACATGTCGAACCTTAAGGTGGATGGGCTACAAAAGCAGAAGACCATGTCGAGCACTTTATTAGGACCATAGTGTTCAGCTCAGTGATATATTTTTCAAGTGCCTCGAAGCCTTTCCCTTATGATGCATTTACTGAAGAAAGCTTTTAGTGAGAGCTTTTAGAGTTTTTTAGAGTTCTTGCAGAAGCTAAGTATCAATCCTCAGGGAACTGAAAGGGTGTCTAGAGCTTCTCCAGAGGGTTCTGCCAGTGCGGCATCTGAAGAACCCAAAATTGTGCCTCAAGCATCTTTTAATTTTAACAGTGTGTGTTATTTAAACTTGTTGAAGAAGCAAAGCAGCTGTGCAAAGTTGTGAACTCATTGTACACCAAGGTATTTAAGGGTTTATTGCCAGACTATGTTCAGATGATGATGCACATATGGAAGTTTTAATTTAGCTTACAGCAGCTGACACATCATATTTGCTCTTTCACTTTGCTGATGATCCTTATATTATGAAAAATTATGATTATTCCCTGCAAATAATCCAATAAAAACATCTGATCCTGGTTACAGTCAGGTACAGCTGATTGTTAGAAGATGTAGCATATGACTTCAATTGACAAAATTCTGACGAAGAAGCATCTTAGAATCTGAAATTCCATGAGTAAGAATAATGTGTTTTATAATCGATTTTCTCTATATGTCTCAATTTCATCATACAATTTTTAGCGGAATATGGAAATATAAATTTCCCCAGTACTTCCCTAGAAATAAAAGACATTTTTAAGATTTACGCATTTCAACTACATACCAAAATTCCATTAAATTGAATTGTGTAATTTTTTTTATAAAAATTAAATTAATAAAACTAAATTAAATATTAAAACTATTTTATTAAAGATTAATTAATTACATTTGATGGAATTTTGTTAAGAAACTGAAATGCGTAAATCTTAAAATAATTTTAAGATTAAGCTATAAAATGAAGTGTCCTGGGGTGCTACATGCTACTCTAAAACTACTTTAAACTGTATATATAATATTCAACTATTGCAATTATTATGCAGAACTTTTCATGGTCATATTAACTGAGAGAATATTTTTATTTTTTTAAATTCATCTGTCACACTGCAGGAACAGTGAGACTATTGAAATTAAAGCTGAAAGATTTAGTTTCTACTTTAGCGGAATTGCAAAAATAAGCATTGTTTTCTAAACAGATTTCTGAATACGCCCCTCATCTGTCATTGATCGAACAAACAGATAGTCCCGCCCCAACTCACACCATTGGTCAAGTCAATGTTATTGTCTCTCGAGACAGGTCGCTCAAAACAAACAGAGAAATGTTCATAGAGCCACAGAGACACAGTGTTTACAGTTTTCAAGAAAATTCACCTATGAATGGCTTACTTATGGCTGTCTCTGCATAATAAAGAGCATCTATTATGGTTTTTCAAATATTACCTTTCATGTAGTGTGTTATATAGCTGTTTATGAATGTAAAAAAGTCTGCAAAGTTTCAAAAATCAAAGTGTACGACAAATGGAGTTATTGACTCCCTAAAGAAAGAACCGATTCTGAACACCTGAAATGAGTCGTTAGTAATTCCAGACTTGGTCTTCACTGGCTGCTCGTAAACAGCTTTGACCTGCCCTCAAACACTACAATAAGCGGTAGACCAATCACAACAGACTGGGACATCTGACCAATCAGAGCAGAGTAGGATCTCTGAAAGGAGGAGTTTAGAATGAATCCTTTAGAATGGATCATTGAAGGAGTCGTTTTTGACACTGGGAAAAAAAGGTAATGCTGCAATTTAAATTATGAGCAAATTAAAGTGTTTTTGACCTTGGATGCATGTAAATCTGTGGTATGAGACCTTAAAAACAAGATTAGGCATGTTTAAAAACCATAATAGTTGCTCTATAAGCTAGGATAGGAGAAAGTAGTTTAACACCAAAAAAGTTACATACTTCAGTTTAAAAAAAAAAAAAGTGGGGAAAAACAAAAATTTTCCCAGATATAATATATACAAAAATTTATTAATTAATCTAAAATCTTAATGTTAGGTTAAAAAAAATGGATTTGTCCATTACTGTGCCTAAATACCACAACACTACCTTCTTGAAAATCACCAGGAATACTAATTCATCTTGTGAAGCATTTGTGAAGCTGTTCTCCAAAATGAAAGACTGTTGTCTTTTTCTTACATACTGTTAGTATGGTCTTTTGAGGTGGAGGAGTAAATGTGTGCCCACAGGCAGTGTATGTTGAAAAACATGTTAAAGCCAGCTGCCACCCTCTCTGATGAGAACTCCCAGAGTGAGACTAATGTTCAGTGGTGTGTGCTTTTGAGAAGTCACGGCAGCCGAAGTGGAAAACTTCATTTAACTCCCCAGACATAGGTTAATGCACCTGGCTGACAATGTAGCCTAAGGCTTGATACATGTTGGGAGTTTGTGATCTGTTATCTCAATAGAGAAAGATACAAGCAGGACCTCTCAAGCCACTGCCGTAAACAGGGCTCTTGACAAGCAAGATGAAATGATGCAAAACACAATCCCACTGGTCTCTCTGAAACCAAGCAGACAAAGTTCATATCTTCACGAAGGTCCTTCTTGATCCCAACCCCCTCGACACGAAGGGTAAATTTAGCGGCTATGCAAATCCAGATGTCCTTTCTCCAAGCACTTTCAGTCAACATTACAGTCTGTTAACAGTCTCACTTACTGTTGGCTTTCCAGCATATCAGTGATGATTCCAGAGATTGAGACAGAGCAACAAAGAATGGCTTGTGCTGAGTGGGTTCACATTATGCCATATTGCATGGCCTCTGGAATGCCTCATTCTGATTGGTCAATCATTACATTCTGTGGTCAAATGTTTGTGTATAATTACTGCTAAACAGCATAATTGGTCACTGTCCCAGGCAACCAATTTCCACTATAGCTGTGCTAGCTTCATGTCTCGAATCACTTTGTGTTCTTTTTCTTCTCACATAATCAAATAATTTAATATCAAATTAATATTTCATATCCATTTATTTATTTTATTTGGTAAGTTGCTGTGTAATACAGTTCGCCGGTCATTATCACAAAATAGACCCCTTCAGGGTGATACTTTTTAGACTGACTTTACATTATCCCTTATTGCCCTTGCATGGATCAACATTTCTGTTGGAGCGGATGACCTATTTTGGGTGACTGCGAGAGTTTTTCATTTTGTCAGTGGGTGTAAATTAAAAAACTTGATACATTTGAGGGAGGTGACATTACTTTATACCATTTCTTGCCAAATTTCCTGCAAATTATTGGTTGAGTCTCCACTGTTTACGATTTTCGTTTTTTGCTAACATGTATGAACCATGAAAAGTAAATCATGTTAATTTATTGGTTTCTTTACATTTCTGGCCCTGCATTATTCCAAAGGCAGTGTCCTTTACTGTAGCATGATATATGCCATCAATGAATGCTATTTATGTGTGTGTCATAAACACTAGACCTTGGCTTTGTAAATTCACTTTCAGTCCCAATGCAGGGCCCATTTACAGCTTGCTTTACTGACATTACTGACATTAAACCAAGGCAAGAGGGTGAACTGTCCATAGAGTTGCGTCAAGAGTAAGTTGTAAAGCTAGTTGTTTTTAATTGTAAATGATTTAATACAGTCAACAGAAATGCATATTATTTACCATATACCCTAACCCAAACCTCAACCCTAAACCTAACTGTCAATGCAGAAAAAAAATGTATCTTAGAAGGAAAATGGCACCCCTGAATCGCATTTATCATTGTTTAGGTGAACATGATTACTTCCTGGTTTCCATGGGACCAGAACAAATGTCTCTGAGGCTGCTCGCACAGTAAACACATTTGAATTGAATCTCATGGGAGATGGCTACGGTGGCCAAGAAGTGTAAAACATAACCAAATTAGTAATGCAAATAAAAGCTGAAAACACAATGGAAATAAGCCATAACACAACAAAATAAAGCTACATCACAACAGAAATAAGCCACAACACAATAAAAGTAAGCCACATCACAGCAAAATTAACTTTTACTACTTTTAAGCACTGTATATTAAGTTGTGTGGCAGTCTGACTCAATGCATGAGAGATTATGAGGCTGCTCAGAAGATGCAGAGAGCTGCTCGTCCCACTGCAAGCCACTCCGAGAGTTCCGTGGTCAACTTGTGATGCAACTGGGAACTGGCATCTGAGCGGGAGCTACAACATGCATACAACCCATTTTCGCTGGAGCATGACACCTTATAAGAGCTGCCAGTTCACAAGGATAGCTGCTAGTAAATTTTCACATCATTGCCCAGTATGGATTCAGCAATTAAGGACAAATAAGTACAGGGCTTTTATAAAAAATTTGTTTTTAAATAGTTTTGTTTTGTTGTGGCTTAATTTTGTCGAGTTGTAGCTTATTTCATTGTGCTGTGGCTTTTCCATTGTGTTATGGCTTAATTTCGTTGTGGCTTATTTCCGATGTGCTGTGGTTTTTCCATTGTGTATTCAGCTTTTATTTGCTTTGCTAATTTGGTTATGTTGTGCACCCCTCGGCCACCATAGATGATGCTTGTCAATAAATTTGAAGAATGGGGTTCAGTATCAGGGTACTGGAAAATCCGAACATTATTGTCATGTGGAGTTACACTGCTATGGTTTATTAGCCTCTTCGGGATGCTTTAATATCTGAATGCTTTACTATGTAACTTGTGGAGTTATTGTTTTCACACCAGAGCAAAAGGGAAAAAAACATTGTCTTATAGTTTATCAAGCGCTTAAACTTTGCCAGGTGAAAAACAATCTGGAATCATGTGTAACAGTCACATTAAATCCTCTTTGCAACGTCTTAAGAATGTCTAATCTTTTCCCGAGATGATTTACAAAAATGTATGTTCCCTATCTGTCACTCACTCGACGTTGTGTCGATGTAGTGACACTAGGGGTCACTCATGGGAGCCCCAAACACCTCTGCTTTTCTGAAAAAAGGCCAGTGAGAACTGGCAAGTGGAATTTGCATGCCACTCCCCCGGACATACGAGTATAAAAGGAGCTGGTATGCAACCACTCATTCAGATTTTCTCTTCGGAGCCAAGCGGTTGTATTCAGTGCACTGAATTCAATTCCTTCCAAAGACGCACCTCAAAACTGCTGGATTTACGGCGCATTTCAGTGGCTTCTCCCCCTCTGCACCCGTGGAGTGCAGAGAACACCCCTGGGCGCTTCGGCAGAGCGAAAATAAGAGAGTGTATTCTAAAAGAGTATATTTTCATTCACAAAAAGAGCGACACACACACACGGAACGTCTTTTTAAAGATGCCTTTCCGTTTGTGTGTTATTCCTGGTTGCAGTCGTTATCTCTCCGCTTCTGACGGTCACGATCGCTGTCTTACGTGTCTGGGCACTGCCAATGTGGAGACATCTTTCGTGGATGAGTAATGTCCTCATTGCGAGAACATGACCATGGCAACATTGCGGTCGCAGCTTGCTTTCATAAGAAAGCTAGCCACCCCAGCGGCTCCCTGCACCGGTCCTTCTACCTACGGATTTGAGGACGCATCGGTTAGCACTGGGGGCAATTTGGGGACATTAATGGGACCACCTTCGCCATGTATCCCACCACGGACCTCCCATTCCCCAGCAAGCTCGCTTGCCCCGATCAGGTTCTCGCACGAGACTGCCGGCTCGTCTCAGCGTGAGTTCGACTTCTCGTTCGGAGCTCGGGAAGACGATGAGTTATCAAGCGCAGCATCGGAGAGCGGGCTCGTCCAGTCTGACGCAGAGGCTTCGGCTGGGCTTCCTCCTTCGGGAACGGTCGCCCAGTCTCACGCGACATGGAAATGATGGACATGCTTTCCCGGGTGGCTTAAGACCCCACACCCTGTCTGCTCGTCGCCAAGGGCGTCCTCCTGCAGCAACAACACCGGCTCCGCTGCAGCCCGCCCCTGTGGCCCGGCTCTGGCATGGAGCCCTCTGCAGGAAGCAGACACCATCCATCTCGCAGCCGGCCACTAAGAACCCGAGGAAGGCTTCGAAGCGCCCCCGAGACGGGCGACCCAGGGGCGAGGAGACCCACTTCTCTGGGGTTGGTCGACAGACCACTCCATCCCCCGGTGGAGGGCCGGGAGGAGATTCTTTTGTCGCCGCATGCCCAGGAGGCTGTGGCACCCAAAAGCCTGACAAAAGAATGGTTCCCTCATCTCCTGGGTCACATATCCGGTGTGCACGGCCGTTGTTGTGAACACCGTCCCATTTTGGCAGGTATGGCGCTCCAGCGGCGGACCCCCCGCCCCTGTGCTCCCAGCTGTGGCACAAACACGCCCACACGGGATTGGTTCCAGTGGACTATGGGGATGAGATTCCTCCTCCCCCCTCCTCGGCCAATCTTATGGTGGGCGGCAGGAGCCAGGTAAGTGCTTCGATGTCCCTGGACTCAGCACGGCCACGGGGCTCGAGTCCCCTTGACGTGGCACCTCAAGTTCCACCCCGCCGCGAGGCCCCACCTGCCGGTACGTCCGACATGATCATTCTCTTGGTCCCCCTCGCCCGGAGTTTGGGCGCATGGCTCGCGCTTTCCAACCTGTCGCAATGGCTGACCCGGACCGTCCGACTCGGCTACGTGATTCAGTTTGCCAGGTGCCTGCCCAGGTTCAGCGGCATCCGCTTCACCTCAGTGAAGGGCGAGAATGCCACTACCTTGCATGCGGAAATTGCTTCCCTTCTGCGCAAGGGCGCGATAGAGCCTGTCCCTCCAGCCGAGATGAATAAAGGGTTCTCCAGCCATTATTTCATCATACCAAAGAAAGGCGATGGGTTGCGACCAATCCTGGACCTGCGAGTACTGAACTGGGCTTTGCACAGACTCCCGTCCAAGATGATGACGCAAAAACACACTCTAACGAGCGTTCGGCATCAAGATTGGTTCACGGCGGTAGACCTGAAGGACGCGTACTACCACGTCTTGGTCTTACCTCGACACAGACCCTTCCTGCAATTTGCCTTTGAAGGCCAGGCGTACCAGTACAAGGTCCTCCCCTTCGGCCAGTCCTTGTCCCCTCACGTCTTCACGAAGGTCGCAGAGGCAGCCCTTGCCCCACTAAGGGAAGTGGGCATCCGCATCCTCAACTATCTCGACGACTGGCTAATCCTAGCTCTGTGCGCACACAGGGACCTTGTGCTCTGGCCTCAGCCGACTGGGGCTTCGGATCAACTGGGAAAAGAGCAAGCTCTCCCCGGTTCAGAGCATCTCTTTTCTCAGCTTGGAGTTGGACTCAGTCTCGATGATATCGTGCCTTGCGAATGAGAGCATGCAGTCGGTGCTGAACTGTCTGAAGGCATTCAGACGGAGGACAGTGGTTCCACTGGAAACTTTTTCAGAGGCTCCTGGGGCATATGGCATCCTCAGCCGCAGCCACACCGCTCGGGTTGATGCATATGAGACCGCTTCAGCACTGGCCTCAGACTCCCGAGATGGGCACGGCTCCGTGGGACATATTTTGTGACCATCATGCCGATCTGTTGCTGCCTCTTCAGCCCTTGGACCAACATACGGGCAGGGGTTCCCCTAGAGCAGGTCTCCAGGCGCGTCGTGGTTACAACAGATGCCTCCAAGACGGGCTGGGTGCCGGATGCAATGGACACACAGCCGCCGGCTCCTGGATTGGCCCGTGGCTGCGTTGGCACCTCAACTGCCTAAAGTTGTTGGCAGTACTGCTCACCCTGCGGATGTTCCGGCTGTTGATCCAGGGCAAGCACGTGTTGGTCTGGATGGACAACACAGCGACAGTAGCATACATCAACCATCAAGGTGGTCTACGCTCCCGTTGCATGTCACAACTCGCCCGCCATCTCCTCCTCTGGAGTCAGCAGCACCTCAAGTCGCTACAAGCCACTCACATCCCGGGCGACCTCAACACCGCAGTGGACGTGCTGTCATGTCAGGTTACCCTCAGGAGAGAGTGGAGAATCCACCCTCAGGTGGTCCAGCTGATTTGGAGTCGATTCGGTCGAGTACAGACCTGTTTGCTTCCCGGGAATCCTCCCACTGCCCGCTTTGGTACGCCCTGACCGAGACACCCCTCGGTATTGTTGCGCTGGCACACAGCTGACCCCCTGGACTATGCAAATATGCTTTCCCCCATTGAGCCTACTTGCATAAACCCTGCGCAAGGTCAGGGAGGACGAGGAGCAGGTCATCCTAGTAACAACCTACTGGCCCACCCAAACATGGTTCTCGGATTTCACGCTCCTCGCGACAGCCCCACCCTGATGAATTCCCCAGAGGAAGGACCTTCTTTCTCAGGGACGGGGCACCATCTGGCACCCATGACCAAACCTCTGGAATCTCCACTTCTGGCCCCTGGATGAGACACAGAAGACCTAAGTGGCCTACCACCCTCGGTGGTAGACATGATCACTCAGGCTAGGGCTCCCTCTACGAGGCGCCTGTATGCCTTGAAGTGGCGTCTGTTCGCTAAGTGGTGTTCTTCCCAACGTGAAGACCCCCAGAGATGCGCAGTTGGATAGATGCTTTCCTTCCTGCAGGAGAGGCTGGAGGGGCAGCTGTCCCCCTCCACCTTGAAGGTGTATGTAGCCGCTATTTCGTCTCATCATGATTCAGTTAATGGTAAGTACTTGGGGAAGCACGACTTGATCATCAGGTTCCTGAGAGGCGCTAGGAGGTTGAATCCCTCCAGACCGCGCCTCGTCCCCTCGTGGGACCTCTCTGTAGTCCTTCAGGGTCTACAGGGAGCTCCCTTTGAGCCCTTAGTATCAGCTGAGCTTAAGGCACTCTCTTTGAAGACTGCCCTCCTGACTGCACTCACTTCCATGAAAAGGGTAGGGGACATGCAGGCGTTCTCTGTCAGCGAATCGTGCCTGGAGTTCGAGTCTGGGTTACTCTCACGTGATCCTGAGACCCCGACTGGGCTATGTGCCCAAGGTTCCCACGACCCCTTTTAGGGATCAGGTGGTGAACCTGCAAGCACTGCCCCAGGAGGAGGCAGACCCAGCCTTGGCATTGCTGTGTCCGGTGCAAGCTTTACACATCTGTTTGGATCACACACAGAGCCTTAGATGCTCCGAGCAGCTCTTTGTCTGCTTTGGTGGACAGCGGAAAGGAAGCGCTGTCTCCAAACAGAGGATCGCCCACTGGGTCATTGACACCATCGTGCTGGCATATCAGGCTCAGGACGTGCCACCCCCTGTGGGGTTACAAGCACACTCTACCAGGAGTGTAGCGGCCTCCTGGGCCCTGGCCAGTGGCACCTCTTTGGAAGACATCTGCAGAGCAGCGGGCTGGGCAACACCCAACACCTTTGCAAGGTTCTACAATCTCCGGGTTGAGCTGGTCTCGTCCCGTGTATTGGCAGGCACGAGCAGGTAAGTTCCGGGATAGCTGGCCGGGTGTACCGCTTGCGCATAGCGCCTTTCCCCTCCCTTGAGGTGAAGACGTGCGCTCTTAACTCCCAGTCGTGTTCAAAGACTGTGATGCCTGGATGATTTTCCTCCTTAGTCCTCTGGCAGTTGAGTTTGCGGAGAAACTCGCTGACGACACAGTACATGCGCTAATGAGCCCCTGTACTGAGGTAGGTGCTCCACATGTGCTGGTTCCCCGAAGGCGACCCCATGTGATATCTTCCGCAAAATCGTTTCCCTGTCGGTAAACTGCGTCTTCCTTGAGCAGAGGCCCCTCTGCCCCTGGTCGCCATGCTCTGTAGAAACTCCTCCCCCTTCGGGTAGGAACTACCATGGGACCTCTCCACATGATATACTTCCGACAAGACTCGGTAAGACCATGTGACATATTCCACTCCAAATACTCCCACTTTTTGGGCGGGGTGTGGTCTCTGCGGTGTCTTCCCCTTGGGAGGTACACCCCCCGACACAGACACTTATGGCTCCTAGTCAGTTAACAAATTCCACTCTTTTTGGGGAGAAAAGAGAGGGAAAGAGGCCTTGGCTGGGCTAGACTGTCCCTATAGTTGGGCAGTCGACTTGTTCCTGATGGACCGTTCGACGCTCATAAGAGCGTTGGGGGAGGTTATGTGATGGCCTGGTGGGCTGGCTATGAGGCACACACCACCAGTTCATGTAACACAGTTCAGATAGTTGTGGCGTTTTGTATAGGGACCCCCTAGTGTCACTACATCGACACAACGTCGAGTGAGTGACAGATAGGGAATGTCCTGGTCAGTTTCGTAACCTCCGTTCCCTGATGGAAGGAATGAAACGTTGTGACCCTCTTACCACAACGCTGAACTACCCGCCGAAATGGCCAGGACCTGGTCTCGGCTCCTCAGCACAAAACCTGAATGAATGGTTGCATACCAGGTCCTTTTATACCCGTATGTCCGGGGGAGTGGCATGCAAATTCCACTCAGCAATTCTCATTGGCCTTTTTTTTAAAAAGCAGAGGTGTTTGGGGCTCCCAAGAGTGACCCCTAATGTCACTACATCGACACAACGTCTCATTCCCTCCATCAGTGAAGGGACAGTGAAAAAAATCGCACTTTCAGTGCGAGACACTGAAAAATAATTAGATGCGGCGGATGTGGCATCATTATGATAGTATATATTTAACTCAGAATAATATTCTATGTTTCTATTATTCTATATATATTCAGAATAATTTCTGTTTATTATCAGACATAAAATATTTAACATAAAAAAGAATTCAACAGCAAGGAGCAACATTTGTTTATTTAGAATTGCCTTCTTAAACCCCAATTTTCTCGAGTATGCACATCATAGTGTCACTAAGAGGAGCACTGTGAACTTGACAATGACAAAACAAGCTCTTGGACAAAACAACCAAGGAACATCTTATGGAGTTTTGTGTTCCTTGCCACAGTCACCTTCAGCTTGCACACAGGGGCTAAATACAATTATTATTCAATTATTTAATTTCTATAGACATTTTACAATCATATTTAATCAAACTACACAATGATCACTGTAAGACATTATAGATAATACAGTTTCATTTATATATATATATATATATATATATATATATATATATATATATATATATATATATATTTAGTTATTTTTTTTATGCATAATTCGTTCTTTCGTTACGGTGTTAGGATTTTGAGGAGAGTGTGTATGATTTTGTGAGGCCATACATCAGTCACAATATCAGTGTGTTACTGAATGATAATAAACTGCAGAAAAGCCATAAAGACAAAGAAAGAGTGAACAAAACTGGCACACTGATCTACCAGATGCACTTGAGATTTATTCTAAGCACAAATGCAACATTTCAAGCAAAATTATCGGTTGTTTCAGTGGAGTACCTGTGTTAGTTCAGCTTCAGATATGTGTGCTTGTCATCTTGTCACTGCATGTTCAAATCAGACAGACACACTGAGGAAAAGCCGTGAAGCTCTCATCCTTGGGTATGTTATCACTTTTTCAAGTTTTACGATCAGACGGTTATTTACTTTTAAATCCACATGAAAGTTTAAACATTTGTTTGGTGAGTGATTGACTGGTGAGAGGTGGTGCTTCGCTGCTGTCTGGGATGCATCAGGATGGCATTTTAAACCTCAAATATGATGTGGTTTTTGATTACCTCTGTATGTTATTTTTGTGATCCAATCGCAAAACACCCCATTTACAACTATATTCAGCATTGACCATTTGTGATCGTATCATCCGAAACGCGTCTTATTGCCAGCTGTAAACAGGGTCAAAAATGACTGCAGTCAGAGCTAGGGAATGCTATAGAACAACATCCATCAGAAGTCTCACCCACATTTGTTTCTCCAGTAAGACCCCCAGGAAAAAGTTGGATAGTAATCTAATATTGTGCTATTGCCTCTTTATGAAGAGAGTGAGTTTACATCATCATCATGACAATTAGCCTATTATTATTAATCTAGCAAGTTTTCCCAACTAAAAATTTTTGGTTTTTAGGACAATCCCAGAACAGAGCTTTAAGGTATGTTTTTGGTTTTCTAGGAACATTTTCTTTCCAGAAATAGAATGTTTGTTTTAGGTTGTACACAATGGTTACCCTACATGCCCTTAACCTTTTAATTTCTAGATCCTTTCTGCAACCATGCTGCAACCTCAATAAATATACAAGCCATCGATAAATTCATTAATTATTATAATGAATTTTAATAATTATATAATAATTAAAATCAGCCACAACACATTTTGGAAGACTTATATATCCTTTCTGCAACCCTTCTGTGCTTCAACACTGAAAACTGTGCCTTGTTTATCAGTTTCCTAAAAACTTCCTTAGCACTATTAATATGCAGATATTATAGGATATTATTACAAATAAATAACCAATGACTCCAACACAATCGAGGGTTTTTAAAATCAGAAATGTATTGACAGACATAAAAAAAATCAAATAAACATTCAATAAACCATTTAATCATCCTTAACCAGGCTAATGTTAATTTATTTCCGTACAGTTTAGTGGAGACATCTGTTCTCTTCAGTTGTAACCAATAAACAGAAAACCTCTCAGTTAAACTTACACATCATATTCTTTTCAATCTTTTTACAAGTCAAAACTGTATCAAATTATTAGCATTAAGCCTATGGTTAACCTCACATTTAGAAGTAATTATTAACTGAGGAAAGAGATAGAAAGAATGTCAGTCTGTGAGTCTGTCTCCGAATGACCGTTAATTTTAAATTGCACAAGAGCGTGAATTCCTGTGGCTAAATGAAGCACCTGCAGATCAAACACACCTTCATATACAGTACAGCTATCAGACAGTGACTAAGGTAATTAGATATTAAGATAATATATTAAGGTAGGAAGGCAGTGTATTCTTGAACGTTTTTTTCATCTGTTCATTATAATGCGTTCAGACCATTTACTGTTAGCCTAATCTATTTTCTGCATTTAATTAAATGCTAGCCTACTTCACTAATTTAATTCATTGTTGTCTGTCAACCTCAGATAATGAAATGTGATGAAGAAAAATGTGAACGAAAAATAAAACTTTCTGTATGTTATTTTAAGGTTGTCCCACAAAAGCCTCCCTGCAATGTTCTTGGAAGGTTGGTTCATAGTTATACAAATAAAACCTAAAAATAACCATTCAAGAACATTCTGCATAAGTGCTTTTAAGACTGCCACAGAAAAACCTGCCTGCAATGTTCTGGAAACTTTAGTTGATGTGTAGCTGGTCCTACTTGACACGCTCCAGGCGGGATTCAAACCGGGATTTCCAGCATGGGAGGCGGGCGCGCTAATGAGGAGGCTAAAGGCTACAGCCTCTAGCATCAGTTGCTAGTACACCTTTTGAGGCCAGGGGAGTGAGGTTTACATACTGCATAGCTACTTACCAGCTGGCTCCCATTACACCCCCTAAACCACACTCCCGTCTGGGTCATGGCACCACTGTAACTGGTCCTGCTTGACCAGCTCCAAGTGAAATTTGAACCAGGGTCTCCAGCATGGGAGGCGGCGTGCTAACGAGGAGGCTACAGCTTCTTGTGTCAGTCGCTAGTGCGCCTATTGAGGCCAGGGGAGTGAGGTTTACACATACCGCACAGCTATCACGTACCAGCTGGCTCCTGTTACACTCACCCCCTTAAACCTAACTCCCATCGGGGTCACGGCACCACTGTAACTGGTCCTGCACAACCTGCTCTGAGCAGGATTTGAACCGGCATCTCCTGGCATAGGAGGCGGGCACGCTAATGAGGAGGCTAAAGGCTACAGCCTCTAGCGTCAGTCAATAGTGTGCCTCTTGAGGCCAGGGAAGTGAGGTTTACATACTGCACAGCTATGGTTTTAAAAATATAACCTAAAGAAAAAACATTTACCAAATGGGAACCATATACTAATGCTAGGGGAATGTTCTGTGTTTTCTGGGTCCTTGTCACAGACTATTCACCTTTGGTCTGCTCACTGGGGTTTTGTAAGAAGCTATTTTATTCTCTGTTATGCTTCTCTTTGCTTGTGAAAAGTAGGCCTATTATACAAATAAATTATTGAAAAAACAAATGTTGAAATATAAACATATTAACTAAGTTAAGTTGACTTGACTGTAAGTTATGACTTTGGACTTTACTGGGAAGAACATAGAGAAATTATATATTTTGAATACCACTGTCCTATCTGAACTTGCTTAATTATGCCTAATCACATACCGCACACACACACATAATTATATATATATATATATATATATATATATATATATATATATATATACACACACACACACACACACACACACACACATACACATTTTTTGGTGTGCCACCCTAAAATTTTTACTTTTACCACCCCAAAAAAGAAATACTGGAGGCGCGACTGCAGTGTAGAATAACCGAAAAGTGATTTTGGTATTTGAATACAGGCTTGTTGAATGGTTAACTGAATGTCAACTATCCGTGCACATCCCTTGTTAAAAGAGGTGGTAACCCACTTTCAAAATAACAAATGTCAAACATTTACTTAACCCAGGTGGGGGTTAAAAAGACATCAATCAAGTGTTAAACCTGGTGTGAAAAGCCTCTAAAACTTCCTCAAAAGATAGACTCATGAACCTGGTTTTGGGTGTGAGATGGCGATTAACAAGCCTAATCCTTGTGGTTTAAGAATTCAGATTTATAAAGACAAGCATATTTAGTTTGTTGGTCATAACAAGATTCAGATGCACACAACTAGAATATGTTCTATAATGTCGACCTTCCAACAGCAGGGGAAGCTATAAAAACAACATCAACACTTTTAAGAGAGTGCAGATGCACTTAACAATAGTTGGCAAACACAAAGTTCTAATTGTTAGAAATAAAGGCATGGCATCAATTGGAATCATTATCTTCCTCTTTATGAGTAAGCGATATTGGAGCACTGTTGGGTTCAGGAGATGGAGCCTTAGTACGGAATGCTGTTTCAAACCCACAATGACTCACTCCTGGTTGGTTCTCCAACCCAACCTCCATCAACTTGCTTTTAGTGCAAAAAACATCTGGTGCAAGCTTCAGAAATGGAGACAATCATGGGAACAACAGAAAAATTAAAGACTTCTAGGCTTTGACAGAGCCTAAAAGTGAGAAAGCAAATCATCCTAATTACTCTATAAAGGAATGAAATTGTGGTGGATGGCCTTCAACACTGTTGCTTTGTGACACCGATGTCCAACTCTGAAATTCAGCTGGTGCTTCAGGCAACTGACATAGTTGTGGAGCAGCATGTGTACTATAGTTTAAGGAACAGGCTGTTCCTCACACACATTCACTGGGATGGAGGCGGGGAGGAACTGGGCACAGTCTGTTTCCTGTGTAGACAGCCTCTGTTGTGATGTGCCTTTAGAGCCAGAGAGACCCAATGATTGAGCCTGCTGCCATAGAGCATGTCTGGAAACTGAACCAGCATTAAATCTGGTAAAGTGGAGATGGTTTGGATGAAACCCCTGAAAATCCAAAACCTAGCACCCAAAGATGGGATGGAGGCATTTAATGCCTTATGACACATGCCTGTCCTGTCCTTACCAGCCATTGAAACACTCTCACTGTAGACTGGAACATTCATAGGGTGACATTTTTCCAGCCAAATATCTGTTGATGCACATTTTACTTGGCAGAATATACAGTAGGATAAGTGCACACAGATGATTGCCATTAAAAACAAGTGGTTGCTTGACTCTCCACACCACGATAACTCTCAGCCATTAAGAAACAATTTGAAAATACACAAGATGCAGTTTAAGAATATTAGTAAGGCCATTTGCTTATTAACTATCATGAAATTATTTTTATTGGTGCTTACTATGGCAAACATCTCTATTACTATTGCTCATTCTTAAAGGTGAAGTGTGTTCCCTATCTGTCACTCACTCGACGTTGTGTCGATGTAGTGACACTAGGGGTTACTCTTGGGAGCCCCAAACACCTCTGCTTTTTTGAAAAAAGGCCAATGAGAATTGGTGAGTGGAATTTGCATGCCACTCCCCCGGACATTCGGGTATAAAAGGATCTGGTATGCAACCACTCATTCAGATTTTCTCTTCAGAGCCGAGCGGTTCTATTCATTGAAGCTGAATTCATCCGCAAAGTTCATTCACCTCATCTGCTGGATTCTATGGTGCATTTCAGTGGCTTCTCCCCCTCTGCACCTGTGGAGTGCAGAGAATGCCCCTGCGCACTTCGGCAGAACAACTAAAAGAGTATATTCTAAAAGAGTATATTTTCTTTCTAATAGAACGGCACACACTGAACGTCTTTTTAAAGATGCCTTTCCATTTGTGTGTTATTCCTGGTTGCGGTCATTATCTCTCCGCTTCTGACAGCCACGATCGCTGTCTTACGTGTCTGGGTGCTGCCCACGCGGAGACATCGTTTGTGGATGGGTCTTGTCCTCATTGCGAGAACAGCCCTGCCCTGATGAATTCCTCTGAGGAAGGGCCTTCTTTCTCAGGGACGGGGCACCATCTGTCACCCGCGACCAGACCTCTGCAATGTCAACATCTGGCCCCTGGACAGGGACGCAGAAGACCTAAGTGGCCTACCACCCGTGGTGGTAGACATGATCACTCAGGCTAGGGCTCCCTCTACGAGGCACCTGTATGCCTTGAAGTGGTGCCTGTTCACTAAGTGGTGTTCTTCCCGATGCGAAGACCCCCAGAGATGCACAGTCGGATTGGTGCTTTCCTTCCTGCAGGAGAGGCTGGAGGGGAGGCTGTCCCCCTCCACCCTGAAGGTGTATGTAGCTGCTATTTTGGCTCATCACGATGCAGTAGATGGTAAGTACTTGGGGAAGCACGACTTGATCATCAGGTTCTGAGAGGCGCTAGCAGGTTGAATCCCTCCAGACCGTGCCTCGTCCCATCATGGGACCTGTCTGTAGTCCTTCGGGGTCTACAGGGAGCTCCCTTTGAGCACTTGGAGTCAACTGAACTTAAGGCACTCTCTTTGAAGACTGCCCTCCTGACTACGCTCACTTCCATCAAAAGGGTAGGGGACATGCAGGCGTTCTCTGTTAGCAAATCATGCCTGGAGTTCGAGTCCGGGTTACTCTCACGTGATCCTGAGACCCTGACCGGGCTATGTGCCCAAGGTTCCCATGACCCCTTTTAGGGATCAGGTGGTGAACCTGCAAGCGCTGCCCCAGGAGGAGGCAGACCCAGCCTTGGCATTGCTGTGTCCGGTGCGAGCTTTACACATCTATTTAGATTGCACGCAGAACCTTAGAAGCTCCGAGCAGGTCTTTGTCTGCTTTGGTGGACAGCATATCAGGCTCAGGATGTGCCACCCCCTGCGAGGTTATGAGCTATCAGGAGTGTAGCGGCCTCCTGGGCCCTGGCCAGTGGTGCCTCTTTGGCAGACATCTGGAGAGCAGCGGGCTGGGCAACACCCAACAACTTTGCGAGGTACTACAATCTCCGGGTTGAGCCGGTCTCATCCCGTGTATTGGCAAGCATGAGCAGGTAAGTTCCGGGATAGCTGGCCTGGTGTACCGCTTGTACATAGCACCTTTCCCCTCCCTTGAGGTGAAGACGTGCGCTCTTGACTCCCAGTCATGTTCAAAGACTGTGATCCTGGATGACTTTCCTCCTTAGCCCTCTGGCAGTTGAGTGTGCGGAGAAACTCGCTGACCGGCCCAGTACGTGCGCTAATGAGCCCCTGTACTGAGGTAGGTGCTCCACATGTGCTGGTTCCCCAAAGGCGACCCCATTCCCCGACCCTTCTGCCCCCGGTCGCCATGCTCTGTAGAAACTCCTCCCCCTTCGGGTAGGACCTACCTTGGGACCTCTCCACATGACATACTTCCAACAAGACTCGGTAAGACCATGTGACGTATTCCACTCAAAATCCCCCCCCTCCCTTTTAGGGTGGGGTGTGATTTCTGCAGTGTCTTCCCCGGCTGGGCTAGCCTGTCCCTATAGTTGGGCAGTCGACTTGTTCCTAATGGACTGTTCGATGCTCATAAGAGCGTTGGGGGAGGTTACGTGACGGCCTGGTGTGCTGGCTACGAGGCACACAGCGGTCTGCCCGTCACACACCACCAGTTCACGTAACACAGTTCAGATAGTTGTGGCATTTTGTATAGGGACCCCTAGTGTCACTACATTGACACAACGTCGAGTGAGTGACAGATAAGGAACGTCCTGGTTACTTTCGTAACCTCTATTCCCTGATGGAGGGAACAAGACGTTGTGTCCCTCTTGCCACAACGTTGAACTACCCGCTGAAATGGCCGGGACCTGGTCTCGGCTCTTCAGCACAAAACCTGAATGAGTGGTTGCATACCAGCTCCTTTTATACCCATATGTCCGGGAGAGTGGCATGAAAATTCCAAGAATTTGGGGCTCCCAAGAGTGACCCCTAGTGTCACTACATCGGCACAACGTCTCGTTCCCTCCATCAGGGAACGGAGGTTACGAAAGTTACCAGGATGTTTTTTCTGCACCGCTTGAAGCATCAAACGGAATTGCAAAAATAAAGATAAACAGGTTTCCCAAATTCCCCTGTCTTCCATTAGCGACAAACAAATAGTCCAGCCCCACACTTACTCCACTGTGAACCAGTGTTGCTGTATCCAGCTTGTCAGGATGCTCAATTAAACAGAGAAATGTTTTAATAAAGCCACAGTGCACTTTTCAGTGAAATCAACCAAATGGCTTATTTACAGTATAGTTGACTCTGCATATTTAGATGAGATTGGCAAAGTATTTGAACATCGAAAAAATTACCCACTTTACAGCAACTCCATAGCAACACTATTGCATTGTGGCAGCATGTTTTGCACACCCAAGCACCACTCACATTTTCATTTTTTGTGCTCAGTTTGGGGAGCAGATTTTCCTATCCAGAATTTGGTTGAACAAGCTTTTATTAATAACTTGTAAACTACTTGCAACTGTCAATAGGACACATATAGTGACCTATTTGAATTAACCACATGGTCTCTAGAGTAATATGTTCCCAGAATCAATTCAACTGTGTCCTGACATGTGCACTGTATTTGTTCTGAAGGTGTGCAGCTGCTCTATGTAGACTTGTTTTGCACCTGTTTTGTGACTGTGCTTTTGGCAAGATATTAAACATTCACACTTGATAGCTAATTGTAAATATATGAGCATGCAGGCAATGAGGCTGCAGACAGTCAATTAGGATTGTTGTTGTTTGCAGCTACCATAAATAATGAAGTTGGAGACAAGCTGTACATTTTAATGAAAAGGACAAATCCAAAGTTAAAACACTTTAAAATTAAGAGAATAAACAGACATGAATCATCAACAATTCTATCTTGTCATAAACATTGCACTAATCCAGGCTTATTAACCTTCTCTGCAATATTAGCATGATAAGCTTTATTAAGATTGCTAGTTATTGGGGAGACATTTTAATGGAATGTCAGGAAAACTGTTACAAGGTTTTAGTACCATTTTTTAGTACCTATGAAAAAAAAAAATAAAAAAAACACTGTCATACATTCAGGTAAGGGAGAATTATATAGATTTTAACCATAAAGTTTAACTGTGTTCTCAGGAGTAGGGCATTTTCTAATAACTGACAGGTCAGACAAGTTGTCAAATTTTTATTGGAGCAAGTTTTCATGTGTTTTAATCACAATATTTTTGGGCCAAAAACAATGGTTTGATATTTTTGTATGTTTGTAGATAAGTTTTTACATACAAAATCATTAAATATATATATATATATATATATATATATATATATATATATATATATATATATATATATATATATATATATATATATATATATATATATATATATATATATACAGTATATATATTATGTTTCATTCATTGTTTTGCGTTATATTGTTTTACTGTTTACATTTTGATGGAAAGTTTGTCATAGGCTGTTTAATTGCAAGTTCCATTATGGCAACTTACGCCATGTAGTATGACAACAGCCCTACACTACTGAGGCATATTGTCACAAAATATATTTTTTTCCTGAGCAGTATCAGTGGAAATGTTTTTGTAGCCAAGACCTATACAGAAGTTACCTGGAGGTACCACAACTGGAGGTCCCAAAACCTCCAGTCTCTATATGAGCAGTGCATATAAAATTTTTAATAGCAGTTTACGTTGATTGAACGTTCAATGACATGTAGCAACATGGAGTCCACACCAAATTTCCCCTTGGGGACAATAAAGTATACTTTGACTTTGACATTTGACTTTGAAGTTGACTTTAAAAAATATACCCTGAGAAATATTCACTAGAGTAAAAGGTGTGACAACTATCTCCCCTATCACTTACTGTATCAATGTGCAGCACACCACACCTGTTCAAATGTAAAATTTCATAAAACTGCATTGCAGAATGTGTTTGCTTTTGGATCTTTCCATACATTTGATAGCAATCAAAATCACTCTGAGTGTAATACAACAGCCCATAGGTTCACTTCCATGACTTTCAGGGAACAAAATGTGAAAGTATAAGCAGCTGTGTGTGAGAACTTAATGTGGAGTCTATGTAGATTGTATTACATATGTTGCATGCACACTTATTTACATTATGTATTGATAATAATAAGGTAGGATATTATGCATGCTCTCTGGTTAACTTCTATGGGCACATCATCAGACAGTTCAGTTATATAACAGCAGAGATTAAACTCAAAATGTTCTCCTTTTTCGCACACTCCCTCTGTGTCACCAATAGCCAAAAACCCAACTATGGAAATAAAGTCCAAGAGGCCCATCTGGATTTCATTTGTGTTCACATTTGGTTACTTAACCGAAAATAATGGTTTCCCTAAATCCCATCACTTGAACAGGGGCAAAATCTCAAAGGCCTCATACAGTATTTATCAGATTTTGTGCCATTATCTTCACACTGCTGACTAAAAACTACATGCTAACTTACATCTCATTTGTCTGACTTTCATGAAGCCTCATTCTTGTCATTAGGTTTACATTCTGTGTATAGTATCTGTCCAACATGTAAAACAACCAAACACAGTCCTTTTGTTTTTCAGTGCAGTTTAGAGAAATCGATTATGTAAGGAAAAATTGACAATGGACTGCTGAATAATTGAAAAATAATGCACACCCGAGGTGGTAATACAGCCACAACGTGCAACAGAGTGGCCGTTACACCTTGGGTGTGCATTATTTTTCAATAATTCAATGGGCCGGAGTCAATTATTTTCTTATACCACGGTTACTACACTGTAACAAAGTTTAATGATGGGATGTGAGGAGGAAGTGGAAGATGGTGAAATCCAACTCAAAAGGTATTTTATTTTCTCAACTTTTCAGTCTTAACATAAAAGGTTTGCTTTTCAGCACACAAGATTTTGGGCTTTTTAGCACTGCATTCTAATGAGTCTCTCTGGCATGTGTATCCCCCACACTGATGTCTGGCTTGCTCTTTTAACCCGTCTCCACTCTCACTGCAATGAGAAACAGCTGTAGAGACAATTAATGATCTTTACCTTTCACATCTCCTGATCTTGCTCTCCATTCACAAATCGGCACTCAACCACGCCCCCACTACCACATACACCTTAAGACATCGCTGATGGTTTTATCAAGACATTTTCTGGTTTTCATCCCTAAAACATTCTTGTGAGTGGAACTACTTCAGCCACGGATTCAACGTCTAGCTTTGATACAGTCGAAGCCTTCGTTGCTAGTTCCAAAACATCACTTTAGAACTAGCAACGGAGGATGCACTGCTTTGCAGCATTGGAGTAACAAGGTAGTGTATGTGTTTGTGCGTGTGTGTGAATTTGTGTGTGCACCTGTGTGCATGTCTGTGTGTGTGTGAGTGAGAGAAACAGAGAGATCGCATGTGAACCATTTCCATGACGACCTCTGAATGATGCAAATGAGTTGGTAAATATGGAATTCGGATCATATGGAAACTGTTGTACTGATTAAGTCGCGGGGGTGCAGCTCTGTTTGTTGGTCATGACTCAAGTGTGTGTGTGTGTGTGTGTGTGTGTGGGTGGGTGTTTGCATATGTATGTGTGTCAGCGTGTGTTAATGTGATTGAGACAAAAGCGAAAGAAAGAGGGAGTGCAAGAGCGCTTTTCAACCAAAATTGCATACTTTTAGGATATTATAGACATTGTTTAGAATTCTTGTCTGATATACTTAACAAATGTCTTTGTTTTAATTGTTTATTTTGCAGTGGTAGCTTGTACGGCTCTTTGAAATAAATAATACAGTGTGGTGAAGTGATATAGAACTGCTATGCGGTCAAGACCTGGAACTACTTCATAGCCATATGTTTACTGAAAAATAATTGCACACCTTAGAATGTCAGACAGCCAATCAGAATCAAGCTTTCAATATACCCATGGTATAAATCACAATAATAGAAGTTTCCCTCATGAAAATCTAGTTTACTTGTTACTAACCTCACAACTTTGGCAAATAAACCAACTGGTTCTTCCTCAAGCACCCATAAAATCAACCTAGTACAATTTTGTATCTTGGTGGACTAATAAAAAGCTGACTCAAACTCCTGGAAGTTACATAGCAGTTAGGCAATGTAAAAGGAGTTCTCACAAGTACTTTCCAGTTTTGTGTGCAATATACATCAGACAGTTAACAAACAGACTGTGGGTAGTACTTGAGCATACATCTGAGGCTGAGATTAACAAGCCTCTAAACCTACCCTTAAACCTACAGTACTCTTACAAGCCTCAAAGGCTGGTCAGCTGTCGATCAGTATGTAGGGTAGGCAACCTTTCTCCAATGTGCGTAATCCCATGGTTCTTTTTTGGTGTGGTTTTGTTTGTGCTGGACCAAAAAACACAGCTTGCTATTTAAAACAATTTTGCAATTTGAAAGCTGAACCTCAGTATATTCAACCCTGCTGCTGTTAGCTTTGCTAGGCTAAAGGGGCATGGAGCAGGGCCAGACAGGGTTCACACTCCAAAAAGCACAATGAGTGTTTTTTCCAAACCCCTTACCTGGCGGAGAAAAACATTGCATGTCATTCTCATTTCCTTACAGCAACAAGTGAAAGATGAAGAAGACTTCCCATAGTTAACATGATGTGTGTGTTAAAATCGTACACATTTGAACTTAAATTTAATTAAAACTGACCTTGTCTGCCACCCTGGAATTAATATATTTCTTTGATTTAATGTTTTGCTTCTTCTTTGCTTACGCACCAACAAGTGAATGATCTCATTTTGTACTATTTAAAAATGGTGCCAGGGAAAATTATTGGTTTGAATGGTCCCACTGTTCTGCTGTGTTCTGCTTTAGTCTCTGATTCACTGGATCCAGATTTTCTCTTCTGGCTATTTGTTGCCTTCCAAAGTTGAGCAAATGGAGTGTTACAATTCTATCTTCCATACTTCTCATCTTACAGACATGTATGGCCCATCACAACCATTCACACTGTTTAACCCCCCAACATGCACACTCACACGGCATATACAAACATGTAACATATTTCACGGCTCTAATTTCAAATGCAATCACCCTATTTCCATTTGACTCCTGGCACTGGAGTGGGCAAGAGGAGAGAGGATGGTGGCCGTCCCAAAAATATGAAGTGCAAAGCTTTCCAAAACAGCTGTGCAGACAAGTGACACCATTGTCAAATCATGGGGCTCCTTTCCATAAAAAATCTTTAAACCCTGTATGAAGATTTGACACGGTTCAGTCAAAGTTCATTTTTATTTTTTTATTTTTTTTGACATAGTGTACATTCTTTCTCATATTCTTAAATCCTAACCTTTGATTTGAGCAGTTTTCATATGACTTGCTTTCATATCTTTTCTCAATCATGAACAGCTTAAAACAATCATGAACATTCCATGCTGTACAGTATCAGTATCATTGTTCCTTCTTTTTTAATAGATAATAAATTATATACATAATAAATAATCATTAATTAAAATGTTAAAAATATACTATCTAAGCATATTTTCTGCAACACTGCAAACTATGCAGTTTTGAAGTTTGTAGAGGTCAATCTGTGATGTTTACAAGCGTATTGCTCACCAAACTTACTCAACTAAAGAAGAGACTAATTCTCATATGCTTGCGTTTCCATTCTCACGTGTTTGTATGCATATGAATGGAAGTGAATGGAGCAGAAAGTCTACACTGACCACATCTTTAGTCAATCAAGAACAATCAACAATGCATGGGACAGCCAGCATACAACAAAATCTGCAAGAAATTGCATATTTATGACCATATAACTGCTGGATAGACAACTAATCTGGTTAGAACATTTATTGTCATTTTGTTGGGTGCTGTATGCTTGTATTTTTGCATCCACATCCTAGGGTTGCAGCTGCTAAGATTATGCCAGTCTGCTTGTATAACTTCCAAGAAGGAGCTGAAAATTCATCCTGGTACTCTCCAGGCCCAGTTTCATCTCTAAAATGTAAGGTGGGCCTTAGGAATCTTAGAGTTGGCCAAACAGTTGGGGGGTGGGTTAGGAGGCTGGCAGTGCATACTTCATATAACAGATCTTAAATGCAACTTTTTAATCTTTGACATCTGTTTGGAGCCATTTCTTATCAGAATTCACTTCTTTATCAATGAAACATTATTTTTCAGTAATTTCACTCATAGGCAACTATTAACTGCAAAAGAAAGCATTAGGAGTCAAAATGCATCATTGAAATATGTTTGTAAGCATTATGAGTGATACAGTCATTTT
Organism: Myxocyprinus asiaticus; assembly: GCF_019703515.2. Lineage (NCBI taxonomy): Eukaryota > Metazoa > Chordata > Actinopteri > Cypriniformes > Catostomidae > Myxocyprinus > Myxocyprinus asiaticus. The sequence continues at coordinate 14,889,965 of NC_059359.1, forward strand.
AATGAAGAAATCTGAATGTTAACACAGAAATGTGCAAACTTCATGAAACAGCTCTCAAAGGCCTAAAAGCAACTTTTTAAGCATAGACAGGTGTTTGGAGCCATTTCTCATCAGAATTCAATTCTTTTTCCATAAAATATTACTTTTCAGTTATTTCACTCATAAGCAGCTATGCATTGCAAAAGAAAGCATTTGGAGTCAAAATGCAGCATTACAATATGTTTGCATGCATTACAAGTGATATTCAGTCATTTTATTGAAGAAATCTGAATGTTAACACAGAAATGTGCAAACTTCATGAAACAGCTCTCAAAGGCCCAAATGCAATTTTTTAATCTTAGACCGGTGTTTGGAGCCATTTGTCATCAGAATTCACTTCATTATGAATGAAACATTACAATTTCAATCATAGGCAAATATGCATTGCAATAGTACGCACTGAGTCAAAATGCATCATTTCAATATGCATGCATTATAAGTGATATACAGTCATTTTATTGAAGAAATCTGAGTTAACACAGAACTGTGCTAACAGAGACCGCGCCGTGACCTTCGTCGCTCGGAGAGCGAGGTCGGCGCCGAGCGCAGTTCCTGCATCAAATCTGGGGCAGAACCACCCTCGTGCATTTCTTTCAATGCCTTGGCTTGGTGGAACTGCAGGAGAGCCATGGCGTGCAGGGCAGAGGCGGCTTGTCCAGCAGTGTTGTAGGCTTTAGCCGTCAGGGAGGACATGAGCCTACAGGGCTTGGACGGGAGCTTAGGGCGTCCGCGGCAGGTAGCGGCGCTCTGCGGGTATAGGTGCACCGTGAGCACCTTATCCACTGGGGGAATCGCCGTATAGCCCCTGGCCGCCCCGCCATCGAGGGTAGTGAGAGCAGGGGAACCGTGGAATCGGGGCCCGGCAGTAAAAGGTGCCTCCCACGATTTTGTCAGCTCCTCATGCACTTCCAGGAAGAATGTCACCGGAGCGGGGCGTGGCTGCTTTGAGCGGTGCCGCGAGCCCAGGAACCAATCATCAAGCCGCGAGGGTTCAGGGGAGAGCGGAGGGTTCCACTCTAACCCGACGCTCACGGCCGCCTGGGAAAGCATGTCCGTCATTTCGGCATCGGCCTGTGACTGGGCAATCGTCCCCGAAGGGGGAAGCCCAGCTGAGGCTTCTGCGTCCGACTGGACAAGCCCGCTCTCCGTGAGACGAGCCGGCGAACTCATCCAGAAGACCGATTGGGGCAGACGAGCGTATTGGGGAATGGGAGATCCGCAGGGGGATACCCGGCGGAGACGATCCCATTGGGGTCCCCAAATCGCCCCCAGTGCTAGCTGTGCTGGCCTCATACACGTAGGTAGAAGGACCGAGGCAAGGAGCTGCTGGGGTGGCTTGCTTTCTGTATTTGTTTGTACCACTGCTACAGGGTGTCTATAAAGTAACTTAATCCAACCAATAAATGTACTCATGAACCCATACTTTTCCAAAATCTTAAAAAGATAATCCCATTCTACCATATCAAACACCTTTTCAGCATCAAGTGAGATGGCAGCGACCGGAGACTGATCATTCACCACTGACCACATGATATTGATGAAACGCCTAATGTTATCAGAAGCGCTATGGCCCCGAATAAACCCCACCTGATCTATATGTATAAGAGATGTCATAACTTGACTTAGACAGAATTTTTGACAAAATTTTTACATCTAGCTGGATCAGGGAAATTGGATGGTAACTTTTACACTCGCTTGGATCTTTGTCCTTTTTAAGAATCAGACTGATCCGGGCTTGTGTCATGGTTGGGGGAAGCTTTCGATTCTTTAATGATTCTGTATAAACTTCTAATAAAAGTGGAGCCAATTCTGTAGCATAAGATCTAAAAATTTCAGCGGCAAAACCATCTGGCCCCGGAGCCTTACCTGTAGGCAAGGCCTTAATTACCTCGCCAAGCTCTTCCAAAATTATCTCAGAATCAAGAGAATTTTTTTGCTCAGTCATCAGTTTAGGGAGTTCTAATGGTTCCACAAAGTTCCTAATATCTTCATCAGTAGACGAAGATGTGGAACTATAAAGATCAAGATAACATTCTTTAAAAGCATTATTAATATCAACGGCCGAGGTAAATATTTCCCCACCAGCAGATTTCACTGAGGGAATGGTAGAAAAAGACTATCTCTGCTTTATGTATCTATCAAAAAGCTTCCCTGCTTTGTCCCCCGACTCAAAGTATGACTGTCTTGCCCTGAATAGCCAAAACTCCACCTTCCACGCCAAAATAGTATTATATCTGTATTTCAATCGGGTCAGTTCTCTGAGGCCATCAGACGACATTCGGCACTTCAGCTCTGCCTCGGCACTTTTAATATTCCCTTCCAACTCCACGAGTTCTCTTGCTTTGGATTTTTTGGTGAATGAGGCATACTGTATGATCCGGCCCCTAAGAAGGATACAGAGGATACTGAGGACAAGTTGGTCTCCATATAAACATTAATTTCAGCCTTTAACATTTGTTGAAAATCAGGATTTTGCAAAAGGGATACATTAAATCGGCAACTATATGATTTATTTTTCTCCGAATGTGGCAACACTCCTAAACTCACCAGGGCGTGATCTGAGACTAAGATGTTTCCAATTGAACAATCAACAACAGATGAATTGAGGGACATATATATATATATATATATATATATATATATATATATATATATATATATATATATATATATAAAATATTCTAGAATAAATCTAATGGACTGATGAATGAAATGTATAGTCCCTACCAGATGGGTTCAAGAGTCTCCAAATATTTGTAAGGCCAAGATTTTTACACATGCTGTGAAGCGTCAGTGTTGCTCTAGGGGGCTTGCACACTTTTGCTTCACTATGATTAAGGATTGAGTCCATCAAAAGATTAAAGTCTCTTCCCAATATTAAAGCCAGCGGCTTGCAACATCCCTTCAAGATCTATAAAAAAGCCCTGATCATCAGCATAAGGTGCGTAGATATTAGCCAAAATTAACCTTTGCCCCTGAATTTCTGCTAAAACGATAATGACTCTTCCTAATTTATCTTTAATCTGTTTGAAAGGCGGAGTTTTAATGGCATCTGATACTTGTTTTGCAATTTTTCATATCTAACTACCAGCTTACCTCAACAGATCAACGGAGAATGGAGAATCATCAATACTGGTCAGTAAATGAAATCAGGGCTTTTCTGAAGATTTGAAATTATGAAAATGTGCAATGTCAGGTCAGTGGCATTTGCCGATATGAAGACGTGATTAAGTATATTGTCACCAAACTTACCAAGTTGTGTATCCAGCACAAAACGGTACAGGTTTGGTAAAAAAAAAAAAAAAATTGCAGTAGAAATCTGAGTTCATTTCAAAGGCTAGCTAGTCTTCAGAGTCTAATACCTCAGCTTGAGTTTCCCACTTCTGAAAGTGACGTTTGAAACAGGGTGGCATATTAAGGGCAATGCTGCGGGGCTATTGGCCTGATGGTGGAAATGCAGATCGATTTTGGTTTCACGGCTCAAGGTCCAAGGCCACTGGCCCCGGCTGACCAATTTGTGACAGGTTTCTTGCACTCTTGTGAAGAAGGCCAGGTGAACAGTCCACATAGTTCTTTATTCTCAGTGCTTTCAACTTTAAACACAAGTGAATTGGCTTTTCTGCACACACACAATGCACACATGCCGAGGCTCAAGATCGGCTCTCTCTCTCCCCTCCGGTGGTCTGGATTGCCCCTTAAATCCCTCTCCGCTCTCCCTGCAAACACAAAATAGCTATTAAAGGTGATTTCCCACAGATGTCAATACTTACCGTACTCACTCTCTCGGCCTTGCTTTCCACAGATGTTGCTCGACCACGCCCCCATCACTACACAGTTGATAGCCCTGACCGATAGTGGAAAAGCGGCTCACGTAAAGCCAGGCCTTGTACAATCTATAGTATGTTAAAAGTGATCTTTCAAGGCAGCAGATGAAGACCACATGTTCTGGACTTCTTTTCTCCATTAACTATTCTGGTCTTAAATTGTGATCTGGCCTTAAATTGTGAAACTGGTTTAGTAATGTTAGGGTTTGTTTTCTTTTAAGAACAAAAATTGTTGTAAAAATCTGCAGCACCCCTCTGTCATCCAGAATTGATTGTTATAAATTTATTTGAACAGATTGATCCAGCCCTCTTTAGAGATGGCAGAATCTCTCTGGGAATCTGACAGCCTCACTCCTGGATTGAATCAGGTTCAAACAGCGTCATGTAAATGGCATCCACCACTTTTTCTGTATTTCATGCCAGGCAGCAGCAGCTATTTATTGGCTTGGGGGATTCTTGGGCAGAAATGGCTTAAAAATACATAACCTAATGGTTTTTACATTTGAAAGATAAATTCCACACTAGGGATGGATTGTATGGCCAAAATCTTATATTACGGTATGAGTAATGTACAATCCCATTTCTGAAAAAGTTGGGACAGTATGAAAAATGCTAATAAAAACAAATTTGTAAATTATATTCACCCTTTGCTCTATTGAAAGCAATACAACTACACATTATATGATGTTTTACCTTGTGAATTTCATTGTTTTGTTTTGTTTTTGTTTTTTTGTTTTTTTAATGTATAATAATTTCAAATCAGATGATTATAACATGCTCCAAAAAAGTTGGGACAATCGAGTGTTTATCACTACGAAACATCACCATTTCTTCTAATAACACTTACTAAGCATATGGGCACCGAAGACACAATTTTGTTAAGTTTAGAAAGTGGAATTTTCCCTCATTCATCCATTATGCAGGTCTTCAGCTGCACAATTGTATGGGGTCTTCGTTGCTGTATGGTGTGCTTCATAATGCTTCACACATTCTCAATTGGAGACAGGTCAGGACTGCAGGCAGACCAGTCTAGCACCCACATTATGTGGTTTGGTGTTGTCCTGCTAGAAAATGCAGGGACGTCCCTGGAAAAGACGTGGTGGATGGCAGTATATGTTTTTCCAAAATATATACATAACTGTCTGCATTAATGGTGCCCTCATAGATGTGCGAGTTACCCATGTCATTGGCACTGACACACCCCTGACCCATACAGACACTGGCTTTTGGACCTGACGCTGATAACATTTTGGATGGTCTTTTTCCTCATTGGCCCGGAGAACACGACGGCTGTGTTTTTCACAAACTATTTGAAATGTGGACTTGTTGGACCAAAAAAATACGGTTCCACTGCTCTACTTTACATCTAAGATGAAATCAAGCCCAGAGAAGTCGGCAGCGCTTCTGAACAGTGCTGATGTAGGGCTTCTGCTTTGCATAGTAAAGTCTTAACTTGCATCCGTGTATGCAGCGGCGCGTGGTGTTGACAAACAAAGGTTTACTAAAGTTATCCCAAGCCCATGTTCAAGATATCCATTACAGATGAATGAAATTTTTTTAAGACAGTGACATCTGGGGCCTGGGTAGCTCAACAAGTAAAGATGCTGACTACCACACCTGGAGTCGCAAGTTCGAATCCAGGACGTGCTGAGTGACTCCAGTCAGGCTTCCTAGAATCACGTGGGTAGAATCACATTGGGTTAACTTCCTCATGGTCGCTATAATGTGGTTCTCGCTCTCGGTGGGGCGCGTGGTGAGTTGTGCGGTAACATGCTCAACAAGCCACGTGATAAGATGCGTAGATTGACTGTCTCAGATGCAGAGGCAAATGAGATTCATCCTCTGCCACCCGGATTGAGGCGAGTCACTACACCACCATGAAGACTTAGAGCGCACTGGGAATTGGGCGTGCCAAATTGGGGAGAAAAGTAGAGAAAAAAAAGATGGTTATGTGTGAAAATCCCAGGAGATCAGCAGTTACAGAAATACTCAAACCAGCCAGTCTGCCACCAACAATTATCCATATGATTATCTAATCAACCAAATGTGTGGCAGCAGTGCAGCGCATAAAATCACGCAGATATGGGTCAGGAGCTTCAGTTAATGTTCACATCAACCATCAGAATGGGGAATAAATGTTATCTCAGATTTCGACCTTGGCATGATAGTTGGTGCCAGACGGGCTGGTTTGAGTATTTCTGTAACTGCTGATCTCCTGGGATTTTCACGCACAACAGTCTTTATAGTTTACTCGGAATGGTGGCAAAAACAAAAAACATCCAGTCAGCGGCAGTTCTGCGGATGGAAATGCCTTGTTGATGAGAGAGTTCAACAGAGAACGGCCAGAATGGTTCGAACTGACAAAGTCTACGGTAACTCAGATAACTGCTATGTGGTGAGAAGAATATCATCTCAGAATGCTATTCTGAGATGCGGGTTGGCGCTGTTTTGGCCGCACGAGGGGGACCTACACAATATTAGGCAGGTGGTTTTAATGTGTGGCTGATCGGTGTATGCTATAAAACAATTGCCTCACCTGTTTAACATTTCCTGTTTCACATCACCATGTTATTTCAACTTGTAAAATTGTTATTAGTCTTTAATTGCCCCTGTCTCAAACTTTTTGGAGCATGTTGCAATCATCTGATTTGAAATGACTGTACATTTTCAAAAAAACTATGAAATTCACAAGGTAAAACTTCCTTTAATGTGTAGTTGTAGTGCTTTCAATATAGCAATGGGTAAATATAATTTACAAATCACTCCTTTTTGTTTTTATTAGCATTTTTCATACTGTCCCAACTTTTTTGGAATTGAGGTTGTAACAGTATATAATGCATATTGCAGGAAATTTAACCCAAAAATATTTTTATACAGTATATAACATAACCATGTCACAATGCATATTTTTGAATAATACAGGGAATTAAATACTTTAAAATTAAAAGGTACTTCATTTCAGTTAATTATTTTCTTTCTTTATTATTTGGAACTTAATAGATGCAAAACCAAACGATTATTCATAATAATGGCAGTGTGTACTGGCATCAGAAAAAAAAAAAAATGCTTCACATTATATAACATTTTAGTTGAAAACAAGACTCGAAACAGTAATACATTATGAATATGACAGGATGAGCCACGTTCAATGCCATTATAAAATATACACTTGTAACAGTGTGACCGCACATCAGTTGTATTCGTACCAAGCTCTACAGGCTGACACATTTCTAAAGTTACACAGTACATTTCATCATCCCATCCAGCCCTACTCCATGCATACTGTATGACTTTCTTTTGCAATAAAGAATGAGTTACAGGGAACATTGAATAGAGATGTATATGTTTCTCATAGAGGAGTCTGGATCGAAGCCGCAATAATGCTAACTGTAAACCCCCCAGGGCCAAGAAGCAGCAATGTATATACATGCCATGAGAGATGTTAGGATGAGATCTGAGAACCAAGGACACTGGGAATGTTAACTCTTAGATTTGTGAAAAGAAGTGGGTGGGATTGTTGGCATCTCAATTAGCCAACCAGCCAAGCGACTTGTGATAGAAATCTGATTCATCACAGAAGACCTAGTTACCACAGAGGGTGTCCAGAAGACAGTTTATTTATAATAAGTTGTGGCATGCTAGTGCAGTGTGTAAGGAAGTAAGCTACGGAAAATCCCCAGGGGCAGTGGAGGAGATAGAGATTTAATACCCAGAAATATATACACAAGGCAGCTGCCTTCTGCTGTCATACCAAATCAAGTATACGATTATGATGTTTTGCAAGCCTCAATGACAAAATGGGCAAAGTTCCTTTGTGCCTGTATGGATGCCTGTGAATATTTTATCATTCCATCATCTCATAATGTTGAATAAACTTTGAAAAGATGTTTGCCTACAGCTTCGACCGTGATAAAAGGTTCTCTGTCAGGCCTATTAAGTTGAGGTGAGATAATTTTCCACTACTAACCTGAGGAAATTAAACTCTTTAAAGGACACAAACATTTATATTACATATTTCTTCTGAGAATTACAGAAAGTTTTAGACTTGAGCATGCCATTCAACCATAAGGGGAAAGAAAAAAGTTCAAATCTCAAAATGAGAATGGCAACCAGACCAGTGTGGCCGAAGTATATTTCCAATCCATACTGCTGTGGATAGTAGTGGAAGCTGTGCACTCCATGTAACATATCGCAATTTCTGTTAACTATAAATACTAAAATCTGTAATACATGGACAGCTGAATTAACAGTCCACTCAAAAAGTATTTGGACACTTATGCCACACATAAGAATGTATGAATTTCCCTACATTAGAAAACAAGATATCAAACCAGTTGATATTTATTAAAAAGAAAGAAAGCACAAGCACTTTTCAAGCAAAACGCTTCACAAAAATAACTTTGTTAGGTTTTAAATAAAGACAAAATATGTGGACACTTTCTTTTGTCAAATGTAGTTTAATGGCATCTGAGTGAACTGACTTGAATCATCCCAAAAAAAGTGATGTTTGTTCTGAGAGATTTGGCATCTGTTAAGGTTTGACACTTGGTTTGATATATTATTTCTCTAATGCAATGATATTCATACATTTTTAAGTGTGTGACCACTTTATATGCAATAGATGTTTCGAGATTTTTGCAATGAGGAATCTTCTCAATTGTCAAACTCATAAATGCAAAGTGATTCAGGGGAAATGAAAGGGTGTTTACATGAGCACTGACATAAAAACACATGTGCTTAGACATGTGGTTTTGTTTCTTTTATCAAGCAAACTTTTCATGGCTTTCAGTGTTATAACCAGAACTTACTATATGAAGGCCAGTACAGACTTTTGTATGAGCCCTAATGTCCACAGCTGTGCGACTGAAAAGGATATTGCTGTCTGAGTTTGTGAAAAATAAGAGACAAATATCAACATCCGTAGCTCTAGCCATCATCCTCACCCTAAATCATCTTTTGTATGACAGAGTGAATCTGGGACAGATTTAGAACAGTCCTGCTATGGTAAGAAGATTTGAATTTTGCCACAGCATGCAAAATTGAGAGGACAAGATTGATTAGACAGCTGCTCAAATTTATAAGGTCACTGCAGATATTATGTTGATGTCACTGGGTCTCATTCACTTACCGTGTGTATGCACATATTAGTGCGTAAAACCAGTGCACGATCATTTTCATGCAGAAGTCTTGATTTATCAATTAATTCACAATTAAATTGATTCTAAATTTGTGACAAAACAAAACCAACCGAAACCAGATTCATCAACATTAGTACAAATGTTTGCACCAAATGTACACACCTGTTGTGAATCCCATGGAAATCTTTCTGTGCACAAAAGTACACAACTTGCATTTAATACTGATTGAGACTGACTGTGCTAATAATAGTGTGAATGTTTTACATGTGATAACAAATAGAACAAAAGTATAAAGGATTGGTCCTATAATTGAATACAGTTGTCATATCATCAATGATCTAAAATTGTAGCAGAGCTTTTCTAGAGCTGCCGCTGTGTGTTTGCTATCCTGTGTTGGATCTGGCTATTGTAGTGTGGTAGGTGATCCTCACAGCTCCAACACAAACACCCCCGACATTTCCACACACTGTCCACAGTTCCTAAGTGCCTATTCTCAAGTGTCTGTCAGAGTTGAGTAGGTTTTATGTGAACATTGACATATCTACCATAGGAGGTTACACACACTGCAGGTTTAAATGTTTTTTGCCAACTAAAACCATTCAATCAGTTAGAAAAGTCAGAATAGTCTGGAGGTCTGTACCGAATTTGGTGGATATAGCTTGAAAGCTGTAGGAGTTACAACTGATCATTTTGGTCTTGCTGTAGGGATTTTGTAAAAACCCTAAACCATGCCTGTAGACAGGGTTGGGGAGTAACAGAATACATGTAATGGGATTACGTATTTAAAATACAAAATATAAGTAACTGTATTCCACTAAAGTTACAATTTAAATCATTGGTAATTAGAATATAGCTACATTCAAAAAGTATTTTGATTACTGCAGAGATTACTTTTACTGCAATTTATTGTCATTTGTTTCATTTAATATTTAGTGCTTTCAGATGGAAAACATTTATACATATAAATTATGTGTTCCAAAGTGCATTTGAACAGCGGTGAAACTTTCTTATGATGTGTTACATTCATACGAGCAGACAGAGAAGTAAGTTTGAAGTAAGTTTGGAGCAGAAGAAATAGAAATAAACCTTGTGTAAATTGTCAGGTTTATGCTAAGCTAAGATGCTATTTCTAGCCATTTTACATGCACAAGTTTCCAGGCACGATCATATTTTTTTATCAAGAAAATTCACATTAGATCATAATTTCTTTTTTTCTAGTAAGACCTTTGATATTAGGGCAAAAATCGTATTCTTGATAATATTTTTTTTTATTGTTTTCCTGTAAAAATATCTAAAAATCCTTAAAACAAGATCAATTTGATTTATCTTGTTTTAGAAACAACACTGCATAAGATATTTAGGTTTTTCAGAGAATGTATTTTTAACATGTGTGTTTTGTCTTACTGTACTGGCAGAGTTTTTATAGTCAAAACAAGTGGAAAAAAATCTACCAGTGCTGAAGAAGTAATCCAAAGTATTTAGAATACGTTTGTGGCAGTGGGGGCGTGGTCGAGCATCCGTCGGGAAAGAGAGGGCGGTGAAGGTGCATACACCTGAGCCAAATTATGACTAACACCTGTCTCTAATTGTGGTGAGATTGGGGAGAGCGGCATAAAAGGACCATGCCAGCGCCAGATCGAGAGAGAGACACTGGGTCAAGAGCCTTACTGTGAAGCTGATGTGTTAGTGTAAAGCTGTAAACCAGAGAAGTGGTCAATTAAAAGTTCCCTACCTGTGTTTGAAGAATCCAGTTCCTGGTGTCCTTCCTTGTTACAACGTTACTGACCTTGAGTAATCTAATGGAATATGTTACAAATGACATTTTACAGCATGTATTCTGTAATCTGTAGTGGAATAAATTTCAAAAGTAACCCTCCCCACCCTGCCTGTAGAGTAACAGACATTATGTAACAAGGCAACATAATAAAGAGTGAGTAGGTGTGTTGAAACTTTGACATGTACAGTTTATGTAATGTTTACATTTGGCTGTTTAATATAAAGAAGATACAGTCAGGGAAAGTTGTATTGTACTAAAGAGATGTACTACCAAGCGGTGGTAGAAGTGCTAAATTTGGTGTCAAATTAAGCTGATTGGTGAGGTTGATCTCCATTGAGTCATAGTGTGAGTCACAGTTCTTCCAGGCCAGCCAGTAAAAACAATCAACAAGTTTTTCAGCTGACCATGAATCTTGTGGTGGCAAATGCTCTCAATAGATACGATCAAATAAGAGACACAGCTGTTGTTCTCCTGCTGTGACATATCACTCTCTAGCCAATGAGCAAAACTCAGTCCTGGTGTTATATAAATTAATCATGAGTCCTTAACACTGGTTAACTATGAATCTCAAGTTGAAGACACAGATGAATTTGAAATATGATGTTTGTTTGAGACAAGCATCCTTTGCATTCAACTCACTGCACTGCATGCAACATTCACAGTTTATACAAGATGTGAGAGCTGATGCTTGTATCCCACAACTTCTACTTTTTAAAGGAATATTCCGGGTTCAATCCAGGTTAAGCTTAATAGACAGCATCTGTGGCATAATGTTGATTACCACAAAAAATAATTTCGTCTCATCCCTCCTTTTCTTTAAAAAAAGTAAAAATAGAGGTTAAAGTGAGGCACTTACAATGGGAGTGAATGGGGCCAATTTTCTGAGATTTAAAGGCAGAAATGTGAAGCATATCATTTTATAAAAGCACTTTCATTAATTCTTCTGTTAAAACTCATGTATTATTTGAGCTGTAAAGTTGTTTAAATCATCATTTTTCAGTTGTTTTAGGGTTTTAAGAATTTATTGACAGTACATCATCATGGTGACAAAGTTGTAATTGGCTATAACTTTACACAGAAAAGGTTAGTAAGTGATTTTATCACACTAGAATAATGTTAATTCTCAAACTGTTTATGTATTGTGGCTATAATTTTGAAACAGTGAGTATTTTAATGTTTACAGATGGGCGCCTTTCACTTCCATTGCAAGTGCCTCACTGGAACCCATACTTTCGCTTTTTTATTTTTTTATTTATTTATTTTTTAAGAAAAGGAGGGACAAGTCAAAATTAATTATTATATTTATTATTGGTAATCAATATTATGCCACAAATGCTGTCCATTGACTTGTATTAAACCCCGAACACTCCTTTAATACTTTAATAACTTTCATTTTAATCTCTATCATGAACAAACATTATATAATATTTAACAGACCAGCAGTTAATGTACATGTATATATCATTATGTATGAACATATATGAATCAAAGTTTCATGACATTTAAATGGAAAGATCATCCAAATTTGATAATTGTTATCATTAATTACAGTTCTATCAGGAAGACTCGCAGACTTGAGTGAAATTTAAGATGACATTTATTTGATGAATATAAAACAGAAATGTAATGTCTCTCTTTGGCGTAATCCCCGTCTGGCGGTCCGAAGAAGTTGTACTCAGAACCGTCATATCCTGCCGGAGATAGGAGGCAGGGGCGAGGAGCCTACCCCCGTGCAGGACGGGACTCAACTGGTGGTGGTGGGGTGGTGGGGGTTGCCGTGTTAGCACACTGAAACAGCAATGTGATAGATTGTGAGCAAATTTATAAAGCATTGGCTTACTTGTGATTGGCTAGGAGTTACCTAGCTAATGGTGCGATGATGTACAGCTGCTAGTCTTCCCGCTAGAACTACGCTGCGCTTACATTGAATGCTGACTGAGGCTGTCTAACATTCTGCCTAACATCTCATTTTGTGTTCCATGGAAAAAAGAAAGTCATACAGGTTTGAAACATGTGAGTAAATGATAACAGAATTGTCATTTTGGGTGAACTTTTCCTTTAATTATGTGAATATACATTAATTTGTAATCGTTTCAGCATTAAATAATGTAATAATATATTGTTAATGCTATTAAACGGTTATTATAGTTGGAGCTATGGCTCAGTAGGTAGTGCATGTGCTCACGACACATAAGTAGCCATTGTACTTGTGAAGATGCAGATTTGAATCCAATCTGAATCATATCTCTCCACTTTCTCCACTGTCTGTTATTCACTATGAAAAGACATTAAATAAAATGAAGAAAAAAAGTGTTATGAAAAAGACTTTCTTTGTCAGCTGTTTGTTTTAATCTAAAGTTATAAGTCATATATATAGTTTATTTATGAGTCTACCAAACAGAATGCTGCATTCTGCATTTCACCACTAAGCATGATTGTTATCAAGTGTGAATCATTCAATATTTCTTCCACTCATGAAGAAGGCACAATGACTCATGAGAGTAAGAATACGGATCCCGAATGGCATTACCGATTTAGGTCCACAAAGGACCAAGAGAAAGCCACATTGGTGTCGATCTGTTGCTTGATCACAAAGGCCACCATTGCCCAAATGTATATAGAAAAGAAGACCACAGGTTACCCAGCTGTTGCCCATTTACCTACTGCTGCTTCGTGACCACAAATTTGCAACCCCCATGGCTTTGACCTCTTACTATCTTAAATTTTCTCCAAACACCTTTTAGTGGTTATTTGAATTGGAATGAGAACACAAGAAAGTCCAATGCTGAATGCAAAGTTCTTTAAAAACATGTCTCTCACCACAAGAACAACAAAACGGGCCTGCTTGGAAAGTACCCAGCCAATAACAATTTCCAAAGGGCTTATTTTGAGCACCAGCCATTCTGCGCCCTCACAATATGTCATCATATGATAACAGCTGTGGGAAGGAGCCTTGTTGCCTGGGAGATAAGGGAGCTCAGAGTGAGTGTGAGTGTGAGAGAGAAGGGCTGGGGACAGCAGTTTGTTTGAAGTCCTTTGATGGTGTAGAGACTAGCAGTGTGGCGCAGTGGCTATATACACACCCAGAGCCTGACCGCATGATAACCCTTATGTTCCTTTAAAAGCGATGGTCCAAATGATATGTTTGCCTTTCAGTAGTAACATTTATAAGATATCTTTGGGTCAAAAAGTCCAAGGGTCAATGTCAACAGCTGGAGTAAAGAGAAACTTTATATATATATATATATATATATATATACTGTATATAACTAAAGTTGCATTTTTGTCAAAACATGGCACCTCATTGCCCCACCAATGTCTTCAGTATACTGCCCCATGTCAAAAGAGCCCACCCCCATGCCTCTACAATATTCTAGTGCAGTGATATGGTTGTTGACCCTAAGGGGCCACAATAGGCCTAAGTGCATTCTTATGTCTCTATGATATTCTGGAGCTGTGACATTGCTGGGGCATCTAGGGGCACATTAAGGGCCTCAGTACACTGCCCTGAATCAAAAGAGCCAACCCCTATGTCTCTATGATATTCTGGAGCTGTGATATTGCCTGGGCATCTAGGGCCCCATTAACGGCCTCAGTACCAGAGCATGTGAGCGAAGTGGAGCAGTGTGACACTCCGCTCTATAACCCGCTCCATGCATGTGCGCTCCGCTCAGCCGCTTACGGCCCAAGCGGACTCTCCGCTCAAGTACCCCTCACACTCACCGGTAAAAAAGTGTTCGCTCAAATCCCGCTCCGAAATGAAATTTCTCTGTAGTATACTTGGTTCCAAACACGCACACAGGGGGTAGCTACAGTGGCCCAAGCAACTGCCCCTTTGCCCACATGGGCTGAGGTGCCCCTCTGGGTGAAATATAGACTATAGGGAGACATTTATTAAAGTATCAAATGATTAGTAACATACACATCTGAAATTATGTGATTGTATTGTTGTGTTTTTGTAAATAAAATCTCACTGTTTATTTTGGACTGGTTTACAACAGCTGTTAGATAATCGGGTCAACCAGACCTTCATTATCATTTGTAATCAGTCAAATATTTCTCTGTTAGCACATATGTCATTGAACATCTTCAAATAATGCCTTAAAAACATTTCAGTTCTAAATTACCTTTATTTACTTTAAACAAGTCAATAAACATGCTTCTACAAGTGATAAAACATATGTGCGGTGGCGCAGAAACTCACATATGTGCAAATTCCCATTTTTCAGTTTAAACTGGATTTGAGTGACACAACCGACCCAGAAAAACACAATCTTTTCAACTTTAAAGTTTGTTCAAGTCATTTATGTCAATAATGAAAACATGGACTGATACCAGGAAAAATATTGCAGGTAAAAGTGAAATTCAGAATTGTTTTTCAGTTGTCTCCATGGAATGATTATATTGTAGATTTGATACATTAATATGTTTCTGATTCAATGCTATCAGACTTTAAATTAAAATGAGCAATTTCTCATCCTAATTTTGTGTTCAGTTTTAAAAGGTTTATTAAGTTATCCAGAAAACAGCAGTGAATGTTTTCTCTTATTCAGTGTTGTTGCCTTATTAATATTCCCTTAAATTGTATATGTTCGAATCAAATGCAATCTAAAGGACTGTTGTTATTTATATAATAATAATTATATTAGTAGATACCATGTGCCCCCTTTGTTTTTCCTTGATATTTTTAAAGCATTATAAAGTGAATCTGGACTTTATATGCGTCAAACGATCATGTGTCATGCACTCTTTACATGTACAGCAAGGTTTAAATATTTAAGGTTCAAATATTTGTCCTCCATAAAGTGAGATTTTGTCCTATATATATTTGATGAAAACATGTTTAATGATCCTAAAACAAATACACTGCCTTCATTTAAGAAATGTTTTTTCAACGCTCCACGCTCACTCCACTCCGCTCACATGGTCTGCTCAGTAAACTTCCCAGAGTAAAAGAGTCAACCCCCATGTCTGTATGATGTTCTGGTGCTGAGATATGGTGTTCTGGGTGGTTGCTAGGGTGTCACTAAATTTGACTTGCTGTCCCAAGTGAAAAGAGGTCACCCTCATATCTCTACAATTTTCTGTTTCAGAGAAATCCATCCTCTGCCTACTTGTCAGTATTAAGTCTATGGGCTTTTTGCCATTTTTTCAACCATCGGGTGAACACCGATCACTTATAAAAGTCATTGGTCTCCTCATTAAGACTGTTGATTTGACCTCATTTATGGGTGTACGACAAACAGCACAGTTAGAAAAGGGATTACCCAAACTGGGTTAGGGATTTTGTAAAATCCCTAAACGAAGGTTAGAAAAGGGATTACCCAAATTGGGTTAGGAATTTTGTAAAATCCCTAAATGAAGGTCAGAACAATAGTAAAAGTTGACCCTTGCTAAACAAGCACCACTAACTAGATTTGTACTTTTTTGAAGATTTGTTTTTCCCAAGCAAAACTTTCAACTGCAATGCCAGGATGTTGCTGTGTGGTTAAGGCATTCTGAGGTGTTTTAGCATGTTTCTATGTGGTTAACTTACTCTGTGGTTACTTACTGGTTCAAGTCAAAAGAGCCCACCAACAAGTCTCCATAATATTTTGTTCCTAAAGTGGCTCAGTATAAGTCTATGGGATTATTTGCCCACTTTATTGTACGATTGCTTAGAAAAGTCATAGAACACAACAAGCCACATGCTTATTAAAGTGCAAAATGGATCATTTTCACTCAAAAAACCATAAAACATCTATTATTAAAAGGACATCTCACCTAGAGAAAAAAGTTCAAAGCTTATAGGGTTAACAACAGGGTCAACTAGGGTTAATTGTAAGGTCAACTTGAAAGTTGGTGGTCTTCCTCTAGGACAACTAAAAAAGCTTCATAGTCTAATTTTATTACCTGCTAAGAATATTTTCTTTTTATCTCTTAAGTAAATCTCTTGGGTTATATTGACCAGTCATTACGAAATGATGGCAGAGGAACTCAAGACTGGCCCTGAAGAGATGTACATCAGAGTGTCAAGGCCCGTCTCACATTCAAGCTGTTCCAGGACTGTTTGAGTGACATGACCTTACACTAATACAACCTGTCTTGTTGCTTCCGTCACATCCATACCAATCGTATACCTTCCATTGCCCCTCATTCTTTGTAAATTAATTCATCACCTTGCATTGCCTCCATGCTATAACTAGCCACTGACATCTTCCTAAAAATACCCACTCTTAATTTTCCTGCAGGACAACTCAAGCGGTACCCACAATTGGAGCAATCCCCACGGCAACAACACAATATTAAAACAAACTAGTCATTTGTGGGACCCTATAAAGTTACAAAGAATGCAGGGCCAGGAATTATAGCCAATTCCATACTTCAAATTCTTCTTTGAAATGGAGGCAGGCAAAGAAAAATAAATTTTGGCAACCAGTCTGAATGTCTCTGGGTGAGAGAAACCTGATTGGCAGGTCAGTGCATTCATGTTTATTTGCTGCCCTCTGCTGAATATTAATATGGCAGATGTCTCATAAATGGACATTAAAGGGATAGTTCACCCAAAAATGAAAACTCTCCCATTATTTACTCACTTTCATGCCATCCCAGATGCGTATGACTTTCTTTCTTCTGTTGAACACACAGATTTTTAGAATAATATTTCAGCTTTGTAGGTCCTTTCAATGTAAGTGAATGGTAACCAGACATTTAAAGCTCCAAAAATGACATAAAGGCAGCATAAAAGCAATCAATATGACTCCAGTAGTTTAATATATGTCTTCTGAAGCGATGCAATCACTTTCAGTGAGAAACAGATCAATATTTCAATCCTTTTTTACTATAAATCTCCACTTTCACTTTCAGAATGTGAAGTAAAAGTGGAGATTTATAGTAAAAAAGGACTTAACTATTTATCTGTTTCTCAACCACAACTATTATGTTGCTTCTAAAGACATAGATTTAACCACTGGATTGTATTGATTACTTTTATGCTTCCTTAATGTGATTTTTGGAGCTTGGAAGGTCTGGTCACCATTCCCTTGCATTATATGGACCTACAAAGCTGAAATATTCGTCTATAAATCTTCATTTGTGTTCTGCAGATGAAAGTCACACACACCTGGGATGGCATGTGGTGAGTAAATGATGAGAATTTTCATTTTTGGGTGAACGATCACTTTAATAAACAGTAACCTCTGACACATGGTGTCTTATATCATGTCTATGTATCTTACAGACCTCAACATGCAAAATAGCATTAATTCACTTTCCTTGCATTTTTATTCCATACAATGAAAGTGAATGGTGACTGAGGCTGTCATTTTCTTAACATCTTTTGAGTTCCACGGAGGAAAGAGCTGTATGGGTTTGGTACAACATGAGGGTGAGTAAATGACAGAATGTAAATTTTTGGGTGGACTATCCCTTTAAGTAATAAACATGTGAATTTGTACTGTACATAGAATGAAGGGATTCCCTCCTTAAGGCGTGAAAATGAAAATGTGAATTTGACCGTTAAAATCGATGCCTTGGAAGACATCTGTGAAAACCATTTTGGTGGAGTGCCAACAAGATCCTCTTCTTAACGTAAAAATTGGGGTATAAAGAGAAGGGTAACCATGGTATTTGATATTACAAGTCATTTAGTGAGATATGATCAGTTAAGCATGTTCTGGGGAGAGGCAGAAGAGAAAGTCATAAATCCTAGTGGTATTAGATGCCGCAGTATACAGATGGCAAAAGCTCTGGAGCATGTGCACAAAGGTCAAAATGGATGTATGCTTGGCAGGAAGTCTGGTATAGGCATGTAACTCATGGCTTGCTGGCCTTCTGGAAAAGCATCATAGGAGACAGCTGAGTCATCTTGGAGCTGGTTAGTTTTCCCAAAAGGATATACATTACATCTATAACATAGATCATTAAAGTTTCACGCAGATTGAGACTGTACCATTGTCATAAAAAAAAAAAAAAAAAGAATAAAAAAATAAAATAAAAAAATCAGACATTAATAAATGAATTTAAAAAAAAAAGGTTTTAATAAAAACAACATTTCTATCCTCCCATCATAAAAATACATATTCTACATATCTCTTTTCTGTACAACACACTTTCTGTTATCTTTGAAAAACTGACTGGTGAATGGACAAATGCAACTTGATCAGACTTTAGAATAATTGCAAACACATTATAATAAGGTTCTATTCGGTAACATTAGTTAATTCATCATAGGTATCATGAACTAACAATGAATTTTGATTAATGATAATTTAGAAATATGATTAATTAATTAATATTAATGTATACAACTTTTCATGTTGAAAATGTATTAATAGTATTAGAAATTAACGTTAACCAAGATCAATAAATGCAATAAAAGTATTGTTCAATGTTACTTCATGTTAACAATTGTTTAAAAAAAATGTTAATGTACACAACCTTCTTGTAAAGTTTTACATAATTATGTTAAATTAAAAGGAGCTATTCAGAATACATTTCCTCTTTAATAGACTCAGAATAGTGCCATTATGCCTTTGACACACAACTAAATATTTATGCAGTAGCATTTAAATTCAGGATTAGCAAATATTTTGAATAAGCCAGACAAAATAGCCAGACCATAACCTTTAAGTTGCAGTTGCAACAGTAATAACCAAATTCAAATTAAAGGTCAGTTATCTCATTAGCATGAATGATGATGATTAGTCTCTTTTGCATATTATTAATTAGATATTAATATTACTATTTAATCACTCAAACACACACCGAACATTAGTGCAATGTCCCTGTTGCCTAAGTGATCTTGCACAAAATATAAATGTCTGCATCTGGTGCAACACTATGGCATTAAAATGTTCTCACTGTGAGGCAACATGAAAATTAAAACATCTCTTATCATCACTAACATAAAAAGAAGAGGTCTTTGAAACAGTGGAGTTCAGACCTTTTTCATTCTGTTTTATTCCACAGATCGTCTCTTTCCATTGTCCAATTTACATTATTCACATTTAACTGTACCCAGTAGTTACAATTCTCTTCGAGTTAAATAACTAAACATAAAAAAACAAAACATCCAAAGCACTTTTGTGTTCAACCCATAACAGCATGAATCATAACAAGGATCAATAATGTTTGTCACAAGCCTTTTTTTAATTGTTGTATTGTGGTGATCAGAATAGAAAGCATGAATTGGACCGCCACAAAGTGTGAGGTCATACGGAGTAGAGACTTGATGAATGGTGAATCTGGTGCATGTTGGTGGGACTTGTTTTGTTCAGCTCGATTGTGTAGCTTCCTTGTAATTTCCATTATTTGCCATAAGAGAGGCTTTGATAGTGGGGTTGCTCTGTACAGTCTAAACAGAAGTCAGTTTTTGGGTTTGGCACAGGTCTGTTCATGCTGTGCTTCTTTCCATCAGGTCCCTAAGGTAGACACCAATAAGGGACCCACAGATTTAATTCTTTATCCAACAGTGCACAACCTCAGAGGACTTCTGGAGGACACAGAAACAATGTTTAGGTTAAAAATGGATATGAATTCAATGCATGACAAAAAAGGAGGACCAGATAATACTAAAATAGCTTTTTAACAACAAATTCAGCCTAGAACAAATTCTGCCCTGTTGGAAAATCCAGCTAAAATCAGCTGCTATTACACAGGGCTCCAACACCTTTTCATTTGTTTGTGATTTACTGGATAAAGATTTGTAACAACATTTTATAGAGACTGCACCCACAAAGAGTAATTTCTAGACTATACTTTACACTCACTGAACACTTTGGACTTCTGCTGTTATAGCCCATCCGCCACAAGGTTCGACGTGTTGTGCATTCTGAGATGCTATTCTGCTCACTACAATTGTACAGAGTGGTTATCGGAGTTCCTGTAGCCTGTCTGTCTGCTCAAACCAGTCTGGCCATTCTCCACTGACCTCTCTCATCAACAAGGATGTTTTTGTTTTTGGCACCATTCTGAGTAAACTCTAGAGACTGTTGTGTGTGAAAATCCCAGGAGATCACCAGTTACAGAAATACTCAAACCAGCCCGTCTGCTCCAATCATGCCACTGTCGAAATCACTGAGATCAAATTTTTTCCCCATTCTAATGTTTGATGTGAACATTAACTGAAGCTCCTGACCCATATCTGCATGATCAAGCACTTAGCACTAGGACTGCTTTTTGATACTCTTTTAGCACAGTCAATGCACAGACTGTATGTCTAGAAAAACTAAGCTGTCTGCGCATACTGTGCGAGACGTACTGAATTATACATTAGCCTTTAGGCTGGTATGTTTTTTTCCAAAAAGGTGTACAAGAAAACTAGAGTGCTTCAAACTGCCCATGATAATTCTATACTTAATATAAGACAAGAAAGTTGAGCTCCAGATATGCCAAACCAAAGATTCTGGATATCTCCTCAGATTAAAAATGTAAGTTTTCTCAGTTTACGAGAGTTGGCATGCCCTGGGGTGAACCCCCTTGTGTTTTCTTTGCGGATAATTTACGACTGAAGAGCTGTCAGCAGGCTGACAGGTGAAGGTACGTGCTGAGGGAAGCAGCGCAAGTAATGCTGACCAGGCCAATGTAAGGGGGTAGATGGGGTGACGAGCTAAGCCAGGGTTACTGTTTCCAGTCTTGGGTGCCAGTATGGCAGAATCAGGTCTCCGACACCATTCCTGGAATCCAGCTCAGTGCCAAAGCCTGCCAGGCTCTTCACCCCATTACCCGGCCTGTTGCCCAGCAGCCCTCAATAGGGATTTAACACGTGTGCACCATGATACCCACACCTGAGTCAACTTTAAACTTCCAGGCCCAAAAAAAGGAGGAAAGATGAGGAGATTGACTCTTCTGCCCAAAAGTAACACTAATCATTCATTTGTGATGCCAGTGCAAGTTTTCGAGCAATATTGCAAAATCTGCTCATAATGTGAAAAGTCACATGTATGATGGACATGCATCTAAAACACATTTAAAGGGGCTCAAATGTATCGTTAAAACTATAAACTGTTCACGCCGGAGACTGACGATGCAGTATTATATATTTAACACTGAAACATGAGAAACTGAGAAGTCTGCTTTTACTGTCCACATAGAACTAAATCTGCAGAAGAAACAACTTCTCGTCCCAATCAGGGGGTCAGGAATTGTGTGGTTAGCATGACCCCCTGCTGGCAGATGCCGGAACTTCACAATTTGGTGCCAAAAGCATGTTTTCCCATTGATAGCCATTCAAAACCAGACATGTATTTGGATTAAAACGATTTTTTTCCAAGCAACATATAAATTGCAAGCATTTCTTTATACTATAGTAGATGTTTTACCAGTAACAGCGCTCTTAAAAGCCTGAAATGGACGAGTCATCAGTCATGAGCAACAACACCTGAGTAAATTGTTTTTGCAATTGTTGTTAGTACATCAAAGGTTCAAGAACACAGGGGTCAAAGGTCAGTGCCAACATAGCAGATGTAGTATGTCAAGACAAAGAAGAACATACTTCGTGGTCAAGATTCAAGTACTTCATCGAATTCAGTAAATATTCTGAAAGTTTGGGAATTCCAAACGGAGCCCTTTTCTAACATGTGCTTTAGTGGTATGGTTGCAGTTCCTCTAGAAGCTCACCTGCCACATTCTGAGGTTTAATTGGGCCTGTTTTCTTAAGGAATGATTCCCCACTCTCAAAGGCCATGATTGGCTCATCAGGCATGTCAGTCTCTGACCTCTCCCGCCCACTGCTGTGATTGGTCAGTTGGATGATCTCTTCAAAGTGACCCTCCCCTTTGGCTGACAGGCCATTCTCATGTTTGGTAGACTGTACACCATTCATCTCAAGTAATGACACACTGAAAGAGAAAATAGAAGGCATGGATTACTTCAGATGGCGCAAAAAATCCTACACTGATAAGATGCATCCAGCAAAAGTAACTCTTTGCTCAGAAAAATACAACACTGACCACATTTACATGCACTTAAGAAAACGGTTTATTCCAGGGTTTTTGCAGTAAGTGGCGTTCTGAAACGTCATGGAAACAAGAATGCCAATTTCTTTACGCCCTTTAAGGGGTTGAGAGAAACCGGTTAACACACCCAGGTTGTGTGCGGCAAGTGATTTTCTAGTACCAAATGAGCAATTTAGCATGATTACTCAAGGATAAGGTGCTGGAGTGATGGCAGATTTGATCAAAAATGACTCTCTTCAAATAGTGATGGTGCTGTTTTTAACATCAGTAATGTCCTGACTATACTTTGTGATCAGTTGAATGCCACTTTGGTGAATTAAAGTACCAATTTCCTTCCGAAACAGCAAAATCTGTAAATTATTCCAAACTTTTGGCCGCCAGTGTGTGTGTATATATATCACAATATCCAATTACGTCATCAACCCCCCGACTGAAGGATCGGTGAATACTCTTGCTTTAGTGATTTTGCATTGAAAATTAAATTAATTCATTTAAAAACAAAAAACTTAAACCAAAAAACTTTTCTAAATTCAAACTGCACTTCAAATTAAACGAAAAAGCTATTTAAATAGCGAATTGGTTAAAAAAACATATATAACCACCTTTCAATTTAATGTCAGGCAAATAAAATACTAATACATATTAAGATCTAAAAACTATTCTAAATGTAAACATAATAATTATAATGATAATAATCACTGAAATACTCTATAAATCTTGGTTCGAGGTGTTTTTGTATTATTTTATGATTTAATCACAGATGTATAGGCTATAAATAAAGTTACCCTGCAGAGCTGAGCTCACAACGAACTGCTCTGTGGAAATAAAGTGAAATTAACTCAAAGCACCTATTGAGATGAGATGGTCTGAGGTCATTTGCAGCATTGTCACAGACGATACTACTCTTTTTTTGTGTGTGTGTGGATTTTCCCCTTTTTCTCCCAATTTGGAATGCCCAATTCCCAATGTGCTTTTTTTAAGTCCTTGTGGTCACGTAGTGATTCGCCTCAGTCCGGGTGGCAGAGGATGAATCCCAGTTGCCTCCGCATCTGAGACAGTCAACCCGCGCATCTTATCACATGGCTTGTTGAGCGCGTTGCCACGGAGACATAGCGCATGTGGAGACTTCACGCCATCCACCGCGGCAACCACGCTCAACTCACCACGCACCCCACCGAGAACGAACCACATTATAGCGACCACGAGGAGTTTACCCCATGTGACTCTACCCTCCCTAGCAACCGGGCCAATTTGGTTGCTTAGGAGACCTGGCTGGATTCAGACGATACTATTCTTGCAAAAAATGTTCAGAAGACTGAAACAAAGAAAGAGTGAGAACCCTTAACATACGCGTGTTCCACGAGACTGCAAGTTTCCGAACATACAGCGCGTCAGACATGCACATAGACGGCTTTTCTGTTATCTGTTCTTAAAAATATAATAAAGTGCATTTCTTCAAATGCGTGTCTGTGTGTCTAACAGTATTTCTTGTGTCATTCTGAATCCGAGATGTCTTTCAGTTACCCACCATTCACATTATATTCACTACCTGCAATTAAACGTCTTCTGTCAGTGTGCGTACTTTGCTGCCTGTGTAATTTGATACATTGGTAAAGAACATCTGGCTTTCAATGTGTTGTTTAGGTTCATTTATCATGAGTCGCAAACTCTTCATTAGGTAACTATTCTTTATTTAAAGCTATTCTTTTCGTTAGGCTATTGTACTGATATTGGAAGTTCCATTTATAATGTTTCCACCGGTATAACATTTCACACCAGTGTTGTCCCTTGTACAGAGTAAAACCAGTAACACTGTACACCGTGGCAACCCAACTGGATGGACCATTTTTATATTTTCCTTCAAGTGAGAATCTACAAACAACAAACAAACTAATTACATAACAACAGTGAAGCGTAGCACTGGATGCACTTTATTCCCACTCTAGAGGCTAAACACTATTCATTACTGCTCCACGCACATATACAGCAATAATTACCCAATCACTTAGCCAGGTGTCAGATAACTAGCACAAAGGTTTAGAGCTCGGTCCGGATTTAATTGTCCTTCGGTCCGGATCCGGACCGGAGTCTGCCTATTGAGTACCCCTGCTATAAACTATACCCATTTACAAACACCAATGTAAAATACTGACGGTCCCTCATGTTTGCATATATATGCTTGTACATTGGGGGAATCCCAGAGTTTTACATAAGAGGGAAACCCCACTATTGCAGCGCAATTCCGCTGCAACAACCCTGGAATATCCGGAAATAAAGTGAAGCAACAAGGAATACAATAGTGAAGTCTTCCTCGGATACCATGTTTGTTCTTTACACAAGTGTCGTGTGGTGAAATCTGCTTACTGACTTTTAATTCAGTTCAGGTTCAAGTAATGTTTAATTTATGGTTAGTCTTGCTTCACCGTGTACTGTGTTTGTTCATTACGGGTTGGCCAATGCTACACAAATCATCATTTCATGACTCCCAAATGCAGGACTTACCTTTCCTTCACACCTCTTTGAAACTGACCATCTTGTTTCAAAAGCGTGCTTGGCTGGTAGTCAGCGGATGCTACAGACAGACAGAATTTCATGTTAATAGGTTTTCAAAAGATCTTAATACTAAATGCAAAGTTTGCTCTGAGAAAGCCTGTCCTAGTGTTTAACAGGGTAAAAAAGCCCTGCAATTTGTTTGTACATATGTATTCCAAGCGGTTAGCAATAACAATCTTTGCTTTTGGAAAAAAGTAGACTTAGTAAAGGCATATTCATCGAGTTGCCTGATTAGAGAAAAACTACTCAGCATCTTAGCACTAAGATCAATGCACTCCATTTCAACCCGGTAGCTTTCAGAGAAGAATGCAAAGTGGACACATGCATTTGGCATTTTACATTATTCTAAACAATTTAAGCAATTTGGGTAAATATAAGAGGACTATTCTGAAGTCTGTTGTAAGAGCCACACTTCCTGCTACCAGTTGGTGGCACTACGACTGTGACCCAAAATAGTCACTTTCATGTGATTAGACCCCAAGACTAAACATAAACTATGATGAATTCATCATGCTGCCAGTTCACATGCTGTTACAAAGGATACTGGGAGATCTTGGTTTTGAACAGTAAAAGCATTTAGATCTATAACGCAAGACCTACAGACAGACAGGAAATATTGTGTGTATACACTTTTTCAGGGGTGGGACATCTTCTCATGCTATATGCTCTCCATCTGACTACATGAACTGAGACCATTGGGAAAATACTCCATATACAACCTCTGGCTAAAATCAGTTTGTTTTTTGTAGGAGAATGTTTTATCCTCTCTCAAAACACTGTTTAACTTTTATTTCTGCAATTATTAATGAAGGAAAATAAAGTCTTAAGACTTGTTTAAGGTACATGTAAAATGGCAGCGCCATGGGCAAAGTTGTGCAGGACTGATCTAAATCTGCAGAGGCAGATGACCATACGGTCTTTAATTAAATGTTCCACTCCAGAGAAAGTCAGAATAGTTCCTCTTTCAAAGGTAAAATCCCATATTGGAAAACTACTTGAACCAGTTTAAGTTGGTCTGCTTCTGTAAGAAAAATACCTCTAAAACCAGGCTGGGAGTCCAGCTAAGGCTAGCAAATCAGCTTAGACTGGTTTCATATAATGTTACTGCAGGGGAAGTATCAAAGAGATCTGAGCAGTGCACTGAAAGAATGGCGAATGCCACATACACCGATGGTGCCAGATGGGCTGGTTTGAGTATTTCTGTAACTGCTGGTGTCCTGGGATATTCTAGCAGTCTCTAGAATTTACTCTGAATGGTGCCAAAAAAAAAAAAAAAAAAAAAAAAAAAAAACATACAGTGAGTGGCAGTTCTGTGGATGGAAATGCCTTGTTGATGAGAGGTCAACAGAGAATGACCAGACTGGTTCAAACTGACAAAGTCTACGGTAACTCCGTACAACTGTGGTGAGAAGAATGGCATCTCAGAATGCTATTCTGAGATGCGGGTTTGCACTGTTTTGGCGGCACGAGGGGGACCTACACAATATTAGGCAGGTGGTTTTAATGTTGTGGTTGATCGGTGTATAACTAAAGATTGTCCATACTTAATTACATCCATACATAAAGGGATAGTTCACCCAAAAATGAAAATTATCTCATTTACTCACCCCCATGCCATTCCAGATGTGTATTCCTTTATTTCTTCTGCTGAACACAAATAAAGATTTTAGAAGAATATCTCAGCTCTGTAGGTCCATGCCATGCAGGTGAATGATGGCCAGAACTTTGAAGCTCCAAAAAGCACATTAAGGCAGCATAAATGTTATCATATGACTCCAGTGGTTAAATCCAAGAAATAGATTTAACCACTGGAGTTGTTTAGATTACTTTTATGCTGCATTTATATGCTTTTTGGAGCTTCACAAATTTGGTACCTATTCACTTGCATTGTGAGGACCTACAGAGCTGAAATATTCTTCTGAAAGTCTTCGTTTGTGTTCATCAGAAGAAAGAAAGTCACACATCTGGGATGGCGTGAGGGTGAGTAAATGAAGAGAAGTTTCCTTTTTGGATGAACTATCCCTTTAATCCACCCTCAAATGATATGAACATAAATTAAATACACATAAATTAGCTGACATACCTTTATTTATCTCTAAATCGATTGTGGAATCTTTGCCATTGACTTCAGATGAAGGAGATTTTGTGTCTTTCTGCATGAAGGAAAGAGAAGAAAAGGGCCAAATTAGATTCTGAGCTCTTAAACCGCAAATTGAAATCAGAACTGTGCTACTGCTGCAGTGAGGCAGTTTTTAATGAGAACCACACTGTACCTTTTCTCCTGCATCTGTTTTGCGTGTTCTCTTCATAATCTCCTCCAGACGCTAGTGACAACACACAGAAAAGGCAAAGAAGATCAAGAAAAATTTATATAAATTGGTCTCAATACATCTTTTTAAAGGGGAAATGTACCAATAGAACAGAAAAACACTGCAATGTGTAAAGCTCAGAGCTAATTGCTTTAGAGGACATCACATTCTCTAAAATCACACCAGAAAGAGGAAGTACTGTACTAGTGAGTTAATACCACTAGAACAGAGTGGACGAGGGCCACCATTCTCCAGTAAACAGGTTTAAAGTGAGGGGAAAGGCAGTGTAAGCGAAGGTGTTGTTCCATGAACAGTTTTTGCTCTCCAGTAGTTAGACCACCCTGAAAAGTTATTTTTACAAACCCATCTCTACCGCAGTGGGAGTCTAAAAGCTACCGTGGGCATGTGTGACTACTTAGGAGAGGAAATGAATGGATAGCTGAGTTCGAAGTTTGTGTAGATATATAAACAATTGCCTCTAATTAGATTTTAAAAGAAAACAGAAAGTCAGCAGAGGCTTTGGCAAGTGAGGACCAGTCTTACCTTCTTTCTCTCCAGCCTCTCTTGTTCCTCCTTCTGGAAATGTTTTTCCCTCTCCAGGCGTTGTCTCTCGGCCTCCTCCCGAGCCTTTGCATCAGCCACCTCTTTCTACAGAAAAAATTAACATACAATCAGATTGACACTGAACATCCAGGGATATTAAAATAGGGGTTTTGTCTGCAGCCATTCATTCAGCTCACATTTAACACAAGATGATGGTCGTTCAATTCCAGCAAAAGGACAAATCATGCCCAATGTGTAAAGCGACAACTGTCCATGAGAATTCTGGCATCAAAATCACATAACCTAGTGCTATGAGATTATCAGATATTATCTACTTACTTAATATTCACTTAATTACAGTTTTGAACACAAGGTGGTTGTAAAACCTTAAAAGCGCTCTTGTTTCAATGGCAGTTGCTGTCGTGCCATTCACAGAAGAGGTATATAACAGCTAATTTGTGAGCACTTTAGTTCATCATAGCTCTGCAGTTGCTTGAAAATGTGTATTTTTTCAGTACAGATTTGGATCAAATAAATTCAAGATTCTTTGTTTAATAATACCTTATAATAAACTGTTCAATAATAAATATTTTTGGCAAAAAATGTCAGTCTGATTATAGATGCAATCAGTGAAGTGTAAGAGAAAGATGTGGTGTAAGTACACTGTGCTTCATGGCTGAGCTGCTCAACCAGCTTTAAAATCTAACAGGTGACTTGATTAAGAAGCTACTGAAGATAATAGGGCCCCAATGCACCAAGAATCACAGAGCTGATTAAAACTTAAAATGTATTCAAACTAATGTAGGAAATAATTGCAGTAGATCACTGCAATTGTACACATGAGATAAAATTAAAATGTTAAAGATTGTGCAGACTACAGACTTCCTTTTACTGAGAAGTTAAAAAGGGAAAAGGGTTAGTTCACACAAAAATGAAAATTATTTTAGAATTTACTCACCCTCATGCCATCCCAGATATGTATGACTTTCTTTTTCTGCTGAAAACAAATGAAGATTTTTAGAAGAATTTCTCAGCTCTGTAGGTTCACACAATGCAAGTGAAAGGTGGCTAGAACTTTGAAGCTCCAAAAAGCACATAAACCCAGCAGAAAAGTAATCCATAGGACTCCAGTGGTTAAATCCATATCTTCAGAAGCGATATGATAGGTGTGTGAGTGAGAAACAGATCGATATTTAAGTAATCTAATCAATATTAATACCATTTTTACTTTAAATTCTCCTCCCTGCCCAGTAGGTGGCAATATGCAAGAAGAATGTGAATCGCCAAAAACAAAAGAAGAATGTGAACGTGGTGGATATTTATAGTAAAAAAGGACTTAATTATTGATCTGATTCTCACCCACACCTATCATAGCACTTCTGAAGACATGAAGACTTATCCAAGCCATATGGATTACTTTTATGCTGCCTTTATATGCTTTTTAGACCTTTAAAGTTCTGGCCACCATTTACTTGCATTGTACGGACCTACAAAGCTGAGATATTCTTCTAAAAATCTTTGTTTGTGTTCAGCAGAAAAATGAAAGTCATACACATCTGGGATGGCATGAGGGTGAGTAAATAATGAGAGAATTTTCATTTTTGGGTGAACTATCCCTTTTAACTAGCAGATGAGCAATTACTTTTCCAACCCTTTTATTGGCAGCTAAAGTAAACAGGAGACAATTTTATTTGAGGAAAAGGAGGGAATAGGATCAGGACCAAACCTAGGCCATATTCCAACCTGCGTTGCCAGCATGAGCACCAAGGCTCAACGTGTCTCAAACATTTGCATTAAATACCAGGCCTCGGCTCTGACACAACTGAGCAATTACTGAATATACACTGCCATCACCTGCATCTACAGCTCATGTTAACACACTGAATGGAGTTTTATGACCCTAAGGATACTGGCAAATGTAGTTGGTTTTTTACCTGTTTCTGAAGACGGTCATTCTCTTCCTGTTCGATTTTGGCTCTTTCCTGCGCCTCCTCTTCCTCCTGCAGGCGCTGGGCCTTCTCCCTCAACCTCTCCTGCTCAGCCATGAGCTGCGCCTCCTCCTCTCTGTGCCTCCTCTCCTCAACCTCCTGTGCTAGCCTCTCCTCATGCTGGAGCCTGTGTGATACACACACACCACTCAATTTTATGAATCTTTTAAAAATGGAAGTAAGCTAGCTCGCTAGTTCGAATCCCACAGCATGCTGAGTGACTCCAGCCAGGTCTCCTAAGCAACCAAATTGGCCCGGTTGCTAGGGAGGGTAGAGTCACATGGGGTAAACTCTTCGTGGTCGCTATAATGTGGTTCGTTTTTGGTGGGCGCATGGTGAGTTGAGCGTGGTTGCCGCCGTGGATGGCGTGATGTCTCCGTGGCAACGCACTCAACAAGCCACGTGATAAGATGCGCGGGTTGACGGTCTCAGACACGGAGGCAACTGGGATTCGTCTTCCGCCACCCGGGCTGAGGCGAATCACTACGCGACCACGAGGACTTAAAAAGCACATTGGGAATTGGGCATTCCAAATTGGGAGAAAAAATAAATAAATAAAATGGAAGTATGAATGCAAGTGGACCAGTGTTATCTTGCAAAATTCATCATGATAGAATCTCTGAAACTTACATTTTGTCATCTTTTTGGCAGATATTACTGATAGACACAGTAGTAAAGAGAGATGGGAAATCAAAGGGAGAGAGAATGGAGTGGGAAGGGAATGTGAACCAGACTGGACTTGAATCAGGGTGTCCAACATGAGAAATATGATTCAATAGGTCAGATTACTCAGACGGACCACAAGGCCTCTGCTCTGACAATTCTTTAATTTCTAGATAAAGTCAGAGCATTACAAATTGCCAAATGCAAAACTTGAAATAGGCCCAGAGTTTGAATCTGTGAATCTCTTTAGCTGTGACCAAAATATCCTTAGTTACCATCGGCACTGAAGCATACACTGTGTGGAATGCTCAATACACTGCTGCCAAAATCGCTATTGGCTCATAAAGTCACTACACTCATAAACTGTCACCAAGAACTCCAGACGTCAACAGCTCCACACCGCTGAGGCTATTCCTGGAGCTTACACAGGCTGATGAAGGAGAACGTGTTTATCAGAGAACCACAGCCTGTAATATCGGAGGTAGAATGTAGCTTTGATACAAGGGATTTGCGCGAGACGCTGAAAAACAACAAGATGCGGCGCAATGGTCAGAGACGTCCATCTAGTGCATGTTTGCATATGAAAACAATTAAAAAATACTGTGGACGGACACAAAAATTTATTCAGTCTGAAAGGCACCTTAAGGTGGTAACAATAGTCAATGTATTTGTTGCAAACCTCTCTCTCTCCCGTTGTTCTCTCCGTTCTTGCTCTTCTCTTTCTCTCTGTTCACGGGCCTGTCGTCTCTTTTCAGCCAGTATGCGAGAGGCCTCCTCCGGGTTGTTGGTGCCAGCCATGGGTTTGACTGGAGAGGGAGCTGGAGAGGCAACCTGTGGGAGGGCAGGGACAAGAGGGGACTCCTCAGGGGCAGAGGGTGTGAAAGCCGACAGGATTGGCGCAGTAGCGACAGGGGGCTTGTCTGGAAATGATGACACAACAATCGAGGGGACAGGAGACGAGGCTAGAGGTGACAGAGAAATGGAGAAGGTAAAATATGAGGACTGGAGAGAAGAAACAATGACAGATTTGTTGTCTGTGAGAAGGCTGAATGATTCTAAATGATACTGGTGAGGGCTTGATTAAATTTCAGCACGTCTACACTGACAAAAACAAAGTTAGAGCATTGCCACTCCACACGTTACAATTTCTAAAAAAGGCAAACTGTTACATAATAACTTGCAGCAGTAATCCAGACTAAACAGACAAGACCTTCACGCAGTCTGCTGGAATCAGCGTGCGCTGTGAGGCAGGAGTGCATGTTCAATTACGGTGATTACTGAAGAGTGTTTCAGTAATGATTTTAGCTTACTGGCTCTTAAGTAGATAGAGCAGCTATGCAATTTAGCTAACAAGCTCTCTCACACCCAATAAAGAGCGATGACAATCTGCTTGTAGAATAGCTACTGCACTCTGTCAAAAATATGCACGTAAACAAGCTACATAATTATGGTATATGGGCTGGGGTTATACACTGTGGCTAAAATGCAATAAAGACAGCTAGCTATGAAAAAAAAGTACAATTTATACTTGGATTATATTGGATTCCTATCCTACTTTCCTAGCATATGGAAACATAAATATAACAAATATTAGGGATAGGTCAGGATGGTCAACATGCTGATTAGTGATATAACTAAGGCTGTATCCGAAAGCAGAAAATTGCTGCCTTCGGAGGTTGTATACAGAGGCAGGTAGGCATCAAGACATGCCTGAATCCAGTATTTGTGTCACATCCTGTATACTGAGATACCTTCATCTGGTCAGTTTTTATAATGGCCGGGAAGTGCAAAACAAAACAAAAAAATCTGAAAACACGGTGTCCTTATTTTTTTTTACTTATGACTCCATTACTAGCAAGAATAAAGCATTGTAGTTTCTAAATATTTGCTTGGTTGTCTAAAGGTCACTTGAAGTGAGGGATCAAAGAAGATGCTTAAACTTTCGGGGACAGCCTAGTTTATCTAGCTGTTTTTAGTGCTGGTGCTTTGAAGGGGGTGAATTTAGTGCAGCAATTTCTCGAAGAAGGATTTAGCAAGCTGCTATAACTCTTAGACGGTCAGCAACATGCTAAAACCCTCTCCGAAGTTGCATCTCAAAACTCACAAACCTTTAAAACACAGCCACTACAGCCATCAAAACACAGCTTTTATAACAATTTGATCATTACAACAAAAAATTTCAAGACATTATTGTTGAACTTTAAATTGCCCATTATTATGCATAATCTGTAGATCTCTGTTTTATGGGAGGATTATGATATTTGTGTATTAACCTCCTAATACCCCACATCTACATGCGTGGACATTATGTTTTGGCTTCACTATAGGGTATGCATTGTTTCATTTCAATTAAACTGACTGATCTCAGTTCAGGAGACTCTTTAGGCTGTCATTAAAGGGTTAAACCTTCGCCGCACCGAGTCATGTGACAAAACAACATGCTTCGCTTAGTGTCCGTATATGGCTATGAAATGTGTCTGGTCGAGATGACCCTAAACTAGACTAATTACATAGTAATTAATCTTAAAACAGATAATAAAGATTTTGAAAATATGCAGTTGTACACACACCTAGCAAATATATATGGAAAATTGGGATCCATTTTGCCTGTTGTTATCAAATCCCTCAAAAAACAGAAGCACTTAGCAACTGCCACAATAAGCACACTCACTCGTTGGCTCTTCGGGCGTAGCCGGCCTGCGGGTCTCTCTAACCCTTTCCATTGTGATGGGTGAGGCTGTACGAGCCTCCACGCGGGCAGGGGTTCTGGCCCTCTTGGGTCGGGCTTTAGGAGTGCTGGGGCTTACTGCGGGACTCGGGGAGGACGCCCGGACTTTTGGCGTGACAGGAGAAGCAGCTCGCACTTTGGACACAGGACTTGGGCTGGAAACATGTAAAGAAATTCCATTTAACTTTGAGCGATATTGTAAAATGCAACGTAAAGCTTGATGGTAGAGACAACAAAGAAATTTGTACACTTGTTAGAATTGTGCATTAACCCCACATTACACTGCAAATTAAACTGTGACCTGATATTTATTTATGTCCTAAAAGTACACTGGCGGCCAAAAGTTTGGAATAATGTACAGATTTTGCACTTATGCAAAGAAATTGGTACTTTTATTAACCAGAGTGGCATTCAACTGATCACAATCTATAGTCAGGACATTAATAACATGAAAAATTACTATTACAACTTGAAAATGTTCAGAACATCTTAAAATACTTCAAAGAGTGACATTTCACCCCACGCTTCCTGTAACACTTGCCATAGATGCGGCTGTCTTGTCGGGCACTTCTCACGCACCTTACAGTCTAGTTGATCCCACAAAATCTCAATGGGGTTAAAATCCATAACACTCTTTTCCAATTATCTGTTGTCCAATGTCTGTGTTTCTTTGCCCACTATAACATTTTCTTTTTGTTTTTCTGTTTCAAAAGCAGCTTTTTCTTTGCAATTCTTCCCATAAGTCTACCCCTGAATCTTCTCCTAACTGTACATGAAACTGGTGTTGAGCGGGTAGAATTCAATGAAGCTGTCAGCTGAGGACATGCAAGGTGTCTATTTCTCAAACTAGAGACTCTGATGTACTTATCCTCTTGTTTAGTTGTACATCTGGGGCTGGTTGCACCAGCTGTGTGTAAGTTAAAACTTCACAATTTACGCACTACTAAATATTTGAGCGTTGCACCATTAAAATTAGGTAGGACGTAACCCTACGTATGAACTAAATATTTACGGAAGCCTCTGACCAGGATTAACGGATGGAATAAAAAAGCATACTGATATTTTATGACATCAATGAGCTCATGTTTTGCGTGACAGGCATAAATCATTTCGACATACAGTATGATGTTGACATTTACACTCGTTTACATTTACGAGAGAAACATTTTTTTACTTTTAAGCGGCTCTTCAGCATGAAAGCGTTCAAACGGTGCAGTTTTCAGGATGCGTCGCCCGGTGTCAAGTTTCAACACATTCAAAATATATATAGGATATTAAAATGAATAAATGTCTATTTTTCCAGCCTGTTGTATTAGTGTTTATTTATCACCCATTATTTATTTTAGATACAGTTCCTATATATTGTTATTTACACAGGGCAAATATATTGATCAAATCTACTTTTATTACGTATCGTATTTTAATGGGGATATAATTTATTACAGCTGACCGTTACGAGCAAACAAGGTTTGAACACAAGTTCTGTGTACAAATTTAAAGGCTGCTTATTGGATAAATACAGGTAAATGTCATATTATGCGACTACACATTACTTTACAGAGAGCTTACGACCTACTAGTTAAGTCTTGCCTTAAGAACAGGTGGTGCAACCAAATTAAGCACTGACTTAGTTACAAACTAGTAGTTACTAAGCCCTTAGTGTGAACTTTACGTCCTAACTTACATGAGAACTTAAGCATAGCTGGTGCAACCCTACCCTGGGCCTTCCACATCTCTTTCTGTCATTGTTAGAGCCAGTTGTCCTTTGTCTTTGAAGAGTGTAGTGTACACCTTTGTATGAAATCTTCAAGCCTTCATTCCTCAAAACAATGATTGACTGATGAGTTTCTAGAGAAAGCTGTTTCTTTTTTGCCATTTTTGACCTAATATTGATCTTAAGACATGCCAGTCTATTGCATACTGTAGCAACTCAAAAACAAAGACAATGTTAAGCTTCATTTAATGAACCAAATAGCTTTCAGCTGTGTTTGATATAATGGCAAGTGATTTTCTAGTACCAAATTAGCAATTTAGCATGATTACTCAAGGATAAGGTGTTGGAGTGATGGCTGCTGGAAATGGGGCCTGTCTAGATTTGATAAAAAATAACTTTTTCAAATAGTGATGGTGCTGTTTTTTCACATCAGTAATGTCCTGACTATACTTTGTGATCAGCTGAATGCCACTTTGGTGAATTAAAGTACCGATTTCCTTCTGAAACAGCAAAATCTCTACATTATTCCAAATGTTTGGCTGCCAGTGTAGATAAAGAATACTTTACAATACAATACAATGTAGTAAACCCTTCTACCAGAAGGGGAAATATTTAGTCAAAGACAGTATTACTTAACATGGTGGTGGTCTTACAGACTTGGACAACACTCAGAGCAAAAATGTCCATTAAACAGCTTCTATTGTATACTCTTGCATGTGCAACTGTGCAAGAACTGGCTGATTACCTCAGATCTAAGACTTTTCTTGTATACTGTTTGAGGTTATAAGCGGGCAGGACAAGCAGATTCTAGATCAGTGTGCAGGGCCACAATCTAATAAGTGTAAGCTTTAGTTTAAGTTATACAGTATTTGCAAGATCAACAGAACTATGTACACTGCACCAAACCAATGAGCCTCGGCCTAATCCAATACAATCTTTTAAATGCAGGCAATGGATTTTACTGCAGTCATTCAAATCTTTAACCTGAATGTGACCCACATAATTTGGGGTCAAAAAGTCTGACACCACATGGAAAATCTGAGATTTTTTTTTTTTATCAAAATAAACCTATAAATCAACAAAATTATATAAATTACAAAGATAAGTTATTCGTAAAAAAAACAACAAAAAAAAAAAAAAAAAAAAGAAATTCTAGGTCACTAATCCAATAAGCAAAGTATTGACAATTACCATGTCAGTCCTCTTTGTACAAAAGGTCAGATTTTTTGGCTTCCATTGAAGCACACAAGGTGCTCTTTGAAACATTCTCAAATTATGATGGGGTAACATGGATCATAGGTGTAAAAGAGGGAAAATATTGCAGGGTTGATAATGAATCCATACCTGGGCTCTGTTCTGGTTTTCATTGATGGCATGGACTGTCTCTTCTTCAGCACCTTGCCTTTGGTGATTGCACTCTTCTCCTTTTCATTTTCTCTTTCCTTGTCCTTCTTATCTTTCCTCATCTTTTGAGAAATGAGGGGACAAAAAATTAATAAATAAATAAAAAAGAAAATAAAAAGTTAACAGACACCGTCAAAGAAATTACAACACTCTGTTTAAACACTTGGCTATGCAGATGCATATATGTATGGATAGAGAGTTGGATGAATTTCTATCAAAATTCTTTTTAGGAAAAAAAAACTAATTTAAAATTTAAGCTGAAATGTGTAGTTTTTGCGCTACTAGCCAAACTGAATTCCAAAAATAAACATTGTTTCCACAGCAATTTCAGCAAGCCATTCTCATCTCCTGTTATATCACAGAAAATTATGATATAACAGGAGGAAGGAATGGAGTATGAGAAAGATAGAGAGAGTGGGAGGGAGCCTTAAATAACTCACAGGTGTGGAGTCTCGTCTGCGCTGGGCGATATTGGGCGTGCTGGTGGTGACCCTCCAGCGGTCAGAGCAGTGGTGATGTGGCCGATTAACACACACTGTGAGCGGGCTGGCAGAAGCTGAGCGTGGGCACAATGGAGACTCTGTGTGAGAGAAGCACAACATTTAACATACTATCCAGACTTATTACAACATATGGAGGTGAAATAAAGGCCCTACTGTAGTTCCTGAGTTTACACTTGCATAGGCCCCAAAACCAAAGAAATCTGAAAATATATACAGTGCATCCGGAAAGTATTCACAGCGCTTCACTTTTTCCACATTTTGTTATGTTACAGCCTTATTCCAAAATGGATGAAATTCATTATTTTCCTCAAAATTCTACAAACAATACCCCATAATGACAAGTGAAAGAAGTTTGTTTGAAACATGTACATAAGTATTCACAGCCTTTGCTCAATACTTTGTTGAAGCACCTTTGGCACCAATTACAGCCTCAAGTCTTTTTGAGTATGATGCTACAAGCTTGGCACACCTATTTTTGGGCAGTTTCTCCCATTCTTCTTTGCAGGACCTCTCAAGCTCCATCAGGTTGGATGGGAAGCGTCGGTGCACAGCCATTTTCAGATCTCTCCAGAGATGTTCAATCGGGTTCAAGTCTGGGCTCTGGCTGGGCCACTCAAGGACATTCACAGAGTTGTCCCGGAGCCACTCCTTTTTTATCTTGGCTGTGTGCTTAGGGTCGTTGTCCTGTTGGAAGATGAACCGTCGTCCCAGTCTGAGGTCCAGAGCGCTCTGGAGCAGCTTTCATCAAGGATGTCTCTGTACATTGCTGCATTCATTTTTCCCTCGATCCTGACTAGTCTCCCAGTTCCTGCTGCTGAAAAACATCCCCACAGCTTGATGCTGCCACCACCATGCTTCACTGTAGGGATGGTATTGGCCAGGTGATGAGCGGTGCCTGGTTTCTTCCAGACATGACGCTTGCCATTCAGGCCAAAGAGTTCAATCTTTGTTTCTCATGGTCTGAGAGTCCTTCAGGTGCCTTTTGGCAAACTCCAGGCGGGCTGTCATGTGCCTTTTACTGAGGAGTGGCTTCCGTCTGGCCACTCTACCATACAGGCCTGATTGGTGGAGTGCTGCAGAGATGGTTGTTCTTATGGAAGGTTCTCTTCTCTCCACAGAGAAATGCTGGAGCTCTGTCAGAGTGAACATCAGGTTCTTGGTCACCTCCCTGACTAAGACCCTTCTCCCCCGATCGTTCAGTTTGGCCAGGTGGCCAGCTCTAGGAAGAGTCCTGGTGGTTCCAAACTTCTTCCATTTACGGATGAGGAGGCCACTGTGCTCATTGGGACCTTCAATGCTGCAAAAATTTTTCTGTACCCTTCACCAGATCTGTGCCTCGATACAATCCTGTCTCGGAGGTCTACAGACAATTCCTTGGACTTCATCACTTGGTTTGTGCTCTGACATGCACTGTTAACTGTGGGACCTTATATAGACAGGTGTGTATGCCTTTCCAAATCATGTCCAATCAACTGAATTTACCACAAGTGGACTCCAATCAAGTTGTAGAAACATCTCAAGGATGATCAGTAGAAACAGGATGCACCTGAGCTCAATTTTGAGTGTCATAGCAAAGGCTGTGAATACTTATGTACATGTGATTTTTACGTTTTTTATTTTTAATAAATTTGCAAAGATTTCAAACAAACTTCTTTCACATTGTCATTATGGAGTATTGTTTGTAGAATTTTGAGGAAAATAATGAATTTAATCCATTTTGGAATAAGGCTGTAACATAACAAAATGTGGAAAAAGCGAAGCGCTGTGAATACTTTCCAGATGCACTGTATGTATGTATGTATATATATATATATATATATATATATATATATATAAACTCAGCAAAAAAAAAAAAAGAAACGTTCCTTTTTCAGGACACTGTATTTTAAAGATAATTTTGTAAAAATCGAAATGTTTACAGACTTTACAGATCTTTACTGTAAAGGGTTTAAACAATATTACAACAATACTAACAGCTTACAGACGGTAGGCAATTAAGGTCACAGTTATAAAAACTTAGGACACTAAAGAGACCTTTCTACTGACTCTGAAAAACACCAAAAGAAAGATGCGCAGGGTCCCTGCTCATCTGCGTGAACGTGCCTTAGGCATGCTGCATGGAGGCACGAGGACTGCAGATGTGGCCAGGGCACTAAATCGCAATGTCCATACTTTGAGACGCCTAAGACAGTGCTACAGGGAGACAGGAAGGACAGCTGATCGTCCCCGCAGTGGCAGACCTCGTGTAACAACACCAGCACAGGATCGGTACATCCGAATATCACACCTGCTGGACAAGTACAGGATGGCAACAACAACTTCCTGAGTTACACCAGGAATGCACAATCTCTCCATCAGTGCTCAGACTGTCCACAATTGGCTGAGAGAGGCTGGACTGAGGGCTTGTAGGCCTGTTGTAAGGCAGGTCCTTACCAGACATCACTGGCAACAATGTCGCCTATGGGCACAAACCCACCTTCGCTGGACCAGACAGGACTGGCAAAAAGTGCTCTTCACTGATGAGTCACGGTTTTGTCTCACCAGGGGTGATGGTCGGACTTGCGTTTATCATCGAAGGAATGAGTGTTACACCGAGGCCTGTACTCTGGAGCGGGATCGATTTGGAGGTGGAGGGTCTGTCATGGTCTAGGTCGGTGTGTCACAGCATCATCGGACTGAGCTTGTTGTCATTGCAGGCAATCACAACACTGTGCGTTACAGGGAAGACATCCTCCTCCCTCATGTGGTACCCTTCCTGCAGGCTCATCCTGACATGACCCTCCAGCATGACAATGCCACCAGCCATACTGCTCGTTCTGTGCATGATTTCCTGCAAGACAGGAATGTCCGTGTTCTGCCATGGCCAGCGAAAAGCCCGGATCT
Source organism: Myxocyprinus asiaticus (assembly GCF_019703515.2). NCBI lineage: Eukaryota > Metazoa > Chordata > Actinopteri > Cypriniformes > Catostomidae > Myxocyprinus > Myxocyprinus asiaticus. The sequence goes on from NC_059359.1 coordinate 14,929,967, forward strand.
CAATCCCATTGAGCATAGGGCCATTTCCCCCCTCCCAGAAATGTCCAGGAACTTGCAAGTGCCTTGGTGGAAAAGTGTGGTAACACCTCACAACAAGAACTGGCAAATCTGGTACAGTCCATGAGGAGGAGATGCACTGCAGTACTTAATGCAGCTGGTGGCCACACCAGATAATGTCTGTTACTTTTAATTTTGACCCCCACTTTGTTCAGGGACACATTATTCCATTTCTGTTAGTCACATGTCTGTGAAACTTGTCCAGTTTATATCTTAGTTGTTGAATCTTTTTATGTTCATACAAACATTTACACATGTTAAGTTTGCTGAAAATAAAAGCAGTTGAAAGTGAGAGGACGTTTCTTTTTTTGCTGAGTTTATATATGTATGTATATATATACTGTGTGTATGTATATATATATATATATATATATATATATATATATATATATATATATATATATACTGTGTGTGTGTGTGTGTGTGTGTGTGTGTGTGTGTGTATATATATATATACTGTGTGTGTGTGTATATACATATATATATAACTGTTCAGTGAATTCACCCAAAATAGCATTTGGTATTTGTTTTGGTGACTCACGGGCATCTCTGCCATTGCTCAGCATGCAGGCAGCACTACGACTACGAGCCAGGAAGGACAGAGTGGGTGTCATGAGTCTGTCAATGATGCTGCTCTCCCATGGACTCAACTGCATGCTACGGGCTGCAAGAAGGAACAAGAATCAGCTCTCACATAAAATAAGACACAAGAATCACTTACCTATAATAGGTGACCCCAAATTAAAAGAAAAGGCAGAAAACATAACACACAAACTGTGTGACCACTTACTGTATGACCACATCTCTCATTCTGACCTATACTTGTTTGTTAAACATACGACTATAAAAGCAGATGCAATCTTTCCCAAATATAAACAATAATTTGATATATAATTCATGGTAATACAGATGTGTTTGTCCTCATCACTGTGAACATGGATGATGGTGAGTCAAATCGTTTTTATTTGTATAGTGTTTTTCACAAGACAGTTTCAAAGCAGAAGATTATGCCATAACAGAAAATTATGCTTTTAATGTCAAAGTCGGTGCGGTTTAAATTAATATTGCGATTGAAAATCATGCTTAAAAAATTGTAGTCTTTAGTCCCACAGTGAGCAAGCCAAATGTGACTGTGGCAAGTTACACAAAACTTCATAAGATGTTAGTTAATGGAGGAAAAAAAAAACCTTAGGGAAAACCGGGCTCTGCTGGGGGAGCCATTTCCCCTCTAGATAATAGGCTGTGTCTCGTTTCGAAGGCTGCGTGCTAGGTAGGATGCGTCCTTTGAAGGCTGCAGTATACCGAGCGTCCTCCTTTAAACAAGTCTCATTTAAAAGAGACGGCCGATAGTTAAGCAGATAGTTAAGAGCCTATGATTAATAAGCAGATATTTAAGAGCCTATGATTGGATCATTATTGCAGTGATTAATATGTTTCAGCTGGCAACAATTCTTTTAACCCTAACTGATGAAGTATTTCGCTTCTCATTTCTTAAACCACCATGTCAGATGATGTATCCCGTGGTCATGGAAAAGATGTTACTGTGTTTCAGAAGGGGCATATTATTGCCCTCCATCAAGCAAGAAAACAACTAAGGAGATTGCCGAAATCATTGGAATTGGTTTAAGAACTGTCCAAGGCATTATTAAAACCTGGAAGGATAGTGGTGAACTGTCAGCTTCGTGAAAGAAATGTGGTTGAAAAGAATCTTGAATGATCGTGATCAGTATATTGCTTGAAGTCACATCATAAAAAAAAATCAACAGTAAAACTCACAGCTATGTTTAATAGTGAAAGTAAGAGCATTTCCAACCGCACAATGCGATGAGAACTTTGGGATTGGGACTAAACAGCTGTGTGGCCACAAGAAAGCCACTTGCTTTTGAGGCTAGTCAGAAAAAACGACTTCAATTTGCTAGGGAGCATAAAGATTGGACTGTGGAACAACGGAAAAAGGTCACGTGGTCTGATGAGTCCAGATTTATTCTATTCCAAAGCGATGGGCACGTCTGGGTAAGAAGGGAAGTGCATGAAGCGATGCACCTGTCATGCACAGTGCCCACTGTACAAGCCTCTGGAGGCAGTGTTATGATCTGGGGTTGCTTCAATTGATCAAGTCTAGGCTCAGCAATGTTATGCAGCAATAAAATGAAGTCAGCTGACTACCTGAATGTACTGAATGACTAGGTTATCTCATCAATGGATTTTTTCCTCCCCGACAGCACGGTCATATTCCAGGATGACAATGCCAAGATTCATCGGGCACAAATTTTGAAAGAGTGGTTCAGGGAGCATGAGGAATCATTTTCACACATGAATTGGCCACCACAGAGTCCTGACCTTAACCCTATTGAAAGTTTTTGGGATGTGCTGGAGAAGACTTTAAAGAGAGGTTCGACCCTCCTGTCATCAATACAAGATCTCGGCCAAAAATTAATGCATTTCTGGATTGAAATAATGTTGAGATGTTGCATAAGGTTGTCGAAACAATGCCACAATGAATGCATTGTGGCGCTGTAATTAAAGCTGAAGGCAGTCCAACGAAATATTAGAGTATGCAACCTTTTTTTATGGCCAGGCAGTGTAATAGCCAATATTAGTTATCTATGTGTAGTACAAGTCTTGTTTTGTATGAGTAAACCAAATAGATGCTAGTGGGCAATGCTTAAATCTAAAGGATTTCATAAGAACTGTAAGATTAATGATTTAGGGTCTTTGAAGTCCATCCTGAATTGACTGCAGAAGTGCACATTGATGAGTCCATGTGCCCATTTCAATATATGACTTCCCCAATGATACTAAACAATGCATGACAAGCCAGTAAATGTGTAGGTACAAAAAAGTTAATAATAATAATAACATTTTTGTGTATTAACAATCTCAAGATTGAAATACTTGAAACACAAAAGGGCAGAGAAATAAATAAAAAGACAACCACATAAAATATGAGAATGAAACAAATCCTTAATAAACACCCAAATAAAAGGGAAAAAGAAAAGAAAAACACTTCTTTAGACAAAAAAAAAGGACCATTGCTAGTTCTGAGAAACACCTACTTCTCATTCTAAACGTATGTGGTCTTCAAGATGTAAAAGTAGAGAGGAAAACAAGAATAGAGCCTCAAGTAAATGTGCAAAGCAACAAGAGAGATGAAGGGAGATGAGCCAGAAAAGAAGGAGGGAGGGAGGGAGAGAGAGAGAGAGAGAGAGAGAGAGAGAGAGAGAGAGAGAGAGAGAGAGAGAGAGATTGCCCATAGCTCAACATTCATCTTGGCACTCTGTTGTAAATTATCTGCTGGAGGAAAACTTCCCAGACACCAAGTGCCTGCTCTACTCTGTCTATTGTTTTATGGAGCACTCACAAAAAGTCAGCACCCTACTTACAAGCTAGTTCTTATGACCCGCAATATAGCTCGGTACTCCGAAAAAGAAGCATCAGTCATTTTAGGAATTCAACAGTCAACTAGCAAAGTTCACCTCATAAAAGACCACTCTGTGGATCCTACATACATCAACACACATTTCTTATTTTGAACATGCAGACAAAGCAAAAACATTGGCCCCAAAATGTATTTGGACACTTAGCTGACATTTAAAATGTATGAATGTTATTGCAATGTACGGAGCCCCTTTGAGGACAGGGTGGGAATTTTTTCAGAAATGCATAAAAAAAAATAAATAAAAAAAAAATAAATAAATAAAATCACAGGCATTCATTGGAAAAAACATTTTTAGGTTTTAAATTAACAATAGTCGAAATGAAAACAGAACGTTTTTGAACACTTTCTGGTTCTCAAGCTTAGGGGAAAATGTCAAAAGATTATGTAACAAACTACACCTGTGGTTACTCTGCTTGGTGACACTGTATCATCATGCAAAATCTGCAGGTATGGAGAAGAATGGAAGTATTCTTTATGTACATTCATATAGGCAACATAAGGTAAATGGAGATGAGTACAGAGAAAGCCACCACCAAAAATGAGTAAACAGAAAATAGATCACCACTGAGCAAGAGGACTGATCGACGTGAAAGGTTTCAAAATGGGTCAGGATTGATCAAACTGAAGGTTCACATCGACGACAAGATGGTTTGGAAGGAGGGAATGATTCAGTGATCACGGAGGATGGTGCAGGTGATTGGTCTCAAAGGAAAAAAATCTAAGCTGGGGAGGGGGGGGGGGGTAAAGTGGGAAATCATAAAAATGCAAGGGAGGTGCTGGTGGAGACGGGGGAGGGGCTAAATCCGGAGGCGTGTCCTTACTTCTGCTAGGGGAGTTCCAGAGAGTGGCAGAGGACTTGGAGAGTCTCTTGTTTATGACTGAGTCCACATGTTTGGGCAGGTTGACCGCTGACATTGAGCATCTGCCTGTAAAATCCAGAGAAGACCGCACACATACACAATACTGAGGGGACCAAGGCGACACAACGGGTAGCATTCAGATATTAAACACCGGTATCCCTCGAACAAATAAAACAGGCACCATATAGGACAAATTAGCACCTACTTAAAGAAAAGTGTAATGGGCCAAAAAACAAATTCCTAACCCTTATTTTAAGAATGAAGTTTAAACAAGCAACAAATCAAGAGGCCATGTAAATGAAAAGTTAATTTGACCCAAATAGCCATCATTCGCTCAAAGTTCATTATCACAAGTTTTTACCAACTTTCTAATGGAGTCTCAGACTCCACTTTTAAAGATTACAATGACAGTGCAAAATTTGGGGGCAGTAAAAGTAAAAAGAGGAGACAACCTAAATTAAGTATGACAGAAAAAAAGATCCTTGGAGAGAAAGCATCGGTTAGTCTATAAATTGAGGTCTTGTGTCAACTGCACTAAAGTTCAATAGCACATTTCTCCTCCATTATCCATTATCACCTCCATTTATGTCATAGCAAAAAAAAAAAAAAAAAAAAAAGAATAAAACTCATAGTAAAAATAAACCGGACTAGTAAAAATGAATTGGACTAATAAAATGCACAAAGGCTGCTAAAACATTAGGCAAGTGCAATAATTACTGTTTATTTGTTTGTTTTTTGTGATTTAACACAATGACAGCTTTCATGACCATTTTCATGGCGAAAACCAGGTTAAAATGTAATAAAAGGCATTTAAAGCTATAAGGTTTTTTAAATATATTTTTGATAAAAAACTGAATCTGGTCTGACTTGGTTAAAAATATTTTCAAAAGTGTCAACAGCATAAAACATTGCCTCAAAGAATAAAAAAACACAATAATCCAATAAAATATGCTTCTGAAAAAATTAGCTGTTTATAAAGGTGTTTTCCTACTGCAGCAATAGAGCATGTCACTGCATGTCAATTCAGGCACATCAATTCTATGCATCAAGATTGTGTCAACATTATACACACAAGTCAAGACAATTAGCACTGATTGTGTGCTGCTTGTGGTTGAAAAGTCTGAAAAGGTGGCAAAAAGTGTGAAAAGACATTTGGAGAAAGTTCCATAATTCTGTTCGATTTTCCAGCTTACTGAGAATGAATTGATTCAATTATGTTCACTGAATCCTTATTCCTTTTTGTTAAAAGGAATATTCTGGGTTAAATACATATTAAGGTTTATCAACGCAACTGTGGCATGCTGTTGAGTACCACAAAAAATAATTTTGACTTCAGTTTGTAAAAGCAAACAAAAAACATGTTGACAGAAATGCACTTAAAAGACCCCATAGACTTCTATTGTAAGTGTGTGATTATCATACGTCACGCGTATGTCCACTTGCGTCACTCACTCTGGCTTTGGCTGGAGTTGCCACTCAAACCTCCGGCCCAGGACCACCTCAGTTGACGAATCTCAGCCCATGTCTTCTTAGAGGACCTCTGGATGGCAGCCTCGTACCGCTCCTGAGTAAAAAACCATGAATCAATGCCAATAACATGAATCACTAAATATGCTGCTACAATTAGAAACAGATATGGGTTTCAAACATAGTGTAGCAAATACTTTATAATGTGCATCCATATATGGAGCCACTAGAATGCACAGAGGAGACCGAATTGATCGTTTAAAGTGGAAATTATAAGAGCCCTAATCAGTGTTCCACTTTCACTGATAAATTACCTAGTTAGTCTAGCATTATTCATGTAAGCTGAAGGGGGAAACAAAGTCTATTTAGGATCCAGCAAGACTGTTATAGAGTGGCCTTGTATTTGTGTTTGTAGAAACTTCTGTGCTGCAGAAATCTTCTGCAAAGCAGTCCATGTTATCTGAGTGCTCACAACAGAGTTGTCAGAAATCTCATAAAATCTCTGATCCTCAGTGTCGTAATATTTACATAAAAATGTCAAGTGGCAGAACCGACAGAGATTGTGTAACTAAACAACCACTTAAAATTATTTGACAGATTGAATGGCCAAATCATTATATTATGTAAGCTGCCTTGTTAGGAAGTGTTCTGATATAATGAACGTTCTTTTTTTGTGTTTGGTGACAAAACAATTTTAAGGTGGAGTAAGTAATTCCTGAGAAAGACTGTTGATATTTGAAATCAACATCCAAACAAACACAACCCTCCCTTCAGTGCTCCTTCAGAAGCTCCGCCCCCCAAATTCATGCACGTGCATTGCCAAGGCAACGACACTAACAACTGGGCTAGCTGGCCAAAAGACAAATATTGCGGTATCAGGTGCGTCTGCTGCCTGAGGGTAAGTTAGCCTCAATAAGTGGAAGCAATTTTTATCGCTATGAAAATTCAGGTGGCAAATATGTTTTTCGAGTACTGTAAAAAGTGTGACAATAACCCTGTTAATAGGTGTGGAAGCAAATTACTTATCTTAGCCAAAGTCTAAGCCGAGGACAAACTTAGCCAATGTATCGATAACGTCCTGCGCACGAGCACGATCTGCCCCGTTGCTGGTTAGCTGGAATAGTGTTGTGTGGATCGGTCCGATCCACTTTGTTTATTTTCACATTTACAGTGCCAGGGCTGTGTACAAACACCGGATTTTTTTTTCAGCACACACACAGAACGAAGAGCCAGCGGAACATGAAGAGATATTTGAGGAATTTGACAAAAGTGTATTGGATAAAATGACTTACTCCACCTTTAACTTCTTGAGCAATTCATGCGGAACGGCAATTAATTCCACTAGAATTCACATTACAGTATAATCAAGAAAAAGAGACTTGTTCAAACTTTGGGATAGGCAGGCTAATTAATCATCTATAAATGCATTCATGTCTTGATATGTACCTTTGTTTCAAAGAGAACTTATCAAGAAAAACGGGATTTTCCTTGCTCTTCTTGAAATACGGAGCTCAATGTACTATGTAGATACACACTAACATTAAGTATGCAAAACTCCCTTTCCAGCGAGCTCAGAACATTTATGAAAAATAAGCTGCAAAAATGAGTCATTCAGAAATTGTGACAGTGTTGATTTCACAACCACCGGCATATTAATGGAATATTCCAGGTTCAATACAAGTTGAGCTCAATCGACAGCATTTGTAGCATGTTGATTACCACAAAAAAAAAATTAAAAAAAAATATTCCCTCTTTTTCTTAAAAAAAAATAAAATAAATCAAGCTTACAGTGAGGCACTTACAATGGAAGTGAATGGGGCCAATTTTTGGAGGGTTTAAAGGCCGAAATGTGAAGCTTATAATTTTATAAAAGCGCATACATTAATTCTTCTGTTAAAACTCATGTATTACTTGAGCTGTAAAGTTGTATAAATCATCGTTTTTACAGTCGTTTTAGGGTTTATTTAGTTACGTTGTCATTGCAACGAAGTTGTAATACTGGATGTAACTTTACACAGAAAAGTTTTATCACACTAAAATCATGTAAACACGCATATTGTTCATGTCTTGTGGCTATACTTGTGAAACAGTGAGTATTTTAATGTTTACGGATTGGCCCCATTCACTTCCATTGTAAGTGTGTCACTGTAATCGATTTTTGCTTTTTTAAAAGAAGTGGAGGGACAAGTCGAAATTAATTTTTGTGGCAATCAATATTATGCCACAAATGCTGTCGATTGAGCTTAACTTGTATAAAACCCCAAATATTCCTTTAACATATGCCCGCCAGGGCTATCACTTGGTGTCTGGGACAATGAACGACGAACAACAGTGTGAACTACACAGTTAACTGGAGGTTTGCTAATCAAAACAAAGGTTATTTACATATAGAAGTCTTAAAAGTACAGTTGCAAAAACAGCCTGTTTAATTCTAAGGGTCAGAGAGAGGGTGGAAAATGGTCACGCAAAACTAAATTCTGACTTTTTGATGCAAGAAACCTTGACTAACATTATAAGTGGACTTCAGGGGGAAAAAGCTAAAAATGTTTTTTTAATATGGCCCCTTTAAAGAAAAAAGAGCTGTATGAGAACAACTCTACAAGGTTGCGACACTCCGTATATTGTCAACTCAAACCTCCATCGTAGGTCTGTAGTGAAGTGTCCACCAGTGCTTGATGTTGTGGTCTAAAGTGTGAGGTAATGAACCAATCAGGATCTTCCGAGCTCCTTCTCACCTTGTTCTTCTCCAGTTTCTGTCTCTGTCTCTCCTCCAGCTCTGTACGGCGTCTCTCGGCCTTCAGCCGCTGCTCCTCCAGTTTCTTCCTTCGCTCCTCCAGCTGCTGTTCCCGCATCTGCCGCGCCCGCTCCTCTTTCTCCAGCCACTCAGACTTCTTAGCAGCTACAGGTGAACGAGGGAGAGAGTTTGTTAGCTACAAAAACCAGGCAAACAACTTAAAGATCTTTTTGCTCTTGACTCTCTAAAATAAAAACATACAAATAATCTTTAAAGCACTGTGTTAAAAGTCTAGGACTCATATTTGGGATTAGAATTAGAAAAGGTGGTTTCTGGCTTTGTAACAATTATCATTTATGAAATGCAATGTATGTTTTTTTAATTACGGAGTTAAAACTTCACAGGAACGCTAAGACATAACGGCACACACATGATAATGACAATGCCAATAATATGTTACAGGCTCCATTTGATCGACTGAGTAAACATTCTCCACCTAACAGAAACCGACCTTACATAAAAGACTGAGAAAACATAATTATATGACATCAGAGCTTTCAAAATCCAGTTGGCAGGCTCGACACTCAGTAAAGGGTAAACAATAACAGCACATTAGAGGTAGACTGCTATATCGGTTTTACCGATCAGCAAAAGTCTATGCCGATAGTTGCCGATAGTTTTTATTCCTCCATGATCCTCTATGGCCCGCCGCTTAAGGATTACACAGTTAGAACGGCTTAGCTTTTAAATGATAAAATGTGCTTATCAAATAATTTATGTATTGGACTGCACTAAAGAGGGGTAAAAACAAGGCTACAAAAACATTAGCTCTCCAATTTGGTGGCATACTTTAAAAGGTTCTTCACTGGGAGCCTTCGTCACTTCTGACACTTGAGATTTTTCCTCTGAACTCAACACTTATAAAATAGTGATGACCTGAGAGAGTCCGGGTGACTCTCTTCATCAAAATTTCATAATCCTGTTGGCAGATAGATGAGGTGGAAGAGGACCGACTGTTTTAGAGTGTCACTTGTCTAATCGTGAAAATGTCAATCATTCGCTAGAGCCCAGATAAATTAAAAAAATGGGACAATGCAATTCATTGTAACGTGAACAGTGAGAGTTAAGATTCGTTGATTATTTCAACGACGCACGTTGCTCTCATGTTGCTGGAATGCATAACGGTGCACATACTGCTGAATTTGATTATGATAATCATATTCATTTATTCACAACCCAGCCACTTGAGGACAGCAGTAGAGGTTATTTTTAGGTCTAAATGGATACTGTAGTTTGTAATTATGGCAAACTTGTAAAACCTGCCTCAAAAACAAACATAAGGAAAAACATACAAATAAACTGAAAGGGGAGGTTTTGTGGTCAAAAGTTAAAATTCAGTAAACATGTGACCTAAATTTGACACCAAAGCAAATCAATACAATGACCTCTAGATTAACCAATATAGGATCATGTTACTGCCATAGATAAACTGTGAAATATGTCAAACAGTGTAAACAGATGCACTAGAGAATCATCATACCCCTATGGAATAGTCACCTTTTTTTTTGCCTTACAGCCTGAAATAAAAAAATAAAAATAAAAATAAAGAAAATCCAGTTTTATTAATACATTTATCCTTACAACATTCAAGTAAGTTTCAAGTTTATTTAATACTTCGTAGAGCCACCTCTTGACTTTTGATTTAAAGACTGCTCGACATCTGAAGATGGGCAGGTGGTTCACCTTTCAGCACAACAATGTGACCCTAAACAAACCACCAAAAAACAATGCAGTGGCTTAAGGATACTATAGGAAGGTCAAAGTCCTTGAGTTGCCAAGTCAGACCCCTGATCCAATATAAAACCTCGGGATGGACTTGAAGAGAGCAGTCCATCACCACTCGTTCCACAATTTGACTAATCTCAAACAATTCTGCAAGGAAGAATGGACAAATATTCCCCAATCTATGTGCGCGAAGCTAGTAGAGTCATGTCCAAAAAGACTGCTGGCTGTCATTAAAGCAAAAGATAGTTTTACAAAGTACTATTAAATCCAAAGGTATGATCACTTTTCAAACCCTGTTATTCTAGTTTTTCATCTTTTAAAAATTTTTGGAACGATTTCCCTTTTCTTTTTTACTTTGTTATTCATTTGTAACTAAAAATGAATTTTGTATATTTAATTTTTTTTAATGGGTTTTTTTCAAGCTGTAAGACAAAATAAAGTGACTATTCTAAAGGGGTATGATGATTTTCTATAGGCACCTGTTTGTAGACAGAATCAATGTAAGTAATATGATACTACATAAATAAGAATTTTTTCTAAGTGAGATAACGTCCTAAGAATCAATGTGTAAATTGCTTTATTTTCATGTTTCCTTCATTAAAACAATAAGCATGTCAAATTAAGCCCCAGCATGTTATTGAAATTAATATAAAATTTACACTAACTCCATAAACAAATTGTTAGGGTAAAATTAGGAAGACAGCTGACCCTGCTGGAAAAACAAAAACAAATCATACCAGCCTAAGGGGGTCAGGATGGTCAACCAGTTCAAGCTGTGTTTTGGAACATGATTAACCAGCTTAACCAGGTCCTGATCAGCATAGTCAAGGTGGTCTACCAGCTCCAACGAGTCTGACTGTGATTGAACTTAGCCCAAACAGCTGGTAGTCCAGCTAATCAACCAGCTATGTAAAAACAGCTACTATCAGAAGATGGTTTTCCAGCAGGGAAGTGTACAAAACACAGTTTTCCAGCTTTTACTCAGAATTGAGGTTTATTCAGATAATGAAAACCCAAATGAGTCACAAACACCACCAGAGACGGGTGAGTGGCTTACCTCGAGTCTGGCTACGCTGTTCTGGGGAGGGAAGGTGAGAAAGAAGACAAGAATGTCTGTCAATCATGCAAAGCAGAGCAGTGCAGCAATCTCAGCAGCCATTACAAATAAACAAACAAAACAGTGAGTTTGTGCAATATTTATGTGAGAAACTCTTTCAGTGCTGGTGTAGTTAAGACACAGAGTAAGCCAGGCTTTTCCTAATGGATTCTGTTAACAATGGTTAGAATTCTAGCAAACATTTCTAACAAAGCAAAAGAGGGTTTGCAAACCAGGACAATTTTGACAGTTCTCTGTCATGTGTGTTAAATATTATTTAAAACATACATTTTCTGACCATCAATATACAATATTAATATTGCATATTATACCAGCTGTGTCAAAGTCTGTCCTTCTTTTTGCATTATTACATGAACAGAACATGCTAAATCGCTCAGACAGATTCAAAGATGTAAATATTTGAATAAAAAGAAAGTAGCAAAGCATGCAAATTGCATGCACATTATGGGTTAGTTTGAAGCAAATTGCTAAAGCTCAAATGCACATTTGCTGATGTCTTTGGTTCTAGCAACAGAATTTTCTGGAACTTTACTTCGCTGTTGTTCAAGTTTTGGCAGTTTAAGCCACAGTTTGACACATGTATGAAGGATACACACAGAGACCCGAGACAGCAGGGGGCGCTGTCTCACTGCCTGCCTTGTGTTGTCTTACCAAGATATTTGGCCTTCTCTTCCCTCCTCTCTTTTGCCTGTTTCTGCCTGTCCTCCAACTTCATCCCATCTTAGAAGAGAGACAGAAAGAAATGTTACATTGTACTGTAACTAATTAAGGGTAAATTTTCTGAAACTGCCTCAGTCTGCTGCTTTGTCAAAAGTGTGAAGTTGAAATCCTACACACTACCTTAGGCTCTTTTGGACAGACAGACAGACAGACAGACAGACAGACAGACAGAGAGAGAGAGAGAGAGAGAGAGAGAGAGAGAGAGAGAGATTGCCGGGAATAAGAGAGGCTATTTTGTGGTGAAGGCCGAGCTCACATCTGCGGCACTATAAAGCACTGAAAGCATTCACACACTCCGGCTGGCATCAGAAAACCTTGGGAGGAATTACAGCAGCTCACGGCTGGAACTTTAAAGCTCCAAAAAGCACATAAAAGGCAGTATAAAATTAATCCATAAGACTCCGGTGGTTTAATTAATGCCTTATGAAGCGATGCAATCGGTTTAGGATGAAAACAAACCAAAATATAACTCCTTTTTTACTATAAACCTTGACATCATCAGTGTCCTTGGCGATCATGATTTCAAGCTTGATTACACTTCTTAGCACCATCTAGTGCTCTGCGCATGTGTCAAGCACTAGGAAGTGTAATCGAGCTTGAAATCATGATCGCACCAAGAGACTGCAATGGCAAGATGTCCAGTGAAAAAGGAGTTCTATTTTTGTCTGTTCTCACCCAAAATCAATTATGGATTTCTTTTATGCTGCCTTTTACTTTTATGCTGTTTTTGGAGCTTCAAAGTTTTGGTCACCATTCACTTGCATTGTATGGACCTACAGTGCTGAGATATTCCTTCTGAAAATCTTTGTTTGTATCCTGCAGAAGAAAGAAAGTCACATACATCTGGGTGGCTTGAGGGTGAGTAAATGAGGAGAATTTTCAAGTGAACTTCAGTTGCACCTTGGCTGAAAGACAGACACTTTGCCATAGTATAAATACCTACCTTTGTTAATTATTTTTATTGTATTAAAATAACTAATGGTGCTTGCTAAGGCATTATCAGACTATTTTACTGTAGAGGCCAGGGTAAGCCAGGATTGTTCCATGTAAAAAAGAAATAATCCAATTACAATTAAAAAGATAAGCAAGAAAGATACCTGGATAAAATTAAACGATTAAATTAAATCAAAAGACAACTGAACATATATTCTTGTAATTATCTAGCATTTAAGATAATTTGAGTTAACACTGGCAGTATTGTATGAGTCACAAACATGCCATGCCATGTTTTAATGGGAGTGCCCAACAGTCCTTTGAGATTAGCATTTATCAGTGTCTGAGGCGTTTTTCCTTTGGAAAACACTATGCCAGCTCAACCCATTTTTAATGATGGTGTGGCTTAGTGGTAAGAACCGGGCTGGTAACCAAAACGTTGTAGGTTCAAACCCTGGAAAAGCCTATCCATGATTCATCACCACTGTACATTGAGCAAAGCACTTAACACCTGGTTTTTCCAGGTGTACTGTCTATGAATTAAGAGTGCTATAAATTGCTTTGGAAAATAAAAACCCTTCTAATGACTTACTAACTTAATCATAATAGGAGAAAGATGTTCTTGTACAGCTAATAGATGCTGAAGTAAAAATACTCTTTGTCTGTACATGTTCAGAACCCTATGAACCTAATTTAATGACTTAACACATTATGACTACTACTGTTACGCCTTTCACAAAAGTAATTAAGACAGGCATAGATCGAAATATCACAATTCTTTTTCTCACAGTATTGTTTTGATACTTTAGATTCCTACGTATATCAATATTTTTATTAATCCGTTTGTTTATACATATCATCTCCAACATTTTAATAATGAAGAAGCAGGTCGTATAAATAATAACTCTTGAGACCGGCATTTCTCAGTGCGGTCAGAGCCGCTTTGTTGAAGCCCACGAGACCTTGAAACTGAACCTGCATTATTCACTCTTTCTCTTGCGGACATACTGGTTCTTTCTCCCATTTTTGGTGCAGTTTCCATTGCGATCCAATTTTGATATTGTAATGTATTGCAATATACTGAATCATGACATACACTCTATGTCACTTTACTAGGAACACCTGTACACCTTCTTATTCATGCAAATATCTAATCAGTCAATTGTGTGGCAGCAGTGCAATGCATAAAATCATGCAGACACAGGAGCTTCAGTTAATGTTCACATCAACCATCAGAATGGGGATGATCTCAGTGATTTGGAGCGTGGCATGATTGTTGGTGCCAGATGGGCTGGTTTGAGTATTTCTGTAACTGTTTCTCCTGGGATTCTTACGCACTACAGTCTCTAGAGTTTACTCAGAATGGTGCCAAAACCAAAAAAAAAACATCCAGTGAGCGACAGTTCTGCAGACGGAAACGCCTTGTTGATGAGAGGTCAACGAAAAATGGCCAGACAAGTTCGAGCTGACAGAAAGGCTACAATAACTAAGATAACCACTCTGTACAATTGTAGTTAGCAGAATAGCATATCAGAATGCACAACATGTCGAACCTTGAGGCGTTTGGGCTACAACAGTAGAAGACCACATCGGGGACTTTATTAGGACCATAGTGTTCCTAATAAAGTTCTCAGTGCGTGTACTGTGTGTATCGCAATACGTATCGTATCGTGAGTTTGTTAGTGACACCTAACCCTAGAAGTAATAGTCTGCTGTGATGTGCAGACTACAGCTTAGCTAATTGCTGTGTACTAATGACACATTCAAACCAGTTAACTCCAAGTTCCTCATTAAAAAACAGTGCACTAACTTAAATGGCCATTGAGTCTTAATCTCATGACCCAAAAAGTCTAGAATCTCTTATCTGATGAATCAAAAGAAGTTTATTAATAATGATCATAAGACCCACGACAGTATTCTTCTTCATGACTAGTGCTCCACTTTGACTCAGTATATTTATAGAGCACAGAAAGCTGAAGTGCACAATCTTATGGGCTGTAGACACTGTACTGCAGCCCATGTTCCCATTGATGAGTCATTGGACAGAGACAGAAAAAGCAGCATATTGACCCAGAAAGGGATTGTAAAGGGTTTGAGGCAGTGGAGAGGTGCATCTTCACTGACCTAACCATCTCCCAGAGCTCTGAAGAACACACACATTTGATGAACTGAAAATCCCTGTATCTGGTGCTCTAGTTATTTTTATGCATTGAATATAAGCTTATCTCTGGTCAAAATCAGATGCTAGAATGCTGTTAAAAATGTCAAATAATGTTTTGAGATATATGAATGTCTCTTTTTGTTATACTGCCATCATCAACAGACATGTCAGTGAAAATGCTTGACATTAAAGTCGTTAATTCTACATTATAGTATTTTGTATGCTGGCAGCAGCAGCAGATTACAAGCTGTACTCTTTTTACAATTTAAAGTTTATTTTCTAGATAATGAGGATAAAGTAAACTGCAACTGGCTTGGTGAGAAAAAGGAAAGACGTGACTCCACTTTCAGACACCATACAGTATGAGTCAATGTCTAGTTCAGAATCTGTCAGGTCTACCAAGGAACAGAGTGTGCAGTTTTACAAGAAGTTCAGGTCAACCTGTGCTTGACAGCAGTAATTTACTCTTTGGATAAGATGAGCTTAGCAGAAATGATAGTATGAGAAGGTCTAATAACTTGTAACATACAACTGTCTTCAAATCTGAGGCTGAATGGTGATAAAACATGTCATAAAACAGACATCTATAAGATGCAAAATTATAGAGTGATTGCTTTATACTTTAAGTCAGGTTTTCCAAATCTTTTGACAACTGCCGGGAATTTTCAAGTCACTCACGATTACAAGATATATATATATATATATATATATATATATATATATATATATATATATATATATATATATATATATATATATATATATATATATATATATATTATTTTATAGTAACTGCACTTACAAAGAGCAATAACTAGTCAATGTTAAACAAATTTAGAAAAACTTATTAACAATAGAAATTTCCATGAATTTTCTAGGGCTGCCCCCAATAGTCAACCAAACGTTAGTTGATGAGAAGAGTCAAGGTCGACTAAGTTTTGATTGGTCAGTTGGTCACAGAAAAAAAAAAAACTCCGAAGTCACACAGTCAGTGACGGACAGACATGATTGATTACACGGCTGGTCCATGAGGTAATTAATTATGTCGGGCAGGAAATCCAAAGTGTGGGATCATGTCGAGAGGGTAAAGGATGACCCCAAGAAGGTGACATGCAAAGTCTGCAGGCAATCATTCGCCTATCATTCATCAACCTCAAACATGGCTTATCATTTGAAACATGTAAGTAGCCTAACATTAGCCACGCTAGGTGGTACTATGGGGTAATTTTCGTTAAGCAGGGTTAGGGTTAAGCCTACACAATAAAGCAAGACACCTTGATTTCAAACTTTGAATTTTTAGTTAAAATAAATAAAAAAATAAAGTTCAAATGAAACTGGAAAAAATAAGTGCAATTAAAATGTGTGTTGTTCAACTTTTTGAAAGATGGCTTTACAACAGCTGTGAAGGGCAACATCTCTCTGGCCAACAACCTACTTCATCCGTGCATTCTCTACCAGATGGGTATTTCGTTGTCAGGGAAAATACATCATGTGTGTGAATAAATTCGTTTTGTTCCTTCATTCACTATATATATATATATATATATATATCGCAATACCAATTACATCGGCAACCCCCAGGCTGAGGGATCGGTGAATATTCTTGCTTTAGTGATTTTGCAATAATATAATATATATTAATATAAAAAAAATAATATATATACAGTAAGTAACCACCTTTCCATTTACCGTCAGGCATATATCTGTCTAAACATGCAGGCGGAAAATTACTTACACAAATGAAGAAATAAAAACAATTATAAATGTAAAAATAATAATTATAATGATGATAATAATCACTGAAATATAAATCATGGTTCGAGGTGAATGTGTTTTTATATTATTTTATGTTTTAATCACAGATGTATAGGCTGCAGAGTAGCGTTCACAATGAACTGCTCTGTGGAAATAAAGCAAACTGAACTCAAAGCACCTCCTGAGCTGAGATGTCTGAGGTCATTTGCAGCACTCATAGACGAAATTCATTAGACAGAAACAAAGAAAGAGTGAAAACATTTTACATGCTTATGTTCCATGAGACTGCATGCCTCCGTACAAACAGCGTGTCATACATGTGCATAGACGGTGTCATCTGTTCTTAATAATATAATAAAGTGTTTCTTCAAGCGCGTCTGTGTTGCAATATTTGTAATATTAATTTGATAATAATAATAGCTTAATAATAATAATAATAATAATAATAATTTAATACATTAATAGGGAAATGAGCCAAATATCGTCCTGACATCGTCAAAGGCATCAGCTACTGGAGATCACTCTGATCCCCAAGATCATCGTCTGTCGGCACAACCCTAATGTGCATTTCCCTCAATAAATGAACAAAATATACAGACAGTCTCCTTGCTGGTTTTTACGACACATTCAGGATCATTACCGCTTTTGCCGGTGTCACTGCGGCTCGCTTCATGTGTGCGCTTGTAAAATTTATATTTTAAAGGCTCATTATTATGATTTATTATTTCTCTGTAATGTAGAACAGTGTTAGCAATGTTGCTTATAACATTCTTTCTCAGCCCTGGAACTCAAACCATTTTCTGATGCCTCCCAAAAAATATATATTTAAGTAATTAAATTAATATCATAAACGTGCGACAACTAGTCGACTAATGGCTCAAACTAACGACTACTAGTCAACTAGGAAAATATTTGGTTGGGGGCAGCCCTAGATATTTCCCTTTCAAATTTGTCTGCAAATTCTAATTTTAAATTTTCTAATGTATAATTCCAGGTTTTCCATGACTGTGGAAACCCTGATAATTGCACAAAATTATAGTTTTGAAGTCTGATTCAATTTAGGGGATCAGTTCGTTCTGCACACGCAGTATCTGACACAAAAATGGCTATTCAGCCACAGCAGAACCAGCTTATTTTCAGAAGTAGGCCTCCTTATCAGGGGTGTAGCAATCATTTCAGAAATAAGGGGCAATGTTTAGCATAAGAATAGACAATTTTGACCAAGTTAAGTTTTCGGTCTTGTCTTTGATGTAATTGTAGGCTATCTATAGCATACTTGCACTCGTTTTAGTTCGACGGCCAGATTGGACAAAATGTCACCTCAAGCATGCCAAATTTTCTATATAGATTTTTTTTTTATATTAATAAAGTCCAGAATCAACTTCTTCCTGCTTTAATAACCAATATTAGGGTAAAACAAAAGGTAGTACATGGAATTTACTACTTTTAATTTACTTTAAGGCTTTACATTTATCCATAAGGAATACATACTATATAGGCTAACCTATGTAAAAAAAAAAAATAATAATAATAAATTGAGGATCTATAATAACCTTAAAAATACTTTGTTGGTTCATTTCTGTAACCTAATGTAATCAGGTTAATTTGTCATATGAAATGATATTTTTATATTTAAAAAAAAAAAAAAGAAAAAAAAAAAAAAAAAGAGCAAACAATTTAATTTAGATGTTACCGCAAGAAGCGCATTTTATTTTTTACCTAACATAAGTTAGCCGACAAAACATTTTTACATATATTATGTACGAAATTGGTAAATATGGAATATTATTCAAACAACAATACTGCCCTTTACAGGAAAACTGCAGTAACTGCGTGTCTTAGTCTGTATCTGTGCTGTGACAGGCAGATTTGACTCAACTAAACTATGCTCAGAAGTGTGAAAATGTAATAATCTACATTTGGTTGGACAATAAAAAAAACTTTAAATGCATTTTTCTCAGTTTCACTGTTGGCGTAGGCCTAGTTACTGCATTTTGCCTTTGTGGGACAGAATAGGGTATTGACAACAATAAGAGCTCACTCTTGGCTGGATAACTAGATGAATCAGCTGATCCAGCGCTGGCCGTGCTCCATCACGGCCTGGCTACGCCCTCCTCCTTCTCATAGGCACCATTCTGAGTAAATTCTAGAGACTGCTGTGCATGAAAATCCCAGGAGATCAGCAGTTACAGAAATACTCAAACCAGCCCATCTTGCACCAACAATCATGCCACGGTCCAAATCACTGAGATCACATTTTTTTCCTCATTTTGATGATTGATGCGAACATTAACTGAAGCTCCTGACCCGTATCTGCCTGATTTTATGCACTGCAGCTACATGATTGGCTAATTAGATAGATAGATGGATGATTGTTGGAACATGGTTGACCAACTCAACCAGGTCACCACCAGCTAAGCCAAGGTTGTCAGCCTGCTCAAACCAAGTCGAACAAAGCTTCATCATCTGGTAGTCCAGTTGTTTAACCACTTAAACTAGCTTAGAGCAGCTAATGACCACACACACACATCCATCTTCAACCAGCTAGAAACCATGTAAAACCAGCTACATCAGAAGTACCAATGAAATAAAAAACATTTCACACAACAAGCAAATATTTCAATTTCCTTATCCTACAATAGATGGCACCTAGTCCTAGAGACACATTGTAATACCAACCTTTCTTGGATTGAGGGCTCCCTCTTGATTTTGGAGTGGGTGTTGCAGGGGACTTTGTAATGACGTCTGGTCGTGTTGGCATTGTTGACTTCCTTTCAGTATCCATCTTTGTAGGTGTGCTGGCTTTAATACCTGATACTGTTTTTGAGGGGGTGCCGACTTCCTCTGTGCTGGGATCGCTGGGATTGGCCTCTGGAACAGCAGGGGGATCTAAGATAGAAGAAATAAAAGTGAGCCACTGCTACAGAGACATAAAGACCAGTCGATCTTCCTTCCAAAACTACAGCAAACACTTGAGCGTAGTTGTCTACTGTAACCAACTAGATGTGTAATTACACAGAAGAGTCATTTCACAGTTGCATTCCGAAGAGATTAAATCCAGATTGATTTGTTTGATTTGCACAAATGATCCATAACAGACTATTTATGACTAAAGCTAGAATCATGCCTAGAAACAACTCAATATGAACCTCATTTAACCTACAATGATTTGTTCATTGGTTGTCAATAATTAGACTTGACTTTGGACATTTGGATAGTACAAGCCATTGAACAGTCTGTTCTTCCCTTATAGATTTGCTTTCAATTGTGAAAAATTCATTCAGATAGGATTTAATCGAGGGGAGCTAAATATAGAATTCAAGATGCAAAACGTTGGTTGTAGGGCTGGGTTTCGCCATTTACCTCACAATACGATATACATTGTGGTACATACGTGACGATACAGCCTGGACAGAACTAGAATTGTTAATAATTAATTTAAGATTCCAATTTAGAATTTTTGTTGAATGGTCCAGAATCATTTGTGAACAAATCATAATGCATCAGTGTATTGTTTTTTCCCCAACACCTAAATTAAACAGTAATTTTATTCTAAACACTTTCTAAACTGAAACTTGAGATAATGAACACTAAGTGTTGAATACTTTTTTTAGTCTTCAAAGGTTCACTCAGTAATTTGTTAAGTATGTTGTATTAGACTTACACTGACACCTAGGGGCATCATTCAAACGCAATAGTTTTCAATTTCCAATGCCTTTGTAGAAATGTACTATTCACAGTCAGCCATGATTAATTTAATCCAAGAGTGAAAGAGTCCAATTACAAGGTTGGTTACTGAGATTAAACGAGTAGTATTCAGCTAGTCATGTGATCCCTTAGAAAACCGATTTCCCTCAGTTAGCTTTCAGACTTCAATCAGGGGTACCCTCAATAACTGTCTGCCTTCTTGTGAGCCCTCAGTTTCTAATGAAAGGAAATCTGGCTTGAATGGTTTTGAGCCTAGGGATGTGGAAAAATACATATTTTCAAAATCGACAAGTCAGTGGATTGCCTGAACGACTAGTCAACAGATCGGTTTTAAGGAAGCCCTGCATAAAAAGGACTGTTTTGGGTTAACTTGACCAAGAGCAGATGCGTTTCTTAGGCCACATCCACACAAATACGTTTTTGGTTGAAAACTCTGTTTTCCATTTATTAACGTCATCGCTTAATCAATTCCATTTCTTAAACTCTCCATTTTCAGTGGAGGAAAATGCCATTCCAGTGTAGTTGCAAGGCGGAAACAAAGCAAAATCAATGAGTTTTCAACAGCAAATATATTAGCATGGATGTGCCCTTAGGGGCTGTTCACATCAGACTATAAAAAACTGTAAGACAAAATTCTCCAGAATCTAAAAGAGTTACAAGGTTGGTTACTAAGATTAAGCGAGTAGTATTCAGCTACTCATTTGATTCCAACATGGCAGACCCCATGAGGGGACCCTCTCCATGTGGAATAAAACAGCTTTTCTATGGTTACTGATATGACTGGAGTCTTCATCTACTGTGAGTGTTCATGATTTTATACATTTATTTAAAAATTACTATTACTTTCTTTAGGAATAAAGCTTTTTTTAATGAGGAAAAAAATTACAGAGTGCACCTTTAAAACCGTGATGTCATACCAGATGAGTTTGTGCAAAACAGGGTGGAAGTTAGACAGCTAATCACCTAGTTTTTTTTTTTTTTTTATTGATAAGAGGATAACCTGGGTTAAAGTCCAATTTGATTGTGGCAAACATTACAAACACTATTACAGCAAACGAGCTCAGAGACCAAATATGTGCTCCATGTCACATTACCAACTAAAAATAAGTTCAGTCTAGCAAATACGAAAATATCCTAATTTTTACTAAGTCAGACTTCAAAAGTAGTGGTCAACCGATATATCGCTGAGGCCGATAAATCTGCCGATATTCTGATGCCGAAAATCACCTGCTTGCATGTGAAGCGACTGAGACATGTAAACGACCAGTCACGGTTCGTTTTGTTGTTACGTGCCATCGTGTTACTACAATAATAAACCAGTGTGCAACACAGTCTCATTTAAACGATCTGCATTTCAGAGCCGCGGCAGAAGTGTTTGAGCTCATAATGTTAAAGTGCTCGCCTGTTTCTTTCTCCCTCTCTCCTCAACAGTTCCCTGTAACTAACTGCCTTGTCTAATGAGAAAAAGGCAAATATCTATCAAACTAATATCATATATACCGTCTGCAAATATGTGCATATCTCGTTTAAACAGATTTAATAATCCAACCTCACACAACTTCAGCAGATCCAGCGTCCTGTAAAACGCTCATAAATCTTCCGCTGAAGCACATATTATAACAGTATATCCTCAACAGTTCCCTGTAACTTTTCTAATGATAAAAGGCAAATATCAATAAAACTTGTATTATATACCGTTTGCAAATATGCAGATATCTCGTTTAAACAGATGTAATTCATGAACCACATGAAAATCCAGCATTTTCTTCCTGTTGAGCACTCATCTATTATCTTCCTCTGAAGCGTGTGTTCCATCAGCCAGAATCAAAAACTTCAGGATCAGAATTCCTCTCATTCACAAATCATGACGGTCACTCCGTGACAATCCAAGTAGGCGATCCATGCCGTTTAAACTGTCAGGAGATTGAGGCTCGCGCTGGATCCGCAAGGGCGCATGAGTGTAACTTCTAGGCTGCGTCCGAAACCAGGAAAATGCTGCCTCTGGAGGCTGTATACCAATGGTTCTCAACCTTTTTTTGATGAACGCCCCCCCCCCCACTTCATTATGTGACATAATTTGAAAGCGGAGACTTTGTTGTACCGAAAAAAAAAAAAAAAAAAAAAAAAACACAAAACTCAACATGTGTGTTATTTGCTTAATTTGCTCAATGCAACTTCGATGCAAATTCAGCAGGCTTACGCGTCATGAATGTGAAACCAAACCTTGCGTTTCTTAAATTCAAAGAGATGCAGGGCTATATCTGGGGCCTATAAAATGAAAATGTGAAGACAGAAGCTAATAATAAAAGTGATTTAATTCATTCATTAATTATTTTATAGTTTTAACAGTGGTATTTTTAACAAGACCATGGTAAACACATGGAAGCATGGATCTTCTTCACTACCATGGTTAGATTTAACATATCTATAAAACAAACTATGGCATTTTTGTAATTATAAACAGTAGTCCTACTCTAAACACAAGTAAAAACAATAAATAAAAATATAAATATATAGAAGTTGTAAAAAATATATATATTCCCTCACTCCACTAATGTAGCCTATGACAAATTTAATAGAGCTGAAGTAGTGATATGATAATACAACCCCAATTCCGAAAATGTTGCGACAGCGTCAAAAAATCTAATAAAAACAAAAAGGAGTGATTTGAAAATTATATTTACCCTTTGCTATATTGAAAGCACTACAACTACACATTACATGGCATTTTTCATTGTGAATTTCCTCGTTTTTTGAAAATGTACAGTCATTTCAAATCAGACGATTGCAACACGCTCCAAAAAAGTTGGGACAGTCGAGTGTTTACCACACAAGACACAATTTTGTTACATTTAGAAAGTGGAATTTCCCCCAATCATCCATTATGTAGGTCTTTAGCTGCACAGTTGTACGGGGTCTTCGTTGCCATATGGTGTGCTTCATAATGCGCCATACATTCTCAATTGGAGACAAGTCAGGACTGCAGGCAGGCCAATCTAGCACCCACACTCTCTGCTTACACAGCCATGCACTTGAAATCCAGGCAGTATGTAGTTTGACGTTGTCCTGCTGGAAAATGCAGGGACATCCCTGGAAACAACGGTGCTGGATGGCAGTATATGTTGCTCCAAAATTTGTACATATCTGTCTGCATTCATGGTGTTCTCACAGATGTGCAAATTATCCATGCCATTGGCACTGACAAACCCCTGACCCATAGAGACACTGGCTTTTGGACCTGACACTAATAACATCTTGGATGGCCCTTTTCCTCTTTGGCCCGGATAACACGACGGCTTTGTTTTTCAAAAACCTTTTGAAATGTGGACTCTTCGGACCAAAAAACACAGTTCCACTGTTTTACTTTCCATCTAAGATGAGATCGAGCCCAGAGAAGTCGGCAGCGCTTCTGAACAGTGTTGATGTAGGGCTTCTGCTTTGCATAGTAAAGTCTTAACTTGCATCTGTGGATGCAGCGGCGAGTGGTGTTCACTAACAAAGGTTTACTAAAGTTATCCCAAGCCCATGTTCATGATATCCATTACAGATGAATGCCGTTTTTTAAGACAGTGACGTCTGAGGGATCAGAGATCACGCACATTCAGAAATGGTTTTCGTCTTGCCCTTTACGCACTGAGATTTGACCAAATTCCTTGAGTCTTTTAACTATATTGTGCACTTTAGAGGGTGAAATGCCCAAAATCCTTCCAATTTGTCTTTGGGGAACATTGTTCTCAAAGTGCTGGATTATTTGCTGAAGTATCTGTTGGCAAATTGACAAGTCTCGAATGATCCTTGCTCTTGAATGACTAGGCTGTTTTTGGAGGCTCCCTATATACTATGACACAATTGCCTCACCTGTTTAACATCTCCTGTTTCACATCGCCTAGTTATTTCAACTCGTCAAATTGTTATTAGTCTTAAATTGCCCCTGTCTCAACTAATTGGTGCGTGATGCAATCATCTGATTTGAAATTACTGTACATTTTCAAAAAACAATTAAATTCACAAGGAAAAACATCATATAATGTGTAGTTGTAGTGCTTTCTATATGGTAAAGTGAGAATATATTTACAAATCACTCCTTTTTGTTTTTATTAGCATTTTTCATACTGTCCCGACTTTTTCGGAATTGGGGTTGTATTTATTTTCAATCTATTTCTGCCTAAAGTACAGTTAGTGTTACTATAGTAAATTCAAGGGTGGTGATGTAGAATACTGTGCCGAATTCAAATGGTTTCCACTCCTCGCACCGTGCTCCTCACTGATTCTCGCAAAGCTGCGATTTCAAGAGCTCAAGCTTTAAGAGCTTTGCGCTCACGCTGCTCTGTGCACTGAGCCGTATCCATCTACAGAGCCATACAGGTACATTAGCTGAGGTTGTGCCTCCGCTTGTGTATTTGATGCTGCTAAACCAGATACTTCAGATGTGTCACTAGACTTCAAAATCATATGAACCATGGTATAAATGCATACCAACATGTATAATTGAGAACCAACTGATATACTCAAAGTCTAGATAAATGTTTTAATGCGGAGGAACTTGACAATAGATTTGATTATTATGACTGATAAATGCCCCCCATTTGTAACCTAATGCCCCCCTCTCTACTAATTTGCTCTCAGCACCCCCTTGCATCCTTTGACCGCCCCAGTTGAGAACCCCTGCTGTATACGGATGTACGATGAAAATAAGGTGCTTTTCAAACTGTTCGGAGACCAGTTTTCTTAAGAGTTCCATTCATTCAAAACAGATGTCCGTTAAGCCATTACAGTTGAAGTAAGAAGTTTACATACACCATAGCCAAATACATTTAAACTCAAAACATTACCTGTCTTAAGTCAGTTAGGATCACAAATTTATTTTAAGAATGTGAAATGTCCAGGGTGTGCTAAGTGACTCAGTCAGGCCTCCTAAGCAACCAATTGGCCCGGTTACTAGGGTGGGTAGTGTCACATTGGGTTAACCTCCACATGGTCGCCATAATGTGGTTCTCGCTCTCGGTGGGGCACGTGGAGAGTTGTGCGTGGACGCGCTCAACAAGCCACGTGATAAGATGCGTGGATTGGTGGTCTCAGATGCTGAGGCAACTGAGATTTGTCCTCTGCCACCTGGATTGAGGTCACTATGCCACCACGAGGACTTAGAGCGCATTGGGAATTAGGTATTCCAAATTGGGGAGAAAAGAATGTGAAATGTCAGAATAATAGAAGAGAGAATTATTTATTTCAGCTTTTATTTCTTTTATCACATTCCCAGTAGGGCAGAAGTTTACATACACTTTGTTAGTATTTGGTAGCATTGCCTTTAAATGGTTCATACTTGGGTCAAAACGTTTTGGGTAGCCTTTCCTCAAGCTTCTCACAATAAGTTGCTGGAATTTTGGCCCATTCCTCCAGACAGAACTGGTGTAACTGAGTCAGGTTTGTAAGCGTCCTTGCTTGTACACTCTTTTTCAGTTCTGCCCACAAATTTTCTATCAGATTGAAGTCAGGGCTTTGTGATGGCCACTCCAATATCTTGACTTTGTTGTCCTTAAGCCATTTTGCCACAACTTTGGAGGTATGCTTGGGGTCATTGTCCATTTGGAAGACCCATTTGCGACCGAGCTTTAAATTCCTTGCTGACATCTTGAGATGTTGCTTCAATATGTCCACATAATTTTCCTTCCTCATGATGCCATCTATTTTGTGAAGTGCACCAGTCCCTCCTGCAGCAAAGCACCCCCACAACATGATGCTGCCACCCTCATGCTTCACGGTTGGGGTGGTGTTCTTCAGCTTGCAAGCCTCACCCTTTTTCCTCCAAACGTAACGATGGTCATTATGGCCAAAAAGTTCAATTTTTGTTTCATCAGACCAGAGGAAATTTCTCCAAAAAGTGCAATCTTTGTCCCCAAGTGCACTTGCAAACTGTAGTCTGGCTTTTTTATGGTGGTTTTGGAGCATTGGCTTCTTCCTTGCCGAGCAGCCTTTCAGGTTATGGCGATATAGGACTCGTTTTACTGTGGTCATAGATACTTGTCTACCTGTTTCCTCCAGCATCTTCACAAGGTCCTTTGCTGTTGTTCTGGGATTGATTTGCACTTTTCACACCAAACTACGTTCATCTCTAGGAGACAGAATGCGTCTCCTTCCTGAGCAGTATGATGGCTGCGTGGTCCCATGGTGTTTATACTTGCGTACTATTGTTTGTACAGATGAACGTGGTACCTTCAGGCATTTGGAAATTGCTCCCAAGGATGAACCAGACTTGTGGAGGTCCACAATTTTTTTTCTGAGGTCTTGGCTGATTTTTTAAAAGCGCATCACGTGTGCTATAAGTAAATGCCTTATTCACAATGCACTGTATGCACAATTGGTTTGATTCTATATTTTTTGAGTAAATGCGATTGCTAATGTGGACATGCCATCCATGGTTGCTGGACTACTGTGTGTACTGTTATTTCCTTCTTCCTAATATATTAACAATTTCTAAACAGAAATCTGAAGAAACTGCCATCTACCATTTAAAATACAATATTGTTTTTATGTTTTGTGTGAAATTTTGTAAATATAGTGCTAAATAAGCAATTTTATGTTTGTTATTTACTATATTAAACTGTGTGATATATCGGCATTGTATCGGCCTATGGGCCACTCTGCTCTCTGGATATCGGCATCGGCCATTAAAAACCCTTATCAGTCGACCACTAATCAAAAGAATTCAAAGGATAGTTCGGACTGCTGAGAGAATTATTGGTGCTTCCCTACCCACCCTGCTAGAGCTGTACACATCCAGAGTAACGAAAAGGGCTGGGAAAATCATTCTTGACCCCATTCACCTAGCATACTTCCTTTTCGAACTGTTGCCTTCTGACCGGCGTTACAGAGCACTGAGCACCAGAACAGCCAGGCATAGGAACAGTTTTTTCCCCTCAGGCCATCCACCTCGTGAACAGTTAAAACTGCCCCCAAATACTTTCCTTTTAGTCAACACAACCATGTGCAATATTCAATCCATCCATTCCTACTTATATCTATATTTCATTTATATTTTTTTACATATTCTGTTCGAATATTATTGTTCGAATAATATTGCTCTACTGTATATTTCCCTTTTTATTTATCTGCTATATTTTTATTTTTATGTCACTATATGTATATATATGTTTAAATGTATATGTTTGTATGTATGTATATATGGTTGCATTTTCTTTGCACTGGAAGCTTCTGTCACCATGACAAATTCCTTGTGTGTGTAAGCATACATGGCAATAAAGCTCATTCTGATTCTGATTACTCAGAGGGACAGTAGTGTTGTCTCCATATCAACATGCCTATTCAGATGCCATGAGGCAGAAGATTCATCCTGACAAAAAAAAAAAAAAAAAACATCAGCGGTGGACTTTTTTTCCCCTGGGACAATTGGATTAGGCAGTATGATCCTGAATGAGGGTAGTTTGTAAGTTTTAGAGCAACTAATATTTGGAAGTTGAAACTTACAACTTTAAGACCCCATGAAATTGCCTGATGATTGATGTTTTCTTTCCTGTCTTGACGTATTTCCTATTGAAACAGGAAGTTTAGGCGGAACCTCATGTACTGAAGGGATTTTGTTTTAAATATGCAGTGGCAGGGGGAGGGACATTTGCATTCTAGAGAGCATTTGATCTCTCTAGATAGATCCGTGTAGTGCAACATTAGTCACTGATATTTTGTTCCAATTTCCCTGAAGAGAACGACTACATTTTGAATGCGAAATCTGCTAAAAGGTTTATTTGGTCAACTTTAAGGGCACACTAGCATATAGTTGGCCTCAACGCTATTACACATGGACTAAAACCAATAAATGCACTAAAATTTTGATTTGATGGGGTCTTCAACTCAAATATTGCTTTAACCCTGAAGTCTACCTATGGCAAGATTTGACTTTCTAATCCATTTAACTCACTTTAGGTACTGGCACTGCAAGTTGTTCAGTGACAAACTAAGTAAATGCTGCCATGCACTGCATTATTTATGTCGAGCTAAAAATAGTATTAGAACATCTGACATGATATGAAAAAAGCCATTTAGCATAAAAAAAGTCACACAGATCTGGGTTGTATACATAAAATGTTAGCCCCCTACAGACAATAGCATGAAATTTCAACTAATATATATTACACAGTACTACATACTGTTATATGTAGAAGATTCTGCACTTTGATTATATTGCAGTTATTGTGGTGTAAAAAAAGGCACAAATGATTGCACAACCTTTATTGCACAACTCTTTGTGACCGAGTTTTCAAAGGGAAAACTAGTAAATGACTCCAAATGAGCGATTTAATGATTCCTCTTTATGCATCTGGTAGCAATGCATCCAGGTTATCAACATTATCTTGCTGTATTTATTTATGAGGCAACAAGGTGGGCTGAAAGACTAGAGAGGAGCTAAAAGGGGACACATTTTCTATAGGCAAAGTGCAAGGGAAAAGGTTCAGTCTTTTCCACTTCACTGAGCTGATGTTGTCTTATCCAAGGTGACATACCTGTACATTTTCACTACACGGACAGTCCCCGCTGAAGCAAGGTTTAGTGTCTTGCCCTAGGGCACAAGCTAATCCATGTGCCTAGTCTTTTAAATGTGCCCTCCATTTACAGTTAAGCCATGGAGAAAATGTTTAAATCTTTATTTATCTGCAAAAGACCTGGGCCAGTGGAAGTTGCTATGAACTTATTACAGGGACAAATTCCCTGGAGAAACCTGGACTTAAATGCCTTGCTCAGGGGAACAATGTTGATGGCTTAAGGCCTGCTGCCTTTGGGGAAGGAATCAACAACCTTCCGATTACCAGAACACAGCCCAACACAACATTCCTTAATTACATGAATAGTATGGAATATAACAGATGCAGTACCATAATCATAAAATAGCAACCCATATTCTCACACATCAAGGAAACAAAAGGTAAAGCATCTGTATATATACAGATATAATTTCTCCTTCAATCTCATCAGTCCTTCTTTTTCAAGAAATATTAATAGTAAAAAATGCCATTGCTTTACCCTAAAATGAGAAAACCACAGAAAACTGGTTAAATTAAGTTCTCAGAGCAGTCTTGCAAAAAAGGAGCATTGAAGAGTTGCAAGCTTTTTGAGCAATGCTCTTTCAAATATGGAAATGAGACAAACAGGAAGCCGGAAATGGAAGCAAGTAGTGACAGTTAAATCAAAGATAGGAAGATAGGAAGAGGTGAGAACAGAAGAACCGGGAGCTGACTGAGAATGGATCTGCATCTCATTTGAGGCCTAATGAATTACCTCATCCTCATCCTCCACCCTCCCCGGCCCCTCCCCAGACTCATTGGAAACCCAGAGTAAACACCAGCTGCTGACTCAAAGCCAGAGAAAGACTGCGGACTGTGGTGGTGCTTTAAAGTTCTTGCTGTCTAGCTTTGTATTTAGTGTTATATGTCAAAACAAATTCACTTAAGCTCCTCAGATTCAAGTCTGAGGTGCTACCCAGTGCACTGTACAATTACACGACTAGGTTACTGCATACTCAATGAATTCACTCAAGATTTTGCCATTATGGTTATACAACACACACAGGACCTCAAACTTATCATGGCTTATATTGTACATTGCGTTACATTGTGGTCAGAAGGGAAAAGAATGCAGCGTATTAAAAATGTGATGGTTATGACATCTCCATTCAAGCCAACCACGGTTTGAAACAGTGGTGCACGCTTAAGATAATTATGGTAACCTGAAGGAAGAGCAGAGAGCATTTCTGAGCGTTCTTTCATTGAGTTGGCCAGCAAGTCTTAATATAATGACAAAATACAAGGCATTATATTTTGATTAAGACAATTATAATTTTTTTGTAACAGACTAAGTTATAACAGCCTATAATAATGAATATGAGAGAAACAGGAACAACAGCGACATGCAATGCAGCAATCAAAGACTTCTGTCTGACATACTGTATATGTACAAATATACAGTATGTCTCTATATACCTGTACATATGTCTACTGTATTTTCCACCTAGGAAAAAAAATTTCACTCAAAATTTCATTTTCTTCTTTTTTTTCAATTTTCCTCTACACTTTGTGTCACTTTTTCCCCATCGCTCTTGGTGTGAATAGGACTTTAGAAGCTGCTATCTACCAATTTTCCAAACATTCCCTGTCAGAACAAGGATGTCTGCCATTCAGTGACCACTTTCATTGATAAATGCTACCGTCCCTCTCAAAACCACAGCCACAATGAGATAAAACAGAAGCGTGTGGTTTGAACCCAGCAGAAGGTCCCTTGGGTCTATAGCTACCACAAAGCACTTCCATGTTCCTTCCAAAGGAAGAGCTTCACAGGAAGTAACAAGGCCTCTATATGTGGCAGCACTTCACACAGATGAAAGTCATTGTTGTTGTTCATGGATGGAGGCCATTCATAACTTCCTGCTCTGTCACTATGTAAGCAGTCCCCCCTGGAGACTAGAGCAATGTGTTAAATAGTCAAAGACTTTTGTTATACAAGTAGCCTGTATGGGAGCTTCTTTGCCTCTAACAAAAAAATGTAACACAAAATCAGCATATTAAATGTACAGAATTTAACCATCTAAATAGGGCTGCACAATTAATCGAAATAAAATTTAAAATCGCTATATGACCTTGTGTGATTATTAAACTGCAAAAGGCTCAGACTGCTCCTTCACGTACAAGCAGGCGAATATCGGTGCCCTCGTGGCCTTAAACAAATCGGCCAAACGGGA
This sequence comes from Myxocyprinus asiaticus, assembly GCF_019703515.2. Lineage (NCBI taxonomy): Eukaryota > Metazoa > Chordata > Actinopteri > Cypriniformes > Catostomidae > Myxocyprinus > Myxocyprinus asiaticus. The sequence goes on from NC_059359.1 coordinate 14,961,447, forward strand.
AAATGTATCTGCTGATGTGATAATTAAAAAAATTCTGAATTTATCGGCCACAGCAATATATCGGTCGACCACTAGTTTTCAGTGGTTTGACTGTTTAGAACTCTTTGGTTTAACTAGACCGCATAGCAATGCCCTGTGCAAGTTAAGATTTTATTACAGAAATATATAGCTATTCTATAAAAATCAATATAATATTATAATACAATAATATAATATTTAAGTTGACTTGAGTTTCAAAAAATTATGATGATGAATACTGGGCTGAGACCCCTATCACAAAGTGGACAAAAACAAGTACACAATTAAGCAAATATTGTGTAAAATAAGTGTTCATTTAATTTCATTTTATCAGCCACCTTGACTAGATATTATAGTCTAGATGTTATGCATCTATATATTAACAGCCATTGAAAATATCGGTCACCACTATACGCAATTTCACAATCTGCAAAATTATTTATATGACAATTCATTCAAATCAGAAACCATCACACAGGTTCACATTAAGCCAGCATGCATGACCTAAATATAACAATTAGGGGCGTGGATGCAGCTTCATTTAAACGCAATAGTTTTTATTAGGGGTGTAAATCGCCAGTTTCATCACAATACAATCTTGTATCAATTAGGTCTGTCAATTGGACAGAGAAACTAAATTTACATTTTTACCTTAAATATTTTCAAAATTCAAATAATATTCCAATTTTAAAGTCAGCTGATTTTTAAATTGACGTTGTTTCCTTAGTCCACAAGAGGGGGCATTAAATACATAAACCATACAGCACCATTATATTATTGCAAAGAACATTCCTGGCTATTAAAAAAAAAAGAGCATTCCCTTTTCAACTAACGTGCAAAAATAAATAAATAAAAAGTTTTAGTCTGTCCATATTTTCAAATGTTAAGTCAAAAGTAAAATCGGGGGCCTGGGTAGCTCAGTGGTAAAATACGCTGGCTACCACCCCTGGAGTTCGCTAGTTCGCTAGTTCGAATCCCAGGGTGTGCCGAGTGACTACAGCCAGGTCTCCTAAGCAACCAAATTGGCCCGGTTGCTAGGGAGGGTAGAGTCACATGGGGTAACCTCCTCATGGTCGCTATAATGTGGTTTGTTCTCGGTGGGGCGCATGGTGAATTGAGCGTGGTTGCCGCGGTGGATGGCGTGAAGCCTATGTCTCCGTGGCAACGCACTCAACAAGCCACGTGATAAGATGCACGGATTGACTGTCTCAGACGCGGAGGCAACTGGGATCCGTCCTCCGCCACCCGGACTGAGGCGAATCACTATGCGACCACAAGGACTTAGAGCGCATTGGTAATTGGGCATTCCAAATTGGGAGAAAAAGGGGAAAAATCCAAAAAAAAAAAAAAAAACAATTAAATCAGGGGGGTAAATGCTTCATTAGGCAGTCCAAGTGGTGTTACACTTGCACTGATGCCACAGTATACTACCCAAGACCCAAGCTTCGTGGCTGAATTTGGCTGAACTCTGTGGTGAAGCGGCTCAGACTCTGAGCACAGGCCAGGGACTGTTCAAACAGACAGAACACAACAGACTGGAAGCAAACACGAGGATCTTGAGACACGCATTTCCAAGTTGAACATCTTTCCTGATAAAGCGTTTAAAAAACTCATTGCTTAATCTGAGAAACGCTTATAAAGAGAGCAAGACGCAACGGCAAAGTACCTCCAACTACTGTAAAAGGCTGTTCACACCGAATGCTTTTGCAACCATCCATTTGTTTTTCTATGTAAACGAGCTAGACGAACGTCTTTGTTTCTCTTTGTTTTTGTTTATTCAGTGTCTCGTGCAGGAGCACTGTTTTTTAGTTGCTCTGTCTAATTAAAAAGAACTTTAAAAAGCATCTTGAGACAACTACTTTCTGTAAAACTGTATTTGTTGCGCTGTGTCAAGCCTTTTTTAGCACAAGAAATGTGATCGATCTGAAGTCACTGTCAGTGCTTGGTAGGCACGCATCCAAAATTCGAATGCACGGTTTAAACATGTGAATGTGCTTTGGTTTTTCTTAAATTTGACAAATATACAAATTTCGAATTTTAATTTGACAGCCCTAGTCGATACCTCAAAGTCTGCCACGATGCAAATTTTGGGGCCTGCGATCGATATTACGTTATTATGTGCCTATTTTACACAATCAGTTACATTTATTATCTCACAAATGCAACCAAAATATAATTTGAATATTTTACTGAGCTCTCTGACTTCAGTCTTCAGTTCTTGAAAGTACTTCCTGTACTTTAGTATTTGAAAAAAATAATACTGGCAAAAAGAATTATATAAAAAATAGTCACATACATGTGATCATCAATCGTTTGACAGATAACTGCCTTGTGGAATGAGGTAAACACTAGTGACAATTTCTCATCTCTACAACAGTCAAGCAAGTCTTTCAGTCCAAATTTCTTGACTACATCTTCCACAGTTGTGTTAAAAAATTCTGTTACAGTTTACTGTGATAAATGTTAGTAAGGGTATTTATGTGTAGATGTGAAAAGTCTTGTAATTGATGTTGGTGCAGGGCAGGTGTTTTCTCTTTCCCTCATCAGCGCCGTTCAGAATTTCACTGCTGTCGAGCCATTTGACACATTCTGAATCGCTCCATTGAGCTTTTAAAAAGTAGACCACATGTATAGGGGTGGGCGATATACTGGTAAACATGCTTTTGAATCTAGGGAATCTTAAACTGGAGTTAAATGCACATACACTGTCCTTTTTATATATAGTCTTTCCTGTTGAATTTATATTGCTTATATGTATGTTATGAGTGGTGATGTTTCCATCATTCTTAATCTCTTAACTGTTTCTAGATTCTTGATTGTGAAGCACTTTGGTCAAGTTGTTTCTAAATGTGTTATATAAAATAAATTGAATTGAATTGAATGATAAACCGGTAGAATTTGCCAACCGGTATACATTTGGATTATAGTCTCTATTGCGGTAATGCAAAATTGCCACACGAGAAATGTGTACAGCATATAAAACAAACGCATTACACACTCTGTCAGATAAATGGAGGATGGTGGAGGGACTGCTCGTTCCTCAAATTCATTTGAATGAGAAGATGAGAGGAGATTACCGTCAAAGCAAATTCAATGACATTCATCCTGCGCTCCAAACATGCCTCCCATCCAAACACGCACAGCTGTGTTTTGTGCGAGTGTTGCGTATGCAGTCTGAAACACTTAAGTGCACGCGAATACTGAAGTCATCCCATTCCCTTATTAGTGCTCCTGTGACAGAAAAAGTGCAGATCACACCCGTTACTCATTCTGGTTTCTCTCGATGTCAAGTGGGTTTTTAAAATACACACCAAAACCCTTTCTAAAATTCTGTTCGAATGATGTTTGATATCAGGAAACAAACCGGCCATATTTTCTTTCAGATATTTTATTTTGTTCTTTTTAGATATTAACTAAAACACAAAGAGCCTAATTAAGTGTTTTATTTATGGATAATTTTTTATTTATATGTTATTTAACTTTTTGCATTGCTTTGAGAAGATGTTAAGTTTCTTGAGGAACGTTATAATAATAATTACAATAATAACAATAACAACAACAACAACAAGAAAAAGAAAATTGGTTTATTTTATTAAACACTTAATGGTTTAAGCATTTATTTTTGTACTTCGACTATGTTTGTCAAGTTCAAATTAAAGAGAAATTTGAAGATGAAGAAGTTTTCATTTATAAATTATTTAATTCACTGACTGGATTTTCTCCTAAGCAACCAAATTGGCCTGGTTGCTAGGGAAGGTAGAGTCACATGGGGTAACCTCCTCGTGGTCACTATAATGTGGTTCGTTCTCGGTGGGGCGCGTGGTGAGTTGAGCGCGGCTGCCGTGGTGGATGGCGTGAAGCCTCCACACGTGCTATGTCTCCGTGGCAACGCGCTCAACAAGCCACGTGATAAGATGCACGGGTTGATGGTCTCAGACGCGAAGGCAACTGGGATTCATCCTCCGCCACCCGGATTGAGGCGAATCACTACGCGACCACAAGGATTTAAAAGCGCACTGGGAATTGGGCATTCCAATTTGGGCGAAAAAAAAAGAAATAAATAAATAAAAATAAAAAATTCACTGACTGGATTACTCAAAATTACACATAACGACATGGCTTGATATATAATAAAATTTTACTGATTTTTCAGAAAAATTTAACTATATTGTGATATATATTGTTATCATGATAAAAAATTAATCATATCATGATATAGGATTTTGGTCATATCGCCCACCCCTATGAAGAATTCAAATGGTCGCTTTACGCTATCCTGTAATCGAAGCTCGCAACCCAGATCGATGGATCGTTACACCCCTAGTTTTAGTAACCGATGCCATTGTAGAAATTCAGTATTCACAGTCTGCCAGGATTAATGTAATCCCAGGGTGAAAGTGTCCAATAACAGGACCGTTGGTTATTCAAGTTTTTGAGACGTTATAGACATTGCAGCTGATTTTCTAGAAAGATGAATACATAATTCTGATTAAAAGTAAATAGTCAGCATCATCAAATCACTGCCAATCATGTTAGAATAAACATTTTAATTCTAAAATTCTGAATCTATGTATGGATTATCATTGTCCCATGTCTGCCAAACATGTTGAGTGGTCCAAACATCATCTGCAGCCTGAAACTGAACTTTTGGTTGGATTTTAGGAGCGAATGCACTTAGCTGCATAGGAAAGACATTGGATGCACACTTAGTGAATTACTTAACCTCCCGTATGCTGTCTGTCTGCACTAAGGTTGCGGGATATACCGGTACTAACAAAATATTGTGATACCAAAAATATATACAATATCATCTTGTTGCTAATTTCGGTACCATATTACAGTATGTTGCCATTAGCAAAATCTTATGAGACGTGACAGTTTTGAGATTAAATCAATGACAATTTGAAAATAAAATGTAAAAATGGGACGGGAGTATTGAATCCAGCATTAATGGGAAGCTTGATATAACTAACCCATCACAAAAAAAAGAAAAAAGAAGAACTCAAAGGTCTGTCAAAATAAAAGTCTGTCAAAAAAATGTATGACAGATAAATATAACTACTGTATAAAAATGTAATATTCAAAAAGTAGCCATAATACTCATAAAAAAGTTATTATTATCATTATTATATTATTATTATATTATATTATTATTATTATCAACGTTATTACATTATTATTATCTGTAAGCAATTTCACATCAAATCAAGCAAGTGTACTGAATATCAGTATGTCGCCATAGCAGCCTTGTGCCTAAGGTAATGTAAGGCTGGCACCAGGATGTCTACACCCAAAAGGCACCATTTCTGGTAAAAGTCAAAGAACTCTGCAAGAACCAGCATCATAGAACTCTTTCACAAAAGCTGAAATCTACACCTGAACATCACCACGTGTGATAAATTGCAAATCACCTTTGCATTGTTTTACAAAGCTGAAATCTTCACCTGAATATCACCACAATGTGATAAAATTCAAATCACCTTGCTGCCCCCACTTCTCTCTCTCTCCCCCTTCTCCCCTTCAAAAGCTCAGGACCAATACAAAGACACAAGATTTATATGTAAAAATATAACAAATACCATGAAAACAAAGAATGCCACTGTATGTGTTTGATATTATTTAAGAGGTCTCTGTGCGACTGGTATAATGGTCTCTTTCCCATGTCGGTAAAACTAATGGTGACAAAGTTATAAGGTCTTTGCCAAATACTGCATTATTCTGGAAGTCTATCCCCCTCCTTGACCTACAATTTAAATGATCTCCTGTATGTTAATAAGGTTAAATCCCAGGAAGTCAAGAACCCATTCACCCCAAAATTCTCATTGTTCAAAGGATAATACCATTTGGTACACAATGTTTTCTATTTGGTACTTAAGGAGAGATGGCAGAGGAGCTCGGGAAATCTGTAGTCCGGTCTCCCGCACAATTGCTGTGTGTCACTTTCTATTGACAGTTATGCTACTTTGACTTGTCTTTTATTTTTAGAAATGTTTGTTTATTCTGATTATGTGTGAAATTGGCTTTGATTGATTTTGTAACTTATGTTTTAAATCCAACCTGGCAAATAAATTGTTACTTTTTGATTTATTCTGTATTCCTTCGAAATAATTTATCGCTGGTAGATTCGAGGGATGCCTTTTGTTACCGCAAACGTATGTCCAGGATAATGATCATTACTGGAGCTTATGAATAGGTGAAAACCACGTAAGACTACCAGTCACTGCTTATCACCGTCTTAGCAAGTTGTATGAAATGTGACTAAATAAAACTATCATCTGGTTATGAGCAAGCAGTAGGTGGCTGAACCAGATGATATTAGTAAACCCTGCAACCTCTGACTATGAATGGACTGGCGATTTTGTGTTCGTGAGATCTATGCAATTAATCGGCTGGCATATGACTCCAAGCGACAATCAGGACCCGAATGAAAGGATAATGAATGTTAGGATGATTCAGAGTAATCAATAACTTAAAAAGATTACACTAAAAGAATGATCAGAAATCAATTAGAGCTAAAACCTAAATTAGAGGTTCTACTTAAATTGGAGTCTGATTAATATCAAATTGGAGCCAGATAAAATTAATAATGGAGTCAACTGATAAAGTGCAAATTAATAATAAGTGTTTTTGCTTCAGCACTCAGAAAAGACAGAACAACGCAGAAACCTTCAGGGGCCATTCTATTGGAATCCAACATCAGACCAATAGTTTTGGTTTATACCCCTTCCCTTTTTTACAGTAATCAGATGTTTTTCATTAATGTTTTCATTAATACCGTGAAGCTCTGTTGTGCAGCATTTTCTTTTACCAAAAATAATATAGCAATTTTTTGTTTAAAATGTATTATTATATTTTTATTTGATTAAAGCTGTATATGTATTAATTTGATTAAACACCATTTGGTCATAACATTTCATTAAAACATTTAACATGGAATCCAGAAAAATTAAAACATAAAATGCAAAATTTGTATCTGTAAGACTTGCAGTTCTTTTAATCAAGTAATTTTCTGTGTAATTATCAAAAATCAGAGGCTTTTTATTTGCTTCCTAAGTATCGATACCGAGGTACAAGGGCTGGTATCGTACCGAAGCTAAAATTTTGGTATCGGAGCAACCCTAGTCTGCACTGGTCTCAGAACAGTTTGAAATGCACCTTATTTTCATCCTAACTCCATATACATTTCTCCAGCAACATTTTTCATTTTTTGGCTGAATACATTTATTCTCAGTGTGAAAATGGCACCAACAATCATCCGTGCGATTATCTTATCAGCCAATCGTGTGGCAGCAGTGTGGTGCATAAAATCATGCAGATACGGGTCAGGAGCTTCAGTTAATGTTCACATCAACCATCAGAATGGGGAAAAAATGTGATCTCAGTGATCTGGACCGTGGCATGACTGTTGGTGCCAGATGGGCTGGTCTGAGTATTTCTGTAACTGCTGATCTCCTGGGATTTTCATGCACAAAAGTCTCTAGAATTTACTCCGAATGGTGCCAAAAACAAAAAACATTCAGTGAGGGGCAGTTCTGCAGATGGAAATGCCTTGTTGATGAGAGAGGTCAACGGAGAATGGCCAGACTGGTTCGAACTGACAAAGTCTACGGTAACTCAGATAACCGCTTTGTACAATTGTGGTGAGAAGAATAGCATCTCAGAATGCTATTCTGAGATGCGGGTTGGTGCTGTTTTGGCAGCACGAGGGGGACCTACACAATATTAGGCAGGTGGTTTCAATGTTGTGGCTGATCGGTGTATGTTTCAAAATTACAATTAGTAAAACTTCTTAAATTAGGAACAAAATACTGAGTGCACCTTTAACTTGCTAACACCATGAGCAGGATGGCAGAATATGAACAAGAATATGATTTGCAAATGAAACATCTGATCTGAACTACCTGATGGAGAACTCAAAACATGTACTCAATACATATAAACCATTAGTCAATAATCAAACTAAAATCACTATTTTTGTTTGGGCAAAGGAAGGGTCATACGACAGGATCTTGTTTATTTGTTGAGCTGTTCGTATCCGTATTAGCTAATGCAAGCTGTGTGCTGCTGGTTCCATGGTAAAAGCAACAGACCAAAAATAACAACTATCAAAAACCTGTAAAGTCAGCATCATTCTAAAGTTTGACATATCCATTAGAGCGTTCCAATAAATCCATTACTGTAATATCCAAAATTGATTTCATCTTCTGTTTGTACATCTAAATGCATCAACTTTGGAACTTATTGACATTTTGCTTTGTGCTTCGTCAAGACTTTCTAATGTGCACTAAAGTAAAAAAAAAAGAGCTGGCACGGTGGGTAGTGCATGTGCTCGTGTAAAGAGTCTTGTGCTCCAAGAGACAGTTCATCTAAAAGTTAAAATTCTGTCATCATTTAATCACCCTCCTGTTGTTCCAAATCCAAATGGAACACAAAAGATGTTAAGCAGAATGTTAGGTAGTTAAAGTCTCAGTCCCCATTCAATTTCATTGTACAGAAAAAATATAGACAACTTTCTTCAAAATTTTTCCTCGAGTTCCACAGATGAAAAAAGGTTATACTGGTTTAGAACAACATGAGTGTGCATATATCATGACAGAATTGTAATTTTGGATGAATTAACCCTTTAAGGGGACTCAGGAATCCAACCTGCTTCATGTGACGATCCCATTCCCCCTCTCTCTCTCTCTTTTACTTTGCTCTCTATTCTCCTTCTACCCTATACAATAAAGGGCCTTAAAAATGAAAACAAAGTACAGTATTAAGCCTGCATGTATGACAACAATGCACTTGAAACTCAGGTCAGTGGCATTTAGTTGCGTCATCCTGGCTCTGACGTTACAAATCAGCTGACTGTGATTAGTCTGACTGCTTCATGATATGATCATCTCACTTCCAGTCCTCTCAGAAGAACCAGACTGTAAATCCTGCCTTTGACAACACACAGGGAGTCTAAAGTGGAGTACAACTGTTTCAGACTAAAATTAAGACGTCAAGATGTCAAAACATGAGATTCTAACAGAGAGAGAGAGAGAATTAGGGGAAAGAGTGACAAACAGGAAAGTCCCTGATTGCATTCCCAGGCTTCCTGTGCTTTGCTTGACTTTACTTTACTTTATTTATTACGATAACACACATTAATCAACATTTCTGTAAATGTGCCAGTACTAGCCGACTGGCTATTTTTCAACTGCAGTCCTTTGGCAAGATGATATGAGAACCATTAAAGTGATGACATTTACAAACAGAGACAAAAAGCCTTAAAAGACAGCACCAGCAACTAACAAGAGTTGTAAAGACAGAAACACAAGCCATGCAAAAAAGCAGCGGAAACATTGGTACAATAATACAGCAGCAACAACAACACCATTTCTACACTTATAGTCATGCAAATAATACGAACACAACAAAACGTAGCCAAGCAATACAAATAATAAGCATTTTTGTTACAAACTGACATGCGGTGCAGCAATAAACAATAGCTATAACAACACAGAGTTATAGGATACAATTATAAATAATCATAGCAGATTGTTTACAAAATACTAATAGTTACTCCATACATATCCAAGCCAAGGAAGGCCGACCCTCCTGGCAATGTACATGGGAAAAGTTAGCAGATAGATAATATTAAAATGAGCAATAGGGGGCCTGGGTAGCTCAGTGGTAAAAGACACTGGCTACCACCCCTGGAGTTCGCTAGTTCGCTAGTTCGAATCCCAGGGCGTGCTGAGTGACTCCAGCCAGGTCCCCCTAAGCAACCAAATTGGCCCGGTTGCTAGAGAGGGTACAGTCACATGGGGTAACCTCCTCATGGTTGCTATAAGTGGGGCATGGATGCCATGGTGGTTGGTGTGAAGCCTCCGCGCGCTGTCTCCAAAGCAACGCACTCAACAAGCCACGTGATAAGATGCACAGGTTGACGGTCTCAGACGCAGAGGCAACTGGGATTCGTCCTCCACCACCCATATTGAGGCAATTCACTACATGACCACGAGGACTTAAATGCACATTGGGAATTGGGCATTCCAAATTGGGAGAAAAAGGGGAAAAAATCCAAAAAAAGAAACAATCCCCTCTCAGAACAGATCATTTAGATCTGTTGTTTAAGTTTTTTTGTTTCATGAAAGTACTAAGTGGTGGGGGAGCCTGACCATTCAGGATCTTACACATCAGGCAAGCGTCAGTGTATTTTATAAGATTTTCACAGCTAAGAATGTCATATTTGCCAAGAAAATTGGATTTTCTGTCTAACACCTTGAGAGCCTGCTTGTACAGAGAAAGAATCAGCTTTAGTGTTGTACCTTTTGCTAGAGTCCAGCTTGTCATACAGTATTTTAAGTGGGACAAGATCATTGCATTCATATATAATTTTGCTGCTGATGTTGTTAGATTTACTTTCATTACTTTCTTGTTTTTTTAAAAGGATAAAGGTGGAATCAAGGATAAAACATTTGACCTTTCAACTTAACACCACCTAAAAGACAAAATGACAAAGAATGTGGCTTATGTATTTAAAAAAGGCTCTTCCAGGTTCTTCAGTGCTTAGTAAAAAATAGCTCTGTTCCTAAACTTAGTGATCATTTTTTTTTTCATACAATGACAGTGAAAGAAGAAAGAGTCGATGATGACAGAATTGTCATTTTAGGGTAAACTATTCTTTGGGGCATCATAGGTGCGCTCCAGATGCAAAGACTGTTCCAATTGGCTTACATCAACGTTACGCTGTCATATACAATACCTCACTATGGCCAAATTATAACGGAGCATTGCATGCATCCTGCATGGATAAGGCATTCTAAGAATGCATCGTTACAGATTTTGTACGAAATTCAATCCAAGATGCCAACCATATTCCTATTAAAATCCTGCAAAGTCTTTGTTGTAACAGAGATGATGGCAGTGCGTTTGGTGTCCTCTGTCATATTCTGATGCGGATGCAGGGGAAAGGGAAACTCTCTTTCTGTAAGCACTCCATGTCTGAGCACTGCGATTTACACCGAGTGCTACACGGGAAAGGACACCTGACGTGATTCCATCTGTATGCAGACATGAGCCCTGAATCCTGACACACTGTTCCTTCCTCTATCTTTCGCTCGTTTGTTTCTCTGCTGAACAGAAGACACACATTCAGAGAGGAATGTTTAACATTCTTAGCACGCCGTGACCACACCAGAAAACACAGCGTCTGCTGTCAAATGACTGACAGGAATGTTGTGACCACACTTAGGTAGCTAGGCCTCTATTACGAAACCAACATCACAATCCTATTTTGAAATGTTGGTACATTTTTGACCAGATAACATAGGAAGATATACAGCTGGCATATTTGTTATTAAGAGGAATAAGATTACCACTGCTACACAGGGAATTTATCAAATCCTTTATCCAATCCAAACTTTTATATTAATTGTGCAAAGCAAAATAGATGAATAATAGAGGTAGACTGATATATCGATTTTACCGATTAATCGTTGCCGATAGTAGCTTTTTGGAACTATTGGTTATCGACAAAAATCAACAGCGATAGTTGCCAATAGTGTAGTACGTGTATTTCGGGCTTGTTTATGGTTAAAAGTCCCACGTTACACACCAAATCTTAATTTTTTCTTGTTATTATTGGGATTTTGGTTGCAAAATAAACTGCATCTGAGATTTTATTTATTTTGTTCTCTTGTAACCTCTTGTGCCCATCATAGTGAGGTAAGACTAAGAACATTTTAACATTCTAAATATTATAAACTGATCAATCGGTTATCTGCCTTTACAACCACCTTTGTTATCGTTATTGGCAAAATACTAGTGGTCGACTGATATATCGCTGAGGGTGATAAATCGGCCAATATTCTGACTTTTTTAATTATCGCATCGCCGATAAATTTGTCCATTTGGCCAACTGTTTTTCTTGAGGGTGCCGAAAAATCCAGCGTTTTCTTCCCATTGAGCACTCATTTAATATCTTCCTCTGATCTGTGTATTCTATCAGCCAGAATCAAAAACTTCCATATCAGGATCAGAAGTTCCTCTGATTCACAAATCATGACGACAATCCAAGCAGGCGATCCAGGCCATTTAAACTGTCAGGAGGTTGCTGGATCCGCACAAGCGCGTGAGTGCAACTTTAAGGCTGCGTCTGAAACCAAGAAAATTCTGCCTCCGGCGGCTGTATACAGAGGTAGGATGAAAATAAGGTGCTTTTCAAACTGTTCGGAGACCAGTTTCCTTAAGAGTTCCATTCATTTAAAACAGATGTCAGTTAAGCCATTAACTGATTAGGCAGCAAGCAAGTCAGCTGCCTGCGTTTTTGGATGCAGCCCAAGGTAAAAACGCTTCACGTGTGCTATAAGAAAATGTCTTATTCGCTATGCACTGCATGTACAATTGGTTTGATTCGGTACTCTTTGAGAAAACGTGATTGCTAACGTGGACATGCCATCCATGTTATTTACTATATTAAATTGTGTGCTATATCGGCATTGTATCGGCCTATCGGCCACCCTGCTCTCTGGATTTCGGCATCGGAATCCCATATCGGTCGACCACTACAAAATACTCTATCGGCCGACCTCTAATTAATACATTCAGAAAGCTTATTTGACGTACAATATTTGGGTGGTTGGTATGGAGCCAGAATGATCTCAAAAAGAATATATTTACAAAATACAGTTCATAAATGCACAGCACAATTCACAAAATCTGATTCATAAATTCTAAATACAATTCATAAATATGCAAGTGAGGGCACAAATATTTTCCCAATTGCCCACACAAATACTTCTCACTTAAACGAATTAAGAATGTATTTACAAATACGAATCTATCAAGTTCTTGAATTAATTTGCATCAAAACATTTGTGAATGTTGTTACATTTATATATGGATCGTTGAGTCTGCATTTGCAAATCGTCACGTGTGTGGATCACTTTGGATTTGTGTGAGGATTTTTTTTAGACTTTTTGTTTTAGGAAGTCCGATAGATTTGGCTATTTTAACAACGAAAACATGACGGAAAGCTGTTGTGTAGTTTTCTGCACTTCAAACAAAGCCAGAAAACCCGGAACTTATTTTTTTTTATCGCCTTTCAACCATATAGAAGACTAAAGAGGAGCGCTGTGGCTGCAGTCGGCCATATGCTGGACACGTGGTTTAGTGTGTTTGAGAAACATCCGAGCGGATTGAAGACTAAATCGATCACGATATCATCACAGCTGTTCCAGCAGAGACATAATAATGAGTTATCACCAGAGAACAAGAAATAACTTGACATAATCAGAGTGGAGTGCTGCTACTTATATTGGTTTTCATACTTCAATAAAGCATTATCAAACTTCTCGGGGGATATTGTAATTACCGTTCAGTTTGCCGAAGTGTTTAATTAATAAGGTAAAGTTGCTGTAAATGTTTAGGTACACAGTGCTGGTTATGAATGTATAATCATCACCATTAGCACTGTCTTTACTGCCAAACAAAGAAAAAACAATAATGAAAACGGCTTATGATTGTAGGATTAACTGTTATTACATTGCATGTTGCTGCATATTTCTTGTTTAATAAAATGTATTTCATCCCCATCATTACTAAATCCCCCTTCTTTGTGTTTTTTTTTTTTTTTTGTTTATAGTTTTATTCTATGTGTACTATTTTAACCCAGGGCTTGACATTAATGCTTGTCTGCGACAAGTGGATTTTTAAAGGGGCAAGTGAAAGAGAATTTTATTCGTCCGACCGGACAAGAAGCCTGATTAGAACATCAATTACGGAAAAAATAGCTGGCTATATTTGTAATATAGCCTAGGCCTGTGTCACTTATTAGGAACTGGGCATGAAATTCAGCGGGGGATTGCGCACAATTTTCCCCCCGCTTTCTATCGTAATATTAGAATCAACGCGACTGATCAGGTGCTACTGTTTCTCTCGCAACATTCCCCGGCTCAATGGACAAGTGTCAAATTAAGAGTGAACATACACAAAATGCATTTGATGTAAACAGCCCACAAGACAACTGACAACCTCATGCAGGCCACTGAAAATTCTGAACGGGCCGGATTTGGCCAGCAGGCTGCCAATTGGATAGGCCTGCTGCTATAGTGCAACGCATGACATTGGAGTGATCTGATTTTGCCTTATCACATTGTGTGGCTCATATTACAGCACCTTTCACACGAAAGGCAGAAATTAGTGGTGCACCGATCAGGAAATCTGAGGCCGATACCGATCTCCGATGTTTTAACACTAAGATCAGCCGATATTATTTTTAAAGTGCCTTTAAAGTGCACACTTTTTCATGCTATTTTGTGCAGGTATATGTTTATGCCCCATACAGTAAAATTACAGTAACACTTTACAAAAAGGTTCCATTTGTTAACAATATTTAACAACATTATTGTAGTTAACATGAACTAATGAACTTAATTTTAGTTACAACATATACTATTACATTTTTTAAATCAAAAGTTGTATTAGTAACATTAATGCACTATGAACTAACATGAACTAAAAATGAACAATTGTAATTTTATTAACTAACATTATAATTAATAAAGGCTGTAAAAATATATTGTTCATGATACCTAATGCATTAACTAATGTTAATGAATGGAACCTTTTTATAAAGTCACATTAACTGAATTGCTAACATTTATTTGTTTTGAAACAAATTGAATAGCTCTGTTGTCAATATCAAAAGGTCATTGTGATGTACTGGTAAGCAGTAAAAACCATGAGAGCATCATACACAGCAGAGATACATTAAAAAATAAGAAAAATAGATCCATCACAAGCTCTAAAACTGCTCCAGTGAGAAATCATAAATATCTATGATTTGTTTACTGTCTTTGGCATTTTGCTGTAACACAAATCACTAATTATTAAGCAAATGCATGAAGACATGGTGCCATAATGGTTAAAATGTAATTGCTGTGATTAGTGGTAATGTAACCAGCATTAATCTGATTTAAATTGGAATCCTCATAGAATATCGCTGAGATGAATGACTGATGAAATATTGAGAGCACCTGGAGAGCGCACATGTATGATTGACATCGCAAGTGAGCATATTGATGGGAGTGAAGCTGAAAGTGCTCATGATCGCTCAAACAGTCTCTATTGCTCAACACGACGTCTGATTGCCACGACTCACGTTACATCACATATACTCAGATTCATATACGCATGTTTAATTGTTGTTTAATTAGTTTTTATACCCGTTTGCAGCCTCTTTATCCTCTCCGTGCTCACTGTGCAGCGAGTCAGAATTACTACCGTAATGACTCTAGAAAATGGGCAACTAAATATTCATACACAAGTAATTGTTATACATTTTTACAAACAAACCTGCATATTCATCTGAATAACAGCATGTCTGAAAGTTTAAATTAGTGAATACTTAGAATTGCCAACAATTCACTCCAGAGGCCACACTGTCATGCATCAAGGGCTGAGAAAGTGCTCATTCTTTATAGTAGTGTATGTGTGATTCCCTGCGTGCTGCAAAAAAGATCAGCCCTGATTCTAGGCACGATCAGCCGATCACAGACTTAAGACGAAGATTGGCAGACTCATCTCTATCTCTCTAGAGCTCCATCTGACATATACAGGCATTTTTTCTGCCCTTTGAAATATATAAGTAGGACTATGTACTGATTTACATAATATACATACATATTTAAAATATCATTTATTATCTATATATGATTTAGCAGCAAGGTCCTCTCTTTCAGGATTTCATCTGTTAATTTTCAGTGCATTTTGTCAACTTTAGTCTGGTGAGAATTAACTTACAGTTGACCCAAAAATTTTAATATTGCCATAACTTACCTAATGTATTGCAAACCCATCTGACAGTCTGCCTTTTGTATTTCATTAACATTTCTCTCTTGTGTGGGCTTGGAACAACATGAGATCAAGTTATCATGACAGAATTTTAATTTCTGGGTTAACTATCCTTTTAATGACCTGTTTAAGTATTTGATTTGCCAAGAACAACAATGTAAATGTCATCACATCTTGCTGGGAAACAAGGACTGAATAAGAATATTGAGGAGAATATAGCCTCTGAAAAAAATTATATCTACACCACAGTTGAAAAAAAATCATTTTTTTCCTCTCCAGACAAGTAACTTTTTTACTCGGTTAAGTGAATGACCAATTTACTTGTCCGAAGGACAAGCACATGACAATCTATAATGTCAAGCCCTGTTAACCTTACCGAAGTTTAAGCCTTCTTGCATTGTCCACTGAGGCTGTAAATTGTAATATAAAAATAAAGGTCTTCCATTGAAATCGCATCAGCCATATCACAGGTTTCACCTCTTAAATACTTTGTGTGGAATAACTTAAATATATGATTAATGCATGGTCAAAACACTTTAATGACCATATTAAAAGATCAAAATAAATGTGTTGATGTAAACAAAGCAGTTAATTGTAGATCCCAATTAAATAAAACATTAATGTAAAAATCGTAAATGTAAACTTTTTTCCTGAGACCGTTGAACTGTATAACTCAACAGCTTGAAGCCACGGCGCTCTTTAGTCTTCTATATGGTTGAAAAGCAACTTAAAAAAAATCAGTTCCGGGTTTTCTGGCTTTGTCTGAAGCGAAAAAAACCGCACAACAGCTTTTCATCATGTTTTTCGTTTTGTTAAAATAGCCAAATCTATCGGACACTTCTCCCCGTTGTTCTCACAGGAATGAATGAGTAACTATGGTTCAGCAAGGCATGTAATGATTGGTGGATTAAAAGCTTAGTGTGATTGGCTAAAGAGGACTTCCTAAAAAAAAAATAAAAAAAAATTTTTTAAAAAGGAGGTGTGAATCAAAACCTGGCAGGAAATTCTTAAAAAAAAAAAGCCACACACAAATCTAAAGCTATTCACAAACGTGACGATTTGCAAATGCAGATTCATGTTTTGCTCCAAATTAATTCAAGTACTTGATAGATACTGTCACAACTTGTGATCGAGAAGATGAAGAAGGCGAGGGGCGATGGATCTATTTGCAGGCTTTTAATGAAGGCGATATATAACAATACAGAGTACCATAAACCAAAACAACAAACTTACTCAAGCATAACACAGATGAGAACTGGCATACATTGAACAAAACTGGAGGGTATATATACATACAAGAACTAATGAGGGGATTGAAGACAGGTGAGGATGATGTGGAACAGATGGAGGTGATGAGGTCCGTGCACTGTGGGAAATGGAGTCCAGGGGGAAACTTCAAAATAAGAGTCCATGGAGAACATGAGGGAGACAGAACGTGACAGATATGTATTTGTAAAAACGTTCTGAATTCATCTGAGAAGTATTTGTGTGAGTAATTGGGGAAATCTTTGTGCCCTCGCTTGCATATATATGAATTGTATTTTGAGATCATTCTGGCTCCATAGGTTGGGACCATGCAAATAAAATTAAATGTATTAATCCTCTGAATTCAAGAAAAAAAAGAAGGGAAAAAAAGGAGAAAAATTATCCAGTCAAAGGATATGGAGTTTTTCCACCCTGAATGTGGCCTTGAAAATGTCTTTCATCCATATCCTATTTTCTTGGTCTGACAACATTAAAATCTTCTGAGAGGATTAATTACTCCAGAGACACAGTTTCTAGGCCAGATCTGTAGCAGTGGAGAACTGCATCTATTCCTCAGGCTATAGTGTGTGCTCTTGTTGCACACTGATGCCTATGTGTGTGGTTAGGGTTTATCAAATTGGACCATGCTAAAACAAGGAAACAATGAATGTGCCAATCACCTTACAGGAGAGCAGCTTTGAACGGTGTCTCTTTTCAGAAGACTACTTGCAAGGCTTTGGTCTTCTGTCTTACAAAGCCATCAATGTTGTCATCCCAAAAAAGGGGGACATTTTCTGCATATTATGTAATGGCTCCTTGGTTCAGGGTTTTGGAAGTGAATGATATTGTTTCACAGGCGTAACAGAGAGAAGGAGGTGCGAGTGTGTATCAATGTGGATTGTTGCGGTGGGGTTGTTGCATATTACAAAAAAGAAACTAGCCCATGTCAGTTCTTTAGCCCACACAGAGCTGAAATGGACACACACATTAAAATGTTAGTCAAATCAATCCTTACTGAACAAAATTATGTTATGCATTCTGCTTCACAAGACACAATTTGTCTTATGTGCAAATATTCAGCATGATCAAATGCGTGTAATGATTTTCACTGACATAAGAATAACTCAAAATGCCATTTAGCAACAAAGAAAAGTGAGATAAATGTATTTTATAACAGACTTACTTGTACAGATTTGTTATGGAGTGCATGGCAAAGCATCTGTTTGATCAACGAATTTCTAAAGGCACTGTTCTGATAAATTAACATGCTTAGCGTTGCAGTGGGATTTCTATTTACTAGTAGCAGCCAACATTTATTGATGACAATAAACTGGCTCATTAACCACAATGAGAACATGTTGGAACCCATATCTAGGCAAACAATGCATGTTTAATGTTCTGTTGAAACCTGAACAACATGCTGCTTTAGGTTTATCTAGGTTATAAAGATGACACTTAGGCTATATGTAATAAAACACCTGGATACATTTCCAACACTTTTTTTTTTTTACCTCAATACACTGATTTGTACTGAATTAGTGATTAATCTTATTAAGTTGATGCTCATTGGCCCCACCCATGGGTTTGACTTTACGTTGCTTAAATTAGTTCACATTTACCATATAGTGTGCTGTTCAAAATTGCTCATAATGTTGACAAATTATACATCTTTATAATATGTCAACATTATTAACTCTTTTTTTGACTAGACTATATAGTATATGTGAACTAATTTAAGCAAAGTGACATCAGTTCTGGGGGGGGGCATGCACATCAACAGGTTAAGGCTGATTAATCGGCCAATATTTGGCCATTAGGCCAAAATCTACCAACAGCTTTGTCAATACATAATAAACATAATTTGTAGGGCTGCTCCCAACCAGAAGATTTTCCTAGTTAACTAGTAGTCATTAGTTTAAGCCATTAGTCGACTAGTTGTTGCACGTTTATGATATCAATTTAATTACTTAAATATATATTTTTGGGGGGGCATCAGAAAATGGTTTGAGTTCCAGGGCTGAGAAAGAATGTTATAAGTAACATTGCTAACACTGTTCTACATTACCGAGAAATACTAAATCATAATAATGAGCCTTTAAAATATAAATTTTACAAGCGCACACACGAAGTGAGCCGCAGCGACACCGGCAAAAGCGGTAATGATTCTGAATGTGTCGGAAAAACCAGCAAGGAGACTGTCTGAACATTTTGTTAATTTATAGAGAGAAATGCACACAACTTAAACATGCAGTAAGCGAGGAACTAATTTAGCATCCTTACTCCCCACGAACACTTGGATAAGCTTAATAGCGCATATTTATCTAGGTTATCTAACGTTAGAGCGAGCAGCCATGCTAAGTGGCTAATGTTAGGCACTGCATGTTTCAAATGATAAGCCATGTTTGAGGTCGATGAATAATAGGCGAACGTTTGCCTGCAGATTTTGCATGTCACCTTCTTGGGATCATCCTTCACCCTCTCGAAATGATCCAACACTTTGGATTTCCTGCCTGACATAATTAATTATCGCATGGACCAGCCGTGTAATCAATCATGTCTGTCCGTCACTGACTGTGTGACTTCGCCACTTCCTGTGGAGTTTTTTTTTCTGCGACCAACCGACCAATCAAAACTTGGTCGACCATGACTCTTCTCATTGACTAACGTTTGGTCGACTATTAGGGGGCAGCCCTAATAATTTGTTTTACATTTTTGTGAATTTTGAGCAAATACAGTGTAAAATAAGTGCATCTAACTTATATTGGCCATTGGGCATCCTGCTCTCTAGACATCGGCCATTGTAAAACCCATATCCGATGAACACTACTCTAAAATGTTACTTGAAATATTAATGAGCCTGCAGAAAGTCTATAAACAAACCAAACAGGTGAAACAGGCCAGTAAAGCATTGATTGATGAGTGTTTGGGGATGTAGCCTAGTTTCATTGAGCAAGATGAACCTTAATGATTTGAGCACAGAGTGATTATAATGAAATTGGACCAAACATTGCCGACAGTAGGGATGTAAAATGAAAGGCGGGGAGGGGAACTGACTGACACTAGTGCCTGAATGCAGATCTAAAGAAAACAGAGATTAGAAGACGCTCTTCAAAAGTCCTGACAGGGCAGAACTCCACAGAGCAGACCTCGTCAGACTGAAAAACGCCTCAGCTCCCATCAGGACACACTATTAACGTTGTGGACTTAAATTCACATTGTATTTTCTCTAAAACAATTGAATAATGGGCTACTAAGTGTGCACTACCAAGCCATGTGTCTTGTTTTGTCTTTGGTATAAAATGGTAAAACTATGAAAGGTAATTAATCAGTCTAAAGCAACAAACTGAGCGCTTCTATAAAGGATTAAAAAGAAAGTTAATGAGTAACAGTCAACAGAATGAATGATGTCCTCAGTGTAAAGAACCCAAACACAAAAGCAGCATCTTGTTTCAGTTTCTAAAAAGAGAAAGACACCAATCCCATTTTAATACAAAAAGCTCTGTTTGAAAGTTTAACAAGTGACCATCAGGTCTCAGGGCATCCTTGTAGAAATGTTGACTATTAGATTAAAAGCAAAAGTTTTCAAGGCTATGTCCACATTAATCTGGATACATTTGAAAACGGCGTTTTCATTTTCTAAACACTCTCCGTCCACATTGCCGTTTTCAGGCGTTTTCCAAATGTTGCTCGTCCACACTGAAATGTATGAAAACACTTAAATCCCCTTACTGCGTATGCGAAAAATCGCTGTTCCACGTACAGTCTGAAATGCAATCGTCCTCGTTTTCTGTCGCCGGACAGCAATTCAGAGTAAACTACCTGTCGCCTTTGAAACTATGTAATGTGAAGGTTGAACAAATTGAAATTTATCTTTAGCAATGCTATCAAAATGGATAGCAGGCACAACAATGCAGCTTCAACATGGGCCACCATCTTGATTGTTTTGTGTTGAATGGATCACAAGACTGCGTCACATGATAACAAATACATCAGCGTTTTCAGATACCTCCATTTTTTTCCTGTCCACACTACAATGCGAAGACGGCATTTCCAAATGTATCCACTTGGGAGAGCGTTTTCAAAAAGCTCAGTTTTTACTGTCAAAAAAGCCATCTCAGTATGGACGGAAGGCCAAAACGTAGAGAAAAAGTTGCGTTTTTAACCGAAAACTTATTAGTGTGGAAGTGGCCTTAGCCTTCATGCATGGCAGATCCTCAAAACAAAGTATCTCATAAAGAGAAAAATTCCTAAAATAAGTGGTGTCACATTGGCAACAAATAAATGACGGGGTCTTTTAGCACACATATCATTACAAAAAATAAAAAATTTATTATCAGCAATGCACAACATGCAAAAGATCACAGAGTTACTACTCTCTCAAGTACCTCTATTTGCAACTGCATAGAGTTGCAAAGTCACTTTACATTCTGAAATACTCAGAACAAGAGAATCAATACAATTCTGCATTAAGGCTGTGTTTAAAGATAACTACTGTGCATAAAAGTAGATCTGAGGTAGTTTTCTTCAAACTGATGATCTGAATTATAATCATGGATGGTTTGGTTAAAATCTCCATAATCAGGGTGAGGATTCATCATCTCCAGCCTGAAGCCAGAAGGAAGCACAGGGAAACAAAATCTTATGATGATGCAAGTTTAGCATTACATAACCATCTTGATCAGGAGCAAGGGCCAAACCACAATCCACAGAAGATCTGCAAACACAAACTCATCTTCTCAGGTTCTCCATTTAAGGACTGGGCTTCAAGTTCAGAGAGAGATGAACTGCCATGTGTCAGTATATTCAAGCGTATCACGACATGCACTAATTGCAGGGTGTATCCAAAATTAATGGTTTATTTAGCTGCATAGGCTTGTTGTTACCAGTGTACTGTGTACTTCACAGCAATCCATTTATATAACAAGCCTCCACTCCAGTTTCTGAGTTCAGGAGAGAAACCTACAAAAACTGTGGGTCTTGCTCAAAGTAATATATCAATCTAGTTCAAGATTTAGAGAGCCAAAGAATCTCATCTAAGGAACTGAGAACATCATATGGTCACTAGGAGGACATTAATGATAAAGATGATGCTGTCTTGCTGTCTTAGTGAACGGATTCATGAGGAAAATGCCACAATCAAACTTGAGCGCATCTTGATGGATTTTATGATTAATCAATCAATCAATGGGATCATTCTTCTTTAATCATCTTGCATTCTTAGGTCATAGGATGCAAAGAGTAAAAAGTGACCACACAGAAAGGGGGAACTGTACTATAATCAAGCGTCTGGCAAGTAAGTCCATGGCACCAGAAAATAATGTCAGATTGTGTGCAGATCATTGTTATTTGATCATATCAGCTGGCACCAAATGGATTGTGCAATTCCCGCGTGAATAACTCATGATTGTGCTTGATTCAATGTGTCATGGCATGAATACTATGACGTCATAACAACCAGGGTCTTAGCAATGATTGGAGAAAAATAGGTAGCCTAATTTAATCATAATTACGAAAAAAGAGCATTTCGAAGCATATATTTTAGAATGTGATGTGTGGGCACAAAAACATGTGTTTTTACTGAAATAAGAGTTGTTCTACCTTGTCATATAATAGCATTTATCATACTGTTCTTTTCCTAGTGTTATGTATTGAATGTATATAAATCACGGGAAAGTGGGAGATGCACTATTTAACAGACTTGTATTTTTATAATATGTTATAATACCATTCACATTGACGTACAAATTATAAACGATTTAGAAATAAACCACGACTTACGTGTTTCTGTGGGTGTCAATTGATTTATCGCCGGCTGAGTGTCAAGATCTTTGCATTCCATTGTGTTCGTTAAATCAGGCGGATTTTCCTCTCTTAACATTTATTCATTCCTTTCGCGAGACAGGGCGAAACTTTTATCGATCTCTCCGGTTTTCCACAGGCAGACGAAACCGATCCGTTTCTTCTCGAAAATAAATCCTCATAACAATGGACTGGAGGATAATATTTAAACATTAAGTATGCGATAGACGCATGCTGAGCCCAATATCAGTGTCACAAAACTGTAGAGTTGTACCGGCTTCATGGAGCGGTAAGACTGAATAAAGTTTCTAACACACAGCGGACATGGCTCTCCCCTCTACAGCTCTGAACCAGATAGAACGCTGCTCATTGAGAGCTGAACAGCGATGTCCAATTCACGAACGAATCGTTATACTGAACCAATTCTTTTTAATGATTCAGACAAACCGATTCGGACGAACCGCAAAGCTCAAACCCACTCGACAGGTCGAAGGAATGATGTTGTAAAATAAAAAATAAAATAAAAAATAAAAAAAAAAAACTGTGAGATGAGGAAAAATATTGTTAACCTACATTATAATTAATATTGGAAACATATAATTAATAAAGTTCCTGTCGTTAATAGTATTGTTGCATAACAACACTTGTCGCAAACTGTAAAACCAAATACATCGGAAAACAGATTGATAAACAATAATTTTATAACAGACATTAAACTTAAATGCCAAGCTGGGCTTCCTGGCAACACATCTGAGCAATAACTTAATAAATCAGTTTGTTTTACTGGTTCATTTCAATGAACCGTCCGAACGAACCGATTCGCTAAAATGCGTCGCTACTGAACGCAGACCCAACTCGGCCTTCAGTGTGGATTGTACCACTATGTCGAGTAGGGGTGGACTTTGAAGAAGAGTAATCCCAAATCACCGATAATAGTTAGTTAATACTGCTAAGATATTAAAAAGTTAGTTCAATCATATCTTGAAAATATTTAGTTATGTCTTTTTAATCTGGGAAGCTCGCACCTTTCAAAGTACCGTGGACTTTTGTACGTTTCAACCTTTTTATTTTTGTCAGACGGATTCGTCTGTCTGCGTCTCCAAAATGTTCAAACCGGTATTTTAGAGCTCAACTCATTGGTTCAAACAGCCTGCTTGAATGTTCAGTGATTTGATGGACAATAACCTAGTTTAGTTATAGAATTATGCCATTATAATTTCATAATTTTTCAATAGCTAGATTATTTGGCTTCACTTATTTAAAAAGGACATATTACCAAGACAAGTGTCATGTGTTTTTACATCAATTCGTTTTACTTAAAGGAATGGTTCACCCAAAAATGAAAATTCTCTCAACATTTACTCACTTTCATGCCATCCCAGATGTGTATGACTTTCTTTCTAGTATGGTTGAACTCAAACAAAGATTTTTAGAAGAATATCTCAGCTCTGTAGGTCCTTTCAATGTAAGTGGCCAGACATTTGAAGCTCCAAAAATCACATAAAGGCAGCATAAAAGTAATCCATATGATTCCAGTGGTTTAATATATGTCTTCTGAAGCGATGCAATCACTTTGGGTGAGAAACAAATCAATATATACTATAAATCTCCACTTTCACTTTCACTTTGGGATTTATAGTAAAAACAAAGGACTTAAATATTGATCTGTTTCACAGCCACACATATTATATCACTTCTGAGGATATACATGTAACCACTGAAGTCATATGGATGACTTTTATGCTCCTTTTATGTTATTTTTGGAGCTTGAAAGGTCTGGTCACCATTCACTTGCATTGTATGGACCTATACAGAGCTGATATGTTCTTCTAAAAATCCTCATTTGTGTTCTGCAGAATAAAGAATGTCATACACATCTGGGATGGCATGAGGGTAAGTAAATGATGAGAGGATTTTCATTTTTGGGTGAACGATCCCTTTAATTATGCCAATACCTGAACGACAAGATGACTTGCAGTTTGTATAATTTTGAAACTTAAAAATACACTCTTCATTAAAAAAAGGTTGTGTAAAAAAACATAATGTGTTATTATTGGTGTTTCATTGTTGTCATGGTGTAGTAGATTAGTTATCAAAAAACTAAAGAGTAAATTGCTGAACTTTAAAGTATTTTGAAAAACAGATGATATCATAAACATACTGCACCAGTCTCTTTTGAATCAAAATTGTCTACTTTTCAGTTCAACATGACCAAACAAAACCTGAGAAGCTAAACAATGGCAGCGGGGGTGGGGGATTCTGAATTCTATGAATTCGGAAGCTGCTTGCCACCTGTAGAGCCCAGCTGGCTTCTGCTCAAGAGGGGATAAGGACGGAGGAAAAGGGATGGGTGTTGGTGTGGGAGTGCAAATGGCACGCTTGAGAGGGGACATCTCGTCCCCCAAAAAGACCAGTGGGGCTCCTTTGCGCAGCTGTTGGCCTGTGTTAGCAAAAAAAAAACCAAGAGCCACCTGTCACTGCAACTGGACAGCGTTTATGGGGAGCAGGAGCTGTATGGGGCATACAACACACTAAAATGGGTGACCATTGCTTGAGCCTTGTGGACCACAAGGAACAAGAAACTGGATCAGAGTAGCAACATAACTTCCGCTTAGATTTAGAATGGAAATGCTGCTTGTTTTTCAACTTTCATTTGAGCACTTGGTGATAGAAACTTATTTAAGTAATGAACAAGAAACTACAGAATGGTTATGACAGATCTCTCTAATGATAATCTAGAACACCTACAAAAGTACAGTAGTATAGACGTTTAAAGAGAAAATAGCCTGCTCATTTTGGTATGTTGAGTGCACAGTCCAGAATAATATTCCTAAATAATATTGAGGTTAAATCTAATGTATAACACACAATAAAAGAGGTATTTCTAGTTATATATTGAAATTGTTATAGTTTGGAGGCTTCATTATTAAAGGTATAGATCACCCAAAAATGAAAATTATCTCATCATTTACTCACCCTCAAGCCTATGACTTTCTTTCTTCTGCTGAACACAAATGAAGATTTTTAGAAGAATATTTCAGCACTCTGGGTCCATGCAATTAAGTGAATGGGTACAACATTTTGAAGCTCCAAAAATCACATAAAGGCAGCATAAAAGTAACAGATCAATATTTAAGTCCTTTTTTACTATCAATCTCCGACGGCGCAGGGAGGAGAATTTAGTAAAAAAGGACTGAAATATTGACCTGTTTCTCACCCACACCTATTATATAGCTTCTGAAGATACAGATTTTACCACCGGAGTCTTATGGATTACTTATATGCTGTCTTTATATGCTTTTTGGACCTTTAAAGTTCTGGCCATCATTTACTTGAATTGTGAGGACCTTCAGAGCTGAAAAATATTTTTCACAATTCTTCTAATCTTTGTATGTGTTCAGCAGAAGAAAGAAAGTCATACACATCTGGGAAGGCATGAGGGTGAGTAAATGATGAGAGAATTATCCCTTGAAGTTGACTCATCCTACAAAGCTTTGTCAAAGATAAGCAGATATTTTATGATTACACTGATTACTAAGTAAACAGAATTTCTTGAAAGAAAATAAGGACAAAACAACCATATGCCATGTAGAAAAAGATCACTGTGAACTAAAGATTGAGCACACACAAAACACACACACACACATAAAGAATATTTATGTCTTTGTGGGCGTACACAAAATTAAACACTTTTGGAGCAATATTTTCTGATGCCTTTGTGGACTTTGTTATAGCTGACTATTGCAAGCTAGAGGCTGAACTGTGGGAGACAGTCAAGCTTGAAGTAAACAAGACACAATAGAGCCATAATATATTCAAATTAGAATTAAGGAATTAGTTAACAAGGGAAATTAGACACACTTGAGCTGTGAGTGAGAAAGAAGTCTCATTTAACTATTTTAATTGTCTTTTTCTCTTTACATTGTTCTGTTTTGTGTGTTTGTATGCATAATGTTCCTCACCCAAAGACTAGCTCATGGTGAATGTGATAAGTAAAAACATAGCTCAGACTGTGCTGGAACCAGAGGAATTTTCTAAATGTCTGAAATGTGAATTTGCACACACTTAGGTTTAAAAATGATGAAAACAGTTGAAGATTAAACTGCTTTCAATTATCTTATTATGACTTGAAACTTGAAAGTGTTGGTGAAACCAAAACCAATGTGTCATCTTTTTCAATTCGATAGTTATCTGACATCTAGCAGTTTGTTACATTGCAACCTATTCTGGTTTTATATGCTTGGTGAAGCTCAGGTTCAATAGAATCAGTCTCAAGAAGCCAGCCTATTGTCTCAAAGAGCCCAGGGGTCAGCGTCTCTGCGTGGTTAGGGTCATCACTGGCCCCTTACTGAAATCACAATAACAGGAATGCCCAGAATGTATCCAGATAGACCTAAAGTCTTTCATTGTTGCAATCCACCACAAAGTCTTTCTATGTGTTATTGAGAGAATACTTGATAGTGGAGATGCATGGGTAGTCTGGCTAATCTGTTCACTGTTAGCCCTTTTCCACCGATATGGTTCAGGTGCGGGTTCCTGGGCCGGTGCAAAATCTCAAACTCAATCTTAAACATTTCAGCATAAACTACTGCAACTTGGGTTGAGCTTGTGGGAACCAACAAGATGGAGTTGACATATCACAAAATTTAACAATCTGGTATTAAATAAATCATGCTAATTTGCTTATTTGAGAGACTATAGTTTCACACCATGATGTTTGCAGAATATGAACCCAATCAGTCGGCATCAAAACATCATACAGTATGTCTGTCAAAGCCATTTTTTTTCACAAGTCGACACAGTGTTGGTGTAATGTTTCATGACAGTGGGTATTATAAGTGATGTATGCCAATAGTAAACAATGTCACAATGTTTGTGTGTTTTGCGAAGATTAATGAGTGTATGGAAATGTAAATTGTGGGCAGCTTTTTTTTAAAACAATTTTTAGAGATGACATCTTATTATAATTATCACAGTTACCATAAATAATGTTTATAATGTTTAATTACACAGATAATAAGGTATGGTGTTTAAATGTGCCTCACAAAATTATAGCATGATGGCAGAAGTCTGTAACCTGTTTGATCACATTATGATGAGCCAACATAAATGTAATTTTTCGCATGGTAAAAACATTTTAGTAACAATTACTTATTTTTTTGAATGTAATTTTACATTTGGGATTTTTCAGGTTTAATTACAATGTAAGCTCTATCAACAGCATTTTTTGCATGCTGTTGATTGCCATGGAAAATAATCGTAACTCATTGCTCATTTTGTTAAAACAAAGACGTTTTTTTTTTTTTTTTTTTTTTACAGTGATCCACTTACAACGAAAGTCTAAGGAGCAAGAATACTTGAGGGTTTAAAGACAGAAATATGAAGCTTCTTTTTTAAAGCCTTTACATTACTTTTTCTGTATAAAATGTGTCCCTTTGTTTCAACTCTCCCTTTGAAATGGGACTAGGTGGATGAACCTCTCAGGTATCTAATCTTTCTGAGCTTTCTTATCTAGTTTATATTGATAAGCTGTGTCCACTTTGGCTACCAAACTGGTAAATTATCTGAACTAGAGTAGGGGGTGGGGGCTATATGAAGGTGTAGAATTTAGGCAAAAATGGGGGCTGTGGTTTCTGCAATGCAGGGCATTGAAGACTATCTGTGGAAATTCATGACTTTGAAAAGTGGTCTGGAGATGAGATCCTGAAGGGATTTATTTTGTAATCAGAAACTAATATAGTAAAGAAATATGACTGCAGTGAATAATGACTTAGACAAAGAAAAATTGTTCTTCAACAAATAGAAATAAAGGGTCAAGTTCTCCACTGGTGTTCTGACTTAAGGATTAAATGTGAACTCAATAATCAATCATGATTAAAATCATCAACAAGGCTTTTTCGTCTTCTGAAAACAGTTGTTTCTGGCACCATTCTGAGTAAACTCTAGAGACTGTTCTGCGTGAAAATCCCCAGGAGATCAGTTACAGAAATACTCAAACCTGCCCGTCTGGCACCAACAATCATGCCACAGTCGAAATCACCGAGATCAAATTTTTCCCCCATTCTGATGGTTGATGTGAACATTAACTGAAGCTCCTGACCCACATATGCATGATTTTATGCATTTCACTGCTGCCACATGATTGGCTCATTAGATAATCGCATGAATAAGTAGGTGTACATGTGTTCTTAATAAAGTGCTTAGTGAGTGTATATTTTCAAATCACTCCTTGGTCTAAAGGTATGTGCTTGGTTCTGTTTTATATAAAGTACTGATGGTTGACTTATTTAATCAGATGTTGCACACCTGTCAGTGTGTGTTCTCCTAGCTCAAGCCACTTTCCTGGTCTTTACTGGTTTAAGCAGGTCTTAGCTGATCTCCCAACCTGTTCAGATGAAAAGTGCACAAAACTCCTCTAAAACTAGTCAACAGACCAGCCTGACCAGGCTGAGAGACCAACTAAGACCAGCAAGCAAGGCTTTTTTAAGATGTTTAATTTTCAGCAGGGAGGTGGGACAAGATCACAAAATAAACCCATTCAGGATCTTATCTCCAGACCACTATCCAAAGTCATGCATTTACACAGATACTCGTCGATATCCAGCACTGCTGCCATTTTTGCCCTCCTACACCTTTATATCATCCCGCCCCCTAATCTACCATCCAAAGAACCGCCCATAGACACTTTCATTACCATAACAAACATTGTACTTTCTGGGGAGAGAAAAATAATGAAAAAGGGACAGAGTGGGTGAATGACCCACTGTGACCCTATTCCAGCCACCACTGGATTTGTTTAAAAGCTTAAGTTCCTCTTTAAAATGTCTTTCTGTGTTGAAATATGGCCCATTGGTATGTTTTGAATGACAATGTTTTTGAAAAGAATTTGATTGCAGCTCTAAGTGGAGCCTTTATGCTGAGAATATTACTGTTGGAATTGTTAAAAACGCTAAAACAATGTCAAATTTATGCAGGAGTGCCTTTGCACTGCATTTTCAAGGTTGGGCCTCCTGCACACAGCTGTGCTGAAAAGCTTAAACTGGACTGCAGTGATAGACCGGACTCATTTCACATGCTTGAGTAGCAGGGGAAGACTCAGCGTCTTTAGAGGTCTAAGATAAGCCACAGTGAAAAGGTCAAATAACTATCAGTGCTGCCTCACCACACAAACAGACACACAATGGCACATATTGTCATTCATTGCAGCTCTTCAGGCATGCATATGAAAGCATGCTCACTAATTCAAACATACAGCAGCCTTCTTATAAAAGAACTCAATGGACTCTACCTTCAGCTACATAGGTCATAGGTATTTTCTGGATCGATATATTCAGTAGATACAGTCAGCAATGTACTGCAAAATCTGCCAATAAAAAGGCCATAATAATTAAAATATTTAAAAAAAATAGCACCAAAAAAGCCACCTCTGGATCTTTGCCAGAATGAATCCCATAATGCTATGTCATCTGTATGGTTATGAGTCTCCAATAGTTATTATTCATTTACTAAATGTCATTTCTTCACATAATGTAGACAATGGAAAGTGTTCGAAAAACTTGAGGCTGTAGAGCACTGATAAAGGAGCCTCATTTGAGATGGTGGAAAATCTCATTGATGGAAAGGAACATCCTCTGGGGCTGAAAAGAATGGAGTTGCTCAGGAAGACACAAATCCTATATAGAAATTATTATTATTATTATTATTATTATTATTTATGTAATGGATCACATACACCAGCAGCCTTCAGTAGGTGAAAGAGGTCTTAACAGCAAGAAGAAGCGAAAAATGAACTAGGAATGAGGAAAGAGAAAATGCATTGTAGAAACAAGCAAAATATGCTTGGTTCACCTCACAATTTCTTGCCAAATCATAGAGGCATTTGCTGCACCTGCTACAAAGTTCCATGGCTGCAGAAAGCTCAGGACTACAAACAAATTTCAAGGGCAAGCTATGCTCTGGAAACCATTAAATTTGCCATGTCATTAAATAGCAATTTTCCGGTGTTGTTAAATCAATAAAAGGCAAACAGTGAAATTGGACTAGCATTGTTTACTGCAATGGGAAATCTCTGGCTCTCTCTCTCTCTGGTGGGCTGTGATGGAAAATCTGAGGCCACAGGAAATGTATCCACACTAGTATCTCAGTTGACAGAAGTGATGTCAGGGATGTGAAGCTATTTACGTCTAACAGGCATACAAACTCTTACTAAAAGGGTTAGTTCACCCAAAAAAAATAACAATTCTCTCATCATTTACTCACCCTTGTGTAATTCTTTATCAGCAGAGCACAACCAAAGATTTTTAGAAGAATATCTCAGCTCTGTAGGTCCATACAATGCAGGAGAATAGTGAGCAGGCCTTTGAAGCTCCAAAAAAGAAATAATGTCAGCATAAAAGCAATCCATATGACTCCAGTGTTTGAATGTCTTCTGAAGCGTTCCAGTCAGTTTTGGGTGAGAACAGACCAAAACATAACCAATTTTTCACTGTCATTGCAGTCTCTAGGCACGATCATGATTTCAAGCTTGTTTACACTTCCTAGTGCTTGATGCATGCAGAGCACTAGATGGCGCGATAGGAAGTGTAATCAAGCTTGAAATCATGATCGCCAAGGAGACTGCTGTTAAGGGGTGCTTCTCATTTCCTAAATTGTGCATCCTCATTTGCTTGCACCTCCGTCCTCGAGCCCATGACCCGGAAACCGATCAAAGTCCCCCATTATGAAGGATGTATCAATTCCCTAAACGCACCACGAGGAGGCAAGGGGTGCTTCTCAATCAGAAGACTGCAGCCTCGTAACGCTGGATATCTCAGCTGCCACGTCATCATGCACCGTCGAAGGCGTCTCAAATGTGAGGACACTTGGATGGCAGCCTTGTTTTGCAGCCTTCGTTTGCCATATTTTGGAGGATGCATTGGGTGTCACACACAATCCTTTGCACATGTCCCAAATTATTATTTTTTTTTTAAAGGGTGGAAAATGAATCGTGTGACAGCGGAGGCGAAAACCTTTATGACTCAGCTTACTTTTTTCTCTCCAAGTTTTTATTTGCATTTGCAGCAATAAGAATATGTAGAAAAATAAAGAATGCAAGTAGTTTAGACAATACAACACATTAGAAGATACAAAGCACAAATTAATAAATAAATAAAATGAATAAAAGGGCAAATACATGAATTTGAAAAGCTTTAAAAGTTGTATAGTTTTTTACCAGCGGCGTCGCTAGACCCTGGCTGATAGGGCTGAAGCCCCGGATCTTTTGTTAATAGCCCCAAATGTTTTTTAGTGATTAAAAAAAAAGAAAAAAAAAGAAAAAAGTAAGGCTTAATGTTCATTACATCAGGGTACAAAAGCAACAAGGAAGGCTGCAATTCTGGCTTCAAATGCAAATTAATTCCTATCAGTGAGCCCAACTTGCAATAATTGACAGTTCGCACTTTGACTTTTACCTGCTGTACGTGCTCAAGTTCATTAGACGTAATAAATGCCTCGAGTGGGAGCTTTCTATTTTCTCTCACAGGGGTGCAGCTTTTCTATATCAAAGGCTCTGAGGTTTTATTAAACGGGAATATTTAATAAAGAATATTTTTTGCAATGAATTTTTCTCAAACGTAACTCAAAATAGCAGCACAAAGAGTTATAAGCATAAATAGTACAATACATAGGTCTTAAAATTATACATCTCACAAAAGTCAAACAAAAATGATCAAACTGTCACTGCCTGTATATGCGCTCTGCCTAGTCTGGTTCACATTTCCATGTCATGTGCGTGGAGTTAAACTGCTGCGTTTAAATAGCCTATTTGGGGTACCTTGATTTTCAAATGGTTTAAAATCAAATGACATTGAACTTGTCTCATTATTGTACTTAAGTCTGCACACCAGAGCAAAAGGGGGAAAAAACACTGTCTTACCATATATCAAGCGTTGAAACTGTGCTTTGTTAAAAACAACATGGAATCATGTTTAATAGCCTATAACAGTCATGAAACCCAATGCAGGTGTTTTGAGATGTTTATAAAATTAAAGTTATTTTTAAATTTACTCAGTGATCCCACGATGGCGTTTTATTTCCACGTTAAATAAAATGCAAAAAATAAGATTTCGATAATAAAGTCATAATATTTTGCAAATAAAGTAAAAATTACGAGAATAAAGTTGTTGCATTACGAGACTGAAGTCATAATAGTTTGAGAAAAAAGTCGTAGCATTATATTACATTTCGTATGAGAATAAAGTCAAAATTATTAGAATAAAGTCGTAGCATTTTGAGATTATAGTCATTATTTTGAGTTAAGTAAAAATTATTAGAATAAAGTCTTAGCATTGTGAGAATAAAGTAGTAGATTGTATGAATAATGTAGAAATATTAGAGAAAAAAAATCTCAATATTAGGCTAAACAGGGCGTCATTATCACAACAATACAATGGACGCCGAGCCAGCAGCTTCGTAAATGCGAGATAGAGATAGATGTGGAGGATGTAGTTAAATCATAGGCCTACTTTAGGACAGGATTTAGCATAAAGAAATCCTTGGTCTTTTGGCTCATCCGCAAAGAGATTTTTTTTTTGTTATTAAAAGTTTTTATTGATTCCATATAACATATTATATATATATATATATATATATATATATATATATATATATATATATATATAATAACAGAATATTTGGAATCACATTATATTATTTACAACCCTTCCTCCCAAACATTAACCACCCCACCCCACCTCCCAACACAAACAGATACCCCAGTGGTCAAATACAATTGACAAAGACACACAAACAAACAATAAAACAGAAGAAAATATTTAGAAATACATTTAAAAAAAGTATATGTTCAAAAAAATACAGGTGCATCTCAATAAATTAGAATGTCTTGGAACAGTTCATTTATTTCAGTAATTCAACTCAAATTGTGAAACTCGTGTATTAAATAAATTCAATGCACACAGACTGAAGTAGTTTAAGTCTTTGGTTCTTTTAATTGTGATGATTTTGGCTCACATTTAACAAAAACCCACCAATTCACTATCTCAAAAAATTAGAATATTTTGACATGCCAATCAGCTAATCAACTCAAAACACCTGCAAAGGTTTCCTGAGCCTTCAAAATGGTCTCTCAGTTTGGTTCACTAGGCTACAAAATCATGGGGAAGACTGCTGATCTGACAGTTGTCCAGAAGACAATCATTGACACCCTTCACAAGGAGGGTAAGCCACAAACATTCATTGCCAAAGAAGCTGGCTGTTCACAGAGTGCTGTATCCAAGCATGTTAACAGAAAAAGATGCACAACCAACCGAGAGAACCGCAGCCTTATGAGGATTGTCAAGCAAAATCAATAGAAGAATTTGGGTGAACTTCACAAGGAATGGACTGAGGCTGGGGTCAAGGCATCAAGAGCCACCACACACAGACATGTCAAGGAATTTGGCTACAGTTGTCGTATTCCTCTTGTTAAGCCACTCCTGAACCACAGACAACGTCAGAGGCGTCTTACCTGGGCTAAGGAGAAGAAGAACTGGACTGTTGCCCAGTGGTCCAAAGTCCTCTTTTCAGATGAGAGCAAGTTTTGTATTTCATTTGGAAACCAAGGTCCTAGAGTCTGGAGGAAGGGTGGAGAAGCTCATTGCCCAAGTTGCTTGAAGTCCAGTGTTAAGTTTCCACAGTCTGTGATGATTTGGGGTGCAGTGTCATCTGCTGGTGTTGGTCCATTGTGTTTTTTGAAAACCAAAGTCACTGCACCCATTTACCAAGAAATTTTGGAGCACTTCATGCTTCCTTCTGCTGACCAGCTTTTTAAAGATGCTGATTTCATTTTCCAACAGGATTTGGCACCTGCCCACACTGCCAAAAGCACCAAAAGTTGGTTAAATGACCATGGTGTTGGTGTGCTTGACTGGCCAGCAAACTCACCAGACCTGAACCCCATAGAGAATCTATGGGGTATTGTCAAGAGGAAAATGAGAAACAAGAGACCAAAAAATGCAGATGAGCTGAAGGCCACTGTCAAAGAAACCTGGGCTTCCATACCACCTCAGCAGTGCCACAAACTGATCACCTCCATGCCACGCCGAATTGAGGCAGTAATTAAAGCAAAAGGAGCCCCTACCAAGTACTGAGTATATATACAGTAAATGAACATACTTTCCAGAAGGCCAACAATTCACTAAAAATGTTTTTTTTGGTCTTATGATGTATTCTAATTTTTTGAGAGAGTGAATTGGTGGGTTTTTGTTAAATGTGAGCCAAAATCATCACAATTAAAAGAACCAAAGACTTAAACTACTTCAGTCTGTGTGCATTGAATTTATTTAATACACGAGTTTCACAATTTGAGTTGAATTACTGAAATAAATGAACTTTTCCACGACATTCTAATTTATTGAGATGCACCTGTAAAGGCTACAACATACACATTTAAAACAACACGTCTCCCTTCACTGACCCTCCCCGAGAGCCCTCCAAAAAGGCCAAATAGCTGCCCCACCTCCTGATGAACATATCCATGTTGCCTCGCCTTCTGTATGACAACTCTTCCCAAGCTGCCACCCTGCCCATCTCCTCGCACCACTCACAAAACGAGGGGACTCCAGCTGACTTCCATCCACTAAGGATAACCTGTCTGCCCATCATAACACCGGCCAGGATCCAATTCTTCATGTACTTATCTCCTACATCAATGACTGCCCCGTCACCCAAAATACAGAGCCTGGGGCAAAAGGAGATCCGAGTACCCAATACGTCGGCCATAAAATTCTGGACCCTCAACCAGAACTCCTGTATCTTACGACACCCCCAAAAAACATGGGTGGTGTCTCCATCTTCTAAATGGCATCGCCAGCAGGTGGGTGTGTCCTGAAGACCAAGCCTATACAATTTAGAAGGGGTCCAATAAAATCTATGTAGAATCTTAAATTGCATAAGGTGCACCCTTGCATCTCTAGATGCAGACTTGATGTTTTTAAGAATCCTAGCCCAGTTCAGCCCAATACAATTCATTTTAATTTCATTAACCTTCCCAATCATCAATAAATGTAATGAAGCCCACCTGTCCACATCATTCTAAAACCTTTTTATTAAGGGATCAAAATTAACTCTGACTAAATCAGACAAATTTGCTGGGAATAAAATTCTCAGGCCACTGGAAGGCGCCCGGCTGGAAGGCCATTACTGGACAGTACGCTGTCAAAGCCAAAGCTTCGGATTTAGACCAGTTGAGTTTGTATCCTGAGAATTTGGAAAAGGAATGAATAATTCTATGGAGGCAAGTCCTAGATCTAGTGGGGTCGGAGACAAATAATAAAATATCATCTGTGTAAAGCAGAAGATTATGCGTCACACCTCCCGCAATCACCCCTGGAAAATCATCCTCCTTTCTTATCGTGGCTGCTAATTGTTCCAGGGCAAGACAGAACAAATGGAGAAAGAGGGCAACCCTGCCGGGTGCCCCATCCAGAGTTAAATAATCTGAAATTAATCCATTTGTTTGTACCGCTGCTACAGGGTGTTTATAAAGTAACTTAATCCAACCAATAAATGTACTCCCGAACCCATACATTTCCAAAATCTTAAAAAGATAATCCCATTCTACCATATCAAACGCCTTTTCGGCGTCAAGTGAGATGGCAGCAACCGGAGACTGATCATTCACTACTGACCATATGATATTGATGAAACGCCTAATGTTATCAGAAGAGCTGCGGCCCTGAATAAACCCCACCTGATCTATATGTATAAGAGATGTCATAACCTTACTTAATCGGTTAGCCAAAATTTTGACACAATTTTTACATCTAGATGGATCAGGGAGACTGGACGGTAACTTTTACACTCGCTTGGATCTTTGTCCTTTTTAAGAATCAGACTGATCCGGGCTTGTGTCATGGTTGGAGGAACCTTTTCATTCTTTAATGATTCAGTATAAACTTCTAACAAAAGTGGAGCCAGTTCTGTAGCATAGTATCTAAAAAATTCTGCGGCAAAACCATCTGGCCCCGGAGCCTTGCCAGTAGGTAGCGACTTAATTATCTCGTCAAGCTCCTCCCAAGGTTATCTCAGAATCAAGAGCGTTTTTTTATTCAGTCTTCAGTTTAGGAAGATCTAATGGTTCCACAAAGTTTCTAATATCTTCATCAGTAGACGAAACATGGAACTATAAAGATCAAGATAGAATTCTTTAAAGGCATTATTAATATCAATGGCTGAGGTAAAAATTTCACCACCAGCAGATTTCACTGAGGGAATGGTAGAAAAAGACTCTCTCTGCTTTATATATCTAGCCAAAAGCTTCCCTGCTTTGTCCCCCGACTCAAAGTATGACTGTCCTGCCCTGAATAACCAAAACTCCACTTTCTGTGACAAAATAGTATTATATCTATATTTCAATCGGGTCAATTCTCTGAGGCCATCAGATGACATACAGCGCTTCAGCTCTGCCTCTGCACTTTTAATATTTCCTTCCAACTCCACGAGTTCTCGTGCTTTGGATTTTTTGATGAATGAGGCATACTGTATGATCCGACCCCTAAGTGCCTCCCAAGCCACGCCCACAGAGGATACCGATGACCAGTTGGTCTCCATATAAAGACTGATTTCAGTCTTTAACATTTGTTGGAAATCAGGATTTTGCAAAAGGGACACATTAAGGCGCCAACTATATGATTTCTTTTTCTCTATTTTGGCAACACCTCAAAACTCACCAGGACATGATCCGAGACTAAGATATTTCCAATTGAGCAATCAACAACAGATGAAATGATGGATTTGGATATAAAAAAAAAAAAATCTATTCTTGAATAAATCTTATGGAGTGATGAAAAAAATTTATAGTCTCTACCAGATGGGTTCAAAAGTCTCCAAATATCTGTAAGACCAAGATTTTTACACATCCTGTGAAGCGTCAATGTTGCTCTAGGGGGCTTACACACTTTTGCTTCACTATGATCAAGGACTGAGTCCATCAAAAGATTAAAGTCTCCTCCCAAAATTATATCATGAGGGGTGCCAGCGGCTTGCAACATCCCTTCAAGATCTATAAAAAAGCCCTGATCATCAGCGTTAAGTGCGAAAATATTAGCCAAAATCAGACTTTGCCCCTGAATTTCTGCTAAAACAATAATGACTCTTCCTAATTTATCATTAAACTGTTTGAAAAATTTGAATTGTAAATGTTTATTTACCAATATAATGACTCCCTTGCTCTTACTTGAGCCAACACTAAAGAAAACATGTCCACCCCATATCTTCCCAAATTTTTCAGCTTCCTGCGGGGAAAGATGTGTTTCTTGAAGAAACACTATATCATATTTCTTACGTTTAAGAAAAGAAATAACCTTTCTTCTTTTTATGGGGTGCCCCAACCCATTCACATTCCATGTGGAGAGAGATAGTACACTCATACCAACATTCGACCTTTTGATATACTGTAATAGAAAAAATAAATTGTGTGCCAAAAACAAAATTATGAAGACCACATTTCAACATCAATGCAACAATAAAACCCTGAACTTCCCCCCGAACAAAACAAACAGAAAAAAGAAAAATGTGCGCATTAACCCCTCGCACGAAAGCGTCAATCCCTTTAAACTCAAAGAGTCCATGTATGCCTACGAGAGCCCCCGCGACAATTTTGCCATTGATTGCTCAGTTTGCCTCACAAATTTGTAAGGCAAAATTACATAACATCAAATATTTTGTAAAACAAACCCCAGAATACACACAAAGAACGTGTAGACTCATTCACAGAACTGTCTCAAAGGTGTGTTCCTTCACAAAACAAATTCCAGCCAATATAAAGCCGTTCAGTTTCCTTGGTCAGACAAACGAATCTTCAGTGAGCCAGCTGATGAGTGCAGCAGATGACATAATCATTCCAATGTCCCACGAAAATACTCCACAAATCATACTCCAGCCAACAGGAGGCATAAGCACAAGGAACTGACAGATTCATCTATAACTGTCCCGAAGTAGTGTTATTTAACAAAACAAGCTCCAACCGCTAGGCGGAACCAGCACAAAAGGAAACGAAACACGCATCCCGGTTCCTCAGACGGTCAAGAGTCAATTCACTTGGAGGCCGCATAAAAGTATATCCCATGATTTATACAGTCCGCAAACTTTATAAAAGACATCCTTTGTGTGGGCATTTAGATATTTTGCGGTCATCCGTTCATTGTAAAAGTGATCTTCTGTCAATGCAAAGTTTCTTTAAGGAAAAGTGTTAATCCACAAAACAAAACAAACTCCAACCGCTCGGCGGAGCCAACGCAAAAGGAAACAAAAATGGCGCCCAGCTTCCTCCGAAAGCCAGAGTATGTACAGTGAGTCAATCCACTCACAAGAAAAACACCTAATGGTTACTTACCGATTGTTTCAATAAAAGACAATGCCTGATTGGGACATGTAAATACTTTGCTGCCATCCTTGGTGTTTATTCTCAGTCTGGCTGGAAACATCAAAGCAAAAGTGATCTTCCGTTGATGTAAGAGTTTCTTGCATTCCTTAAACCGATCGCGTTTCTCTCGTCGAATTCGCAAAGTCCGGGAACAAGAAAATATTGTAATCCTCGCCTGGCACAACACGAGGTCTTTATCGGATGATCTAAAAAATTTTGCCAGAATTGATCGGGGCCTTCCTCCCTCAGCAGA
The DNA here is from genome assembly GCF_019703515.2 of Myxocyprinus asiaticus. Classification (NCBI taxonomy): domain Eukaryota; kingdom Metazoa; phylum Chordata; class Actinopteri; order Cypriniformes; family Catostomidae; genus Myxocyprinus; species Myxocyprinus asiaticus. The sequence goes on from NC_059359.1 coordinate 15,000,989, forward strand.
TCTGTTAGCTGGGACTCTGTGAGCTCACTCGATTTCCAGCTTGTGGCCTGTTATGTCGAGCAGACTCAGGAAAAGTTTGTCTAGGAATTTCGCCATATCTCTGCCCTCCTCATGCTCAGGAATTCCAACAATTTGAATGTTATTCCTGCAGCTTCTATTCTCAAGATTTTCAAACTTTTCAAGAACACGTTCCAAATCAATTTTGGTCGCGGGTGGATTAGCGGCTAATTCCCTCTCTGATGACTCCAAATAATCGATTCGTTTTTCAACATCTGTCACTCTTGTGACTAGCTCAGGGAATTTTTTTTCCATCGCCGTAATCGATCGACGTATTACAGCGAGATCCTCCAAATCCGCAAGTACCTTCGTCAACATCTCCGACATGTTGGACAGCTGACGCTGGATTCCTTCTCCCGCCACGCCATCCAAATTGAGTCCCCGGTCCACAGGCCTGTCTGGGCTTTCATCTTGAACCCATGCAGTAGCAGAGCTTGGGGTGGCCAGGGGTGGCCATGGCCACCATGGACCAAAGCCATTGTCCACCCCACTCGCAACTGTCATTTTGATCATTTTTTTGTCTTGGGCACAATTGTTTTTTAGAGGTGGAACCGTCTCTGTACAACCGCAACACACAGGAGACTTAACATGCGCACACACCAGGGTCACTGCACCTCTCCGTCACGGGTGTTACTGTATCCACTCCCCTCCATTTTTGCATCCACGCGCCTCCGCTTTCTACACCAACACCCTACCCCCCCACCCCACCTCGGCCACCCCTGTGAAAAACTCCTGGCTCTGCTCCTGAATTCATGCATCACCTTTGCAGTTTAAATAAACCATAATTGACACACACTTCAACAGTGCATCTTGAATTATTTGGATTTATAATGAATATATTAATAAATAAAGTTTCAATAACATAACGGCAAGCATGCCGAGGTACTGCAACTGCCCAAAAACACGCTATGAAATGACACTTGAGTGAGCAAGACATTTAATTTTACAAATCCTTCTTGCTTTGATTCCTCAGTCTTTGTTTCCTTTTCTCATTTCCTAAGAGGGTGGAGCTAGCAAGCAAGGAAAGGAAACGAGGACGCACAATTTAAGAAATGAGAAGCACCCAAGATGTATAGTGAAAAAAAGGAGTTATATTTTGGTCTGTTCATATCCAAAACCAAATGGACTACTTCAGAAGAAATTAAAACACTGTAGTCTGATAGATTATGTTTATGCTGACTTTATCTGCTTTTTGGAGCTTCAAAGGTCTCACCACCTTTCACTTGCATTGTTCTGACCTACAGAGCTGAAATATTCTTCTAAAAAAAACTTTGTGTTCTGCAGAAGAAAGAAAGTACATCTGGGATGGTATGAGGGTGAGTACCGGTAAATGATTAGAGAATAAAAATTTTGGGGTGAACTAACCCTTTAAGTTATAAGACTGTAATGGTGAGGGAGAGGCAAGGAAAGTGTTTAATTTGGGTTGCCATGTTCGCTCTAAGATTACATTTATACTCCACTAACTGTTAGGTTTAGAGTTGGGGTTTGGGTTAGGGAGTAGTGTTTATAAAATATGCATTCCTGTTGACTGTATTACATCATAAACACCTAAAAATACACTTTGTTTTATCTGCCACACTGTGGACATTTCACCCAGAAACTGGAGAACATATGCCATACATTCAGCTACATTTCCAGCTTCGGCCACTGGGGGCATTGAATCAAATTTTGGTAAGCACAGGCCGATTTCTGCAGTTGAAACTTTGATCCTTTTGCCGAATTCACAGTGATCAGAAAAAAAAAAAATCTGTATTATACTATTTGCAAGCACAATTTTAACCCATTGTGAATTCATTCAACAACCAAAAATGTCCAATAAATAACTGGTCATGTGATCCTAACATAAAAAGGTAGACCACCCTTTTGCAGAACAAAAAAAAAAATCTCTGTCTTAGCCACTGATATGACTGAAGAATTAATCTCATGTTAATGTACATAATTTGTCAAAAGTAGGCTACAATTCGTTTCTTTAGGTAATCATAATCATTGGCTCAAGGAAGCCGTCTTGATCTACAACTTATTTCCTGTGAGTAAATGGACCACAGAGTGGATTAGCAGAGCTCAAACTTACTTGAGATGATCAGAAAATAGACAAATTCAATTGCTCAATTGCCTTTTCAGTGCCATAAACTTATCGGTGATACAACTGTTTGAAGTTCAAAAGGGCTGGACAACTTCTCTTTGGAGCACGCATGACAATAGAATCCCACATTGTGAATGTAATTTGTTCAACAGCTAAAAGAGAACATATTCACTTAATGCCCCAAGCATATATCATGCTAGTTACTGAAAAAGGGACTCATTCAAGGATTCATTCAAGCTATAAGCCCTAAATTGTATTATGTCATTAAATACATGCCAACACCCAGGCAAATAGAATGACCTCCAAAAGGGACAAATGACTGATGTATTGTAAATGTCCTCAATATTTGTTGAATGAAGGAAGCCCAGCCCATTGATTAGCTCATATACACTACCGTTCAAAAGTTTGGGGTCACTTGCCTGAAATGTTTCTCATGATCTTAAAAACCTTTTGATCTGAAGGCGTATGCTTAAATGTTTGAAATTAGTTATGTAGACAAAAATATAATTGTGCAAACATATTAATTTATTTAATTACAAAACTAAAATTTTATTAAAAAAAAAAAGTGTTTGAAATGGATGACTTGGACCGAATAATTAAGAAAAGCAGCCACTAAGTGCCCAGCATATAGATGGAAACTCCTTCAATACTGTTTAAAAAGCATCCCAGGGTGATACCTCAAGAAGTTGGTTGAGAAAATGTCAAGAGTTCATTTCTGCAAAATCTAGGCAAAGTGTGACTACTTTGAAGATGCTAAAATATAACATAGTTTTGATTTATTTTGGATTTTTTTGTCACAACATAATTCCCATAGTTCCATTTCTATTATTCCATAGTTGTGACGACTTTGCTATTATTCTAAAATGTGAAAAAAAATAAAAAATAAATTAAAAAAGAAAGAGTTAGTGACCCTAAACTTTTGAACGGTAGTGTACTTTATGATGAAGTGGATGGGCGATTAAGTCCATTATGTTCCTTCTTGATTACTAAAGTGGCGGACTGCAATGAGAAAAATGGATCAGTCACATAAACATCAAAAAGAGAGAAACTGTGATGCGATAAACACTTCTGTGGTCCTCGACTTGGAGGCAGGAGTCAAAGAATGATGTAACGGCTTTTACTTTGGCAATATCAACAGTGGAAAAACATAAGGAAGCATAGCACACATTTTTTTGTTTAGCTTCAGTGCATGGCATCATTTTTCCAAAAAGGCCTGTGAAACACCCTTCCGCCCACACGTCTGGAAAATGAGGTTTCTGTGCACTGTGTATGGGAATGTTTTGCTCTGTACAAGTCTAAGGTGTTTTAGGCCCACATCTCTCATAAAATTACATACTGCAGTTCAATACTGCATCAATGCATCAGCTTCTAATGTTGTAGCTGCAATATTACATATACAGGACAACATATTTTGAGAACTGATATGAACTTTACTGGCCTACATGCATCTTATGGAGACGTACCAAGTTTTGAGAGATACTAAAAAGATTGCATCGAAAAAAATCTAGCTTCTTTAAAAATGCATTGATAAAGTAAATTGCTAATATGGTGACTGAAATGTTTAGCAGGTGGGCAGTATTTTTAATAATGTGTGCTTGGATTTGCAAGGTATTTTTGTATATAACACACAAACATGACTCATTTTAAAATAAAGTTTATTTCTAAGATAAATTACTAAGTTTAATTTGTATGTAAACTTTCTTTTTGCTGTTGTTTTATAATTGTATTTAATATTCAGAATAAGATTGTACAAGGCACTTAAAAAATACAAATACAGCTTCTTTGTACCCTCAGTTTAATATATATACACACAACACAAAACCCCACTCATATACAAGATTTTCAGATAAATGTTAACAAATTTCACACATTTTAGAAGCTCTTAAATACAGAAAAAAAAAAAGAAAACAACATTGAATCTCTATTCCAAAGGTTACATCTGAGTGTTCTCTTGATATATCTAGGTTATATATTTTTTAATGGAATTCATTCCTTTCATCTTAGTCAGTCATCCATAGACATTAAAAACAGTGCCGAACAAAAAGGCACAACCTATATGTTGCAAACTCACTGAGCTCAAATTTACGAAACATTGGGATTTAATTGTGTTTGTTACAGAATGGTTTCTTCACTGTCCTCTTTGACTGGACTGAGTTTAGATTTCCTTTGTTTGGAGATAGCAGCCCATAAGCGACACAGCATCCCCCCTCTGAGTGAAACATCCACACAGGTTTCCTTGAGTTACTTCATATACAGTATCTTGTGTGTATATATATATATATATATATATATATATATATATTTATATATTAGTTGAAGTCAGAATTTTACATACACCTTAGCCAAATACATTTAAACTCATTTTTTCACAATTCCTGACATTTAATCATAGAAAACATTCTCTGTCTCAGGTCAGTTAGGATCACTACTTTATTTTAAGAATGTGAAATGTCAGAATAATAGTAGAAAGAATGATTTATTTCAGCTTTATTTCTTTCATCACATTCCCAGTGGGTCAGAAGTTTACATACACTTTGTTAGTATTTGGTAGCATTGCCTTTAAATTGTTTAACTTGGGTCAAGTTAATTTAGTTTTGAGTAGTCTTCCACAAGCTTCTCACAATAAGTTGCTGGAATTTTGGCCCATTCCTCCAGACAGAACAGGTGTAACTAAGTCAGGTTTGTATGCCTCCTTACTCGCACACTCTTTTTCATTTCTGCCCACAAATTTTCTATCGGATTGAGGTCAGAGCTTTGTGATGGCCACTCCAATACCTTGACTTTGTTGTCTTTAAGCCATTTTGCCACAACTTTGGAGGTATGCTTGGGGTATTTGTCCATCTGGAAGACCCATTTGCGACCGAGCTTTAACTTCTAGGGGCAGTGGTAGCTCAGCGGTTAAGGCTCTGGGCTACTGATCAGAAGGTCGGGGGTTCAAGCCCCAGCACTGCCAAGATGCCACTGTTGGGCCCTTGAGCAAGGCCCTTAACCCTATCTGCTCCAGGGGCGCCGTATCATGGCTGACCCTGCACTCTGACCCCAGCCTAGCTGGGATATGTGAAAAAGAAGAATTTCACCGTATATGTGCAAATGTATAATGTGTGATAAATAAAGAAAATTATTATTATTATTAATTATAATTATTAATTATATTAATTATTAATTATATAATTATTCCTGGCTGATGTCTTGAGATGTTGCTTCAATATATCCACATAATTTTCCTTCCTCATGATGCCATCTATTTTGTAAAATACACCAGTCCCTCCTGCAGCAAAGCATGCCCACAACATGATGCTGCCACCCCCATACTTCACGGTTGGGATGGTGTTCTTCGGCTGGCAAGCCTCACCCTTTTTACTCCAAACATAACGATGGTCATTATGGCCAAACAGTTCAATTTTTGTTTCATCAGACCAGAGGAAATTTCTCCAAAAGTAAGATTTTTGTCCCCATGTGCACTTGCAAACTGTAGTCTGGCTTTTTTATTGCGGTTTTGGAGCAGTGGCTTCTTCCTTGCTGAGCAGCCTTTCAGGTTATGTCGATATAGGACTTGTTTTACTGTGGATATAGATACTTGTCTACCTGTCCTCCAGCATCTTCACAAGGTACTTTGCTGTTGTTCTGGGATTGATTTGCACTTTTTGCACCAAACTACGTTCATCTCTAGGAGACAGAATGCGTCTCCTTCCTGAGCAGTATGATGGCTGCGTGGTACCATGGTGTTTATACTTGCGTACTATTGTTTGTACTGATGAATGTGGGACCTTCAGGCATTTGGAAATTGCTACTAAGGATGAACCAGACTTGTGGAGGTCCACAATTATTTTCTGAGGTCTTGGTTGATTTCTTTTGATTTTCCCATGATGTCAAGCAAAGAGGCACTGACAGGTACACCTCAAATTCAGGATACCTCCTATCAGAACCTAAATGGCTAATTGCCTATTTTCTTGAATTTTCCAAACTGCTTAAAGGTACAGTTATCTTAGTGTATGTAAACTTCTGACCCACTGGAATTGTGATATAGTCAATTAAAAGTGAAACTATCTGTCTGTAAACAATTAGATGTCCTAAACGACTTGCTAAAACTATAGTTTGCTAATATTACATCTGTGGAGTGGTTAAAAAATGAGTTTTCAATGTCTTCAACCTAAGTGTATGTAAACTCCTGACTTCAACTATATATATATATATTTATTATTATTATTATTATTATTATAATATACACACACTCACTGGCCACTTTATTAGGTACACCTGTATATTTTCTTATTCATGCGATTACCTAATCAGCCAGTTGTGTGGCAGCAGTGTAATGTATAAAATCATGCAGATATGGGTCAGGAGCTTCAGTTAATGTTCACATCAACTATCAGAATGAGGAAAAAATTTGATCTCAGTGATTTAGACCGTGGCATGGTTGTTGGTGCCAGACGGGTTGGATTGAGTATTTCTGTAACTGCTGATCTCCTGGGATTTTCACGCACAACAGTCTCTAGAGTGTATAGAGAATGGTGCGAAAAACAAAAAACATCCAGTGAGCGGCAGTTCTGTGGGCAAAAAGGCTTGTTAAAGAAAGAGGTCAGAGGAGAATGGCCAGACTGGTCCAAGCTGACAGGAAGGTGACAGTAACCCAAATAAACACGCGTTTCAGCAGTGAAAAGTATTTCTGAATGTACATGTTGAACATTGAAGCAGATGGGCAACAGCAGCAGAAAACCCCTCTGGGTACCACTACTGTCAGCTAAACGTTGCCTGGTCTGACAATCTGGAAATGGTAGGCCCACTGCAGCCTCAGTTTTCTGTTCTTGGCTGACAGAAGTGGAACCCGATGTGGTCTTCTACTGTTGTAGCCCATCCGCCTCAAGGTTCAACATATTGTGCATTCTGAGATGCTATTCTGCTCACTACAATTGTACAGAGTGGTTATCTGAGTTACCGTCGCCTTTCTGTCAGCTCGAACCAGTCTGGCCATTCTACGCTGACCTCTCTCATCAACAAGCCACTTATGTCCACAGAACTGCCGCTCACTGGTTGTTTTTCGCACCATTCTCTATTCACTCTAGAAACTGTTGTGTGTGAAAATCCCAGGAGATCAGCAGTTACAGAAATACTCAAACCAGCCCATCTGGCACCAACAATCATGCCACTGTCTAAATCACTGAGATTGAATTTTATCTCCATTCTGATGGTTGATGTGAACATTAAATGAAGCTCCTGACCCATATCTGCATGATTTTATACATTGCTGCCAAACGATTAGATAATCGCATGGATACGTAGATGTACAGGTGTACCTAATAAAGTGGCCAGTGAGTGTATATACACAGTGGATATATATATATATATATATATTTATTAATTAGACAGTATATACTTACATTCATAAAAATATTTATTCTAACTATATTCATGTCTTTTAACTATTGATGTCTGACAGTTAAACAAATTACTTACTTGATGCCACAGTACTGCAGATCATCCCTACACGTGAGGTGTATAAGGCTGTCCAAGGTGAACTCATGGAAAAGCAGCTAAAAAAACAAAACAAAAAAACATACAATTACAATAAACACGATTAACTTCAATAAAATAACCGATCAACCTTGGTTAGCTAGTAAAAAAACTCAAGTCTTTATGTCTACAAGAAGTATTTTCCTTAAATAATGCAATACTGCTTGGATACAAGGTAGCCTCTCATCTCATTTTTTCAATAATTAATAATAATTAATAATTTTAATAATTAATAATAATAATTAATAATAATTTAATAATTTTATTTATTTATCACACATTATACATTTGCACATATACAGTGAAATTCTTCTTTCACATATCCCAGCTAGGCTGGGGTCAGAGTGCAGGGTCAGCCATGATATGGCACCCCTGGAGCAGATAGGGTCAAGGGCCTTGCTCAAGGGCCCAACAGTGGCATCTTGGCAGCGCTGGGGCTTGAACCCCGACCTTCTGATCAGTAACCCAGAGCCTTAACTGCTGAGCTACCACTGCCCCAATTAACTCCCTAGAAATGTTTTAGAGGATAACATAACTAGAAGAAAAAAAAATATTCACTGTAGAAATGTCCATGGCTTTTCCAGGCCTGGAAATCATTATTTTCACAATTTTTCAAATATACTGATATTTAAAAATTTTCCATGACTGTGGGAACCCTGTTCACCATAAAGAATGTGATAAATATGTACAGTGTGCAAGTGTCTGCTATTTATAGTAAAGCTCCACTCACTGTTTCTATGGTTTTCTCATCGACTGGAACACCCCTCAACCAGCGCACCATAGCAATGTTCTGAGTATTATGGGATGAAGGTTTATTATCTGTGGGAGAGAATGAACATAATACACATTGGCTTCTTCAAGAACTGAATTACATGGAAACTGATATGCACTCATTTTGCATAATTTACATTTATTCACAGTGATGGTAAAGTCTTGTGCTATCACTGCTAAATAACCCATTACAGAAAGTACGAGGTAGTGTTTTTGAATCACTGGTCCCACCTGCCATCAGTAGAACAGGGGGATTATATTCTTTCAAATAAACAGTGAAAATACAAGCCCTGAAGTTGAGGCTTAAATTTGGATTAGCCAAGGTTGGGTAACAGTTAGAAGACAATTACAGGACATCTTCTTCTAAGAACTAAAGACATGCAGTGACATGTGAGTTGATGTGAATTGTGTGATTTGACACTCATTTCTCCATTGGCCACACCTTTTCACTGCCTTGGGAAAGTACTTTCTCTCGTAAAGATGAAGTGATTTAGCAATCATTGTTAAAGGAATTGTTCACCCAAAAATGAAAATTCTATCATCTACTCACCAGAGTTTCTGCTAAGCTAAACTGCAATTTGCCACATATCTTTCAGTTCACAAAGAAATATTAAAATAACAAAAATCGTTAGATTAAATCATATAAATTCTCACCTTGGCTAATTTCTTTCACTTTACTTTTATGACTATTTTCCTCATAGCAAAGAAGCATTTTGCTGCCGACATGAAGTCAAATGTGTGTGTTGTTTCTCTACAGCTTGAGATGCACATAAGCTTGGTGTCCTCCTCCAGATGATCGCAACGCAAGGCAGTGTTATTATAGTTTTGGATTTTTAATTTTGTTTTTATTTATATTTTATATTCAATTTGTCATTACAACTTAGTTTAGTTTTCGTTAGTTTTCACAGTTTGTCTGTTAGTTTTAGTTCAGTTTTCTTTTTCTCAGTGTTTTGTAGTTTCAGTTTAGTTTGTTTTTATTTTAGTTTTTAGTTTTTATGGCTGCCAAGGCTGAGTGTTTACTGGTGTATTTTAAAAAGTCTAACATTCAATTTTTCAGGGCAGTCTTGTGTTACCTCTTTCTAGTGGTATTTTCATGTTTAATGTGGATTGTAAATGTTGAAAATTTTACAATATAGGGTGAATATGGGTAAAGTGACAAAGGACATTTAAGCTTGATCCACATTGTATCCATATGTATTTCCTTAAATGATTATAAATCTTTACTAAACTAATCTTTAGAAGTACACAATTAATGGAATAATTCACCTAAACATGAAAATTCTCAAATAATTTACTCATCCTCATGCCATCCCAGATGTAAATGACTTTCTTCTGCTGAACACAAATGAAGATTTTTAGAAGAATATTTCAGCTCTGTAGGTCCATACAATGCAAGTCAACAGGGGCCAAAACTTTGAAGCTCCAAAAAGGTGGCATAAAAGTAATGCATACGACACCAGTGATTACAGTAAATTCATGTGTTTAGAAGCGACATGATAGGTGTGGGTGAGAAACAGATCAATATTTAAGTCCTTTTTACTGTAAATCTTGACATCAGCAGTCTACTTGGCAATCATGATTTCAAGCATGATTATACACCGATCAGCCACAACATTAAAACCACCTGCCTAATATTGTGTAGGTCCCCCTCGTGCCGCCAAAACAGCGCCAATCCACATATCAAAATAGCATTCTGAGACACTATTCTTCTCACCACAATTGTACAGGGTGGTTATCTGAGTTACAGTAGACTTTGTCAGTTCAAACCAGTCTGGCCATTCTCTGTTGATCTCCGCATTTCCGGATGTTTTTTGTTTTTGGCACCATTCTGAGTAAATTCTAGAGACTGTTGTGTGTGAAAATCCCAGGAGATCAGCAGTTACAGAAATACTCAAATCAGCCCATCTGGCACCAACAATCATCCATGCGATTATCATATCGTTATAAAATAAAATTTTCAGAATGAGATAAAAATGTGGTCTCAGTGATTTGGACCGTGACATGATTGTTGGTGCCATTGTTGGTAGGAATGCTTTTCTATTATTATGTGTGGGCAACTCTAGGATTTCAATCTTAGTGGGGCTCAACCCCAGATGACACTATAAGATGTGTGCATTTAATGTATTCCGCTCTGTTGGACAGATGGCGTTTTGTTTTTTAAAATGTGTTTTTACATCATTCAAGCTAGCCAGCTAATATTCATTCAGAATATTATTTCCTATAATAAACATTAAGTTTATAAGTTATAAATATAACCGAAATTGCTTTAATACAGACAAACCATATATTATTGGAACTGTCTATTTATTGGCAGTATGTTTCATCTGTCCTAATAATTCCTTCTAAACAAAAATTATATAACATTAATCAATCATTTTACAAATTCTTTGGTTTAAAGTTATATCAACCACCACAAAAGACCTATTACTACAGTAAATGTCACATTTATTCAGAGTAGTCATCACGTTTAAAGTGTAAGGGTGACCGTGCTTTTTCTGTTGCTGCCCCAAGGTTGTGGAATAGTTTACCACTGTCTGTTAGGTTCTCCACTTCTATTAATATGTTTAAAACCCACCTCAAGACTCATCTGTTCTCTTTGGCCTTTGAAATTAAGTGGTCATTTTTATGTTTGGTTTTAATGTTTGGAAATGTTTTATTCCATTGTGTTTTCATATAACATTGTGCTAATTAGTTTGATCTTAAATGTACAGCACTTTGGTCAACACAGTAGTTTTGAAATTGCTTCATGAATAAATCTGAACTAAGTAAATTATTTTAAACAACAAACTAAATAAAGTAAATAAAGTGTCTCTTTTCAGAAAATAAAAGTGATGTCATAAAGGAAAGGAAAAAAACTTTATTTTGATGGTCCCAAATAGATATTTAACTGGCTATAAGTGACTTATCAACTGGCTTGCTATAGCTAGTAAACAGTGTTTCAACAAACATTCAGTAGACTTTCAGTAGCCTATATATAGATCTTTATTAATGACCTTTTAATGAACTGATGTTCTCAACAATACTGTAAGTAGGTCATTAATAGAGATCTATATACAGGCTACTGAAAGTCTACTGAATGTTTGTTGAAACATTGTTTAATAGCTATAGTAAGCCAGTTGATAAGTCACTTATAGTCAGTTAAATATCTATTTGGGACCATCAAAATAAAGTGTTACCAAAAATTGAGTAACCTGTAGCTGCAGAGGCAGATCTGACATCCAGGGCATTGATTTCCCTTTGTTTCATCTGAAGAGAGTTCTTGAGAAGCTCCTGGAATTCCTTTTCCTTCTCATTCAGCTGAATCAGCAACCTAGAACACAGAGTGAATAATTCCACACAGTTTTAAACCATTGTAGTCCACTGCATACCTGTTTTCATTCAATGCCCTCTTGTGGCTACTTTTGTTGAAAAGTTCTGTTCTAACATCATCCTTCTCTAAAACCTGATTTCTCAAAGCAAATGCTGGACTCTTAGACAACCCTGTAACCAAGATAATTTATCTTGGTAACATTTTAGTATAACTTTAACAAACATTATTACTTCTATAATGCTTAATGGTTCATTAATGTGCCATAAGATATATTGAATAACTATATCCCCTGGATGATTGCCTTGGTCATCTGAGGATTCTGATGATATCAGTGCTTGATACAGCTAATACAATCAAGGGATGCAGACTATATGATAAGAGTCAGCTATATGTTAAGAATGGCATTGAAAAACACAACCAAAGCTGAGAAGTGAAAGAGAGTGTGAGGGAGGAAGTTCAATACCTCCTGGACTCAAGGCGGAGTTCTGACAGCTCCTTTGCAAGTGTGGAGTGATAAGAGAGGTCACTGGGCAGGTCGGTGCATTTGGCATCCATGTCACTCTCTTCAGACTTTTGAGTGATATCTGAATCTTCTTTGTCCTTTGCAAGGGGAGTGACAATTTGTTTGGAATTGGCTTCTGTGTGTGGCTCGGTTTCTGAAGAACTCTCCTCGTTTTCAAACGATGACTGCAGTTGAAGTCTGAGCTCTGAGGAAAAAGATGGAATATGGGGAACTGGACTCACAGAGTTAATTTAAAGATTTTATAGGGTAATTTAGAGACATTATAGGATAAGATGGGTCAGTTATATACATATAAATGGGAATAATCATAATGCTAAATATGGCTGCTGCTGGAATGGAAGTCAAGCCTTACAGTTAAAAAGAGCCAATATTCTTTTGATTGAAACATTGCCTGCCAGTTTACTCGAGATGTGTTACAAATATGGCCGCTGAGTCACCTAATTTGCCTTAAAGGAATAGTTCAACCAAAAATTGTCTCATTATTCACTTACCCTGATGCCATCCCAGATATGTATGACTGTCTTTCTTCAGCAGAACACAAATTAAGGTTTTTAGAAAAAGAAAGAGCTCTGTCAGGTCCTTAGAATGGATGTTCATGAGTGCCAGCACTTTTCCGGTCTAAAAGTTAAATTTAGGCAGCATAAAAGTAATCCACAAGACTCCAGTCGATCAATTAATGTCTTCTGAAGCGAACTGATAGGTTTATGTGAGAAACAAGTCAATAATTAAAACGTTTTTATCTTTAAATCGGCCCTTCCATCCAGGTCTCTGGTGTTGTTTGAAATGGCTGAACCTTCACATGACGTTCATTCTTCTGCTGTAAAGAAGCGCCACTTTCGAATTCTCGAGTGAACCCGCGGACACGCTTACATCACGCTTCATGTCAGCTGCTGGCAGGAAGTGCTTTTTAAAAGTTAATAACATGTTAATAATTATCAATTAATTTTTTACACAAACGTATCAATTTGCTTCAGAAGACATTCATTGATCGACTGGAGTCGCATGGTTTACTTTTTTGCTGCCAAAATGTGACTTTTGGACCTTCAAAGTGCTGGCACCCATGTACATCCATTATAAGGACCTGACAGAGCTCTATCTACTTCTAAAAATCTTCATTTGTGTTCTGCTGCAGAAAAATGCACATCTGGGATGGCATCAGGGTGAGTGAATAATGAGAGAATTTTCATTTTTGGGTGAACAATTCATTGACGGAGGATGTAGTGATGCAAGAGAGTCTTTTGGGTCCATCATGCTTCATAAATTGTCTTTTGCATACCTGGGAGCAGAACTGTGATGCTGTCTTGTACAGCCCGTCTCAGTAAGTTGTCCAAAGCAAACATCCAATGAGGTTTAATCTGCTGTTTCCGAAGAACCTTCTTCACCTAAAAACATAATAAGCACAACTAGCTTAATTTAATATGTATAATAAATATATGATTTTCAGAGAAATACAAATTGTGCGGGACAAGGAACAAGCCGAAGTTTAATACTTTTTTCAAATACATAACCCTAAGTATGGGCAATAGTAGTAGTGAAAGCACCACCAATTGGTCCTTAGTTTTGGTTTGGTTCTACAAAAACAAAGCACATACTGCATCCTGGAAGCTGAAGAGCACTGCCTGCAGGCTGCTAAGGGGCACAGCAGAGTTCAACAAGTTGGAGCGCAACTTCAGGAGGCTGTTGGTAAGCTGCCTCTTGTCTGGAGAGCGGATGTTTTCTCGCAGGCAGCTAATCAGTTGGCTAATTTGATCTGAGGTGATACGTGGCACCTCCGCCTGCAAGATGTGAAAAATATTAAGCTCATCTTCACACATGCCGCAACTCAGGATATTTAGACACTCAAGAAAGTTGTGGTTTGGCATCTCAGATATTTCTAAGAAAAGGGGATAAAGGCATGTGTGAGATTTGTGTACCTGAGGCAGCGTTTCCTCAATGTTTTGTATGACATTGCTGATGTACTCTGTAAGTATTCTATGTAACGTATCTCTCCTTTCGCTGTCCTTTCTCAGCATGAAAAGACCTAGATTCTCTCCAGAGCCCGCCGGGCTTATCGTCATGTCCCCTTGAGGCTCATCTGGCAATCTGCCAACAGGAAATATACAAAACATGTAGACACATTAAAACACACATGCACACACACACACAGAAATATACTTCAATTAAGGTGTGAGGAGTATGCTTTACATGATATCAGTATCTGATTCCCTGAATCAGGGTTTTAAATCTTTGACTCACGGTAGGAAACTGCTAGAGGTGGGAGGACTTTCCGCAATGTCATTTCCTCTGAGGGCAGACCTGGTCCTTCTCAGATCAAAAGAGCAGGACAATTCAGTGTGGTCAGCATCAGTGTTTTCCACATACACAGCGATGGGCACAGACATGCTCCTGTGATAATCTCCTACAATTAAATCGCCAAATAAACTTTAAACATCAAATATAATTAAAAAAAAAAATCATGATAGACCCATGAAAGCCATTTACATGCAAAAATAATCTTAAATTGAAAAAATAAACATATTTGAAATGTATAGACCTGCTCGTTCTGGATCGGATAACAGATCAAAAATATTAATGGCTCATACTATATAAAATTTTTTGTCCAACAAAATGCTCTAGACGGAGAACGTCTCCTCCCAGAAATACCACTTTGCCACCACAGGAAATAATATAGCAGTCGTCGAACCATTGCACAGTGCATTTATCTCTTTACATATAACATGGTATCTGATTAGAAAATACTTGTTTAAATGGAAGTGGAAATGGAAACTGATTATGTTAAAGTGACATAACTTTAATAACATAAATTGTACAGAGACTTAAAGAGAGTACACCCTAAAATGAAAACTATCATCATTGTCATCATTTACTCCCCCTAATGTTGTTCCAAACTTATTGTGTGTTGAACAGAGCAAAGATTTTCACACAGGTTTGGAACAACATGAAGGTGGGTGAATAATAAAATAATTTTCTGTTGAGTGAACTATCCCATTATACTATTGTGTAACAGTCACTACATATGAAAAAATTAGAATTCTCTAATCATTTTCTCACCCTCATGCCATCCCAGATGTGTACGACTTTCTTTCTTGTGCAGAACACAAAGATTTTTATAAGAATATCTCTGCAGGTCCTTATAATGCAAGTTAATAGTGACCAAATTTTTGAAGCTCCAAAAAGCACATAAAGGAAGAATAAAAGTAATACATATGACTTACGTTGTTTAATCCATGTCTTCTAAAGCGATCTAATTGATTTTGGGTGGAAAAGGCCAAGATATAACTCCTTTTCCACAGTATATATTGCCATTGCCGTTTTCTAGGCACACTCATGATTTCAAGCTCAATTACACTTCCTAGTGCTTGATGCATATTGATGTCAAGATTTATTGTAAAAAAGGAGTTATATTTTTGGTTTGTTCTCACCCAAAACCAATTGGATTGCTTCAGAAGACATGGATTAAACCACTGGAGTCTTATGGATTACCTTTATGCTGCCTTTATGTGATTGTTGAAGCTTTAAAGTTTTGGTCACCATTCACTTGCATTTTATGGACCTAGTACAGAGCGGAGATATTCTTCTAAAAATCTTAATTTGCGTTCTGTGAAGAAAGAAAGTCATACACATCTGGGATGGCATGAGGGGGAGTAAATGATGAGAGAATTTTCATTTTTGGGTGAACTAGCCCCTATGCTGTTAATACAAACAGTGCCTAAAGATTCAGAGGCACTATCGACCCATTTGTCAGCTCACCAGAAGGTTCTTGCAGAAAGTTATCTGGTTGAGGTTTAGCTCTCTTCCTGGGACTGCCCTTCAGAAAGCTGTTCTTCAGGAGCTCTGAGGCTGTGGTTCTCTTGTCTGGGTTGGGTTCAAAGCAACAAATGATGAAGCCTTTAGCCTCCTCTGACATGCACTCTGGCACTGTGGGGTGGATCTTAAACATGCCCACCTGTAGGAGTACAATTACCAAGTAAACTGATGTGATTATTAGAAACCTGACATCTACTGGAAATCTAATAAAAATGAACATGAAGTGACAGGCTTAACAATCAGGAATGTGAAAAAGGAATGTAAATAAACTTCAGTTTATTTAACATGGTTATATAATGATTAGTTGTAATTAACACTCATATAGGTAGATCTGGTAGAGCATGGTGCCAGCAACGCCAAGATCATGGGTTCGATTCCCAGGGAACACACAAACTGATAAAAAATTAGCACTTTCAATGCACTGTAAGTTGCTTTGGATAAGTGTCTGCCAAATGCATAAATATATATGTAAATGAAAAAGCCTGCAGCACCTTAAACATGGCTGCCTGAGGACTCCCCAGCTCATGAAAGGGTGGTTTTCCTGTCGCCATTTCAATAATAGTGCAGCCCAGAGACCAGATATCTGCCGGTTTTCCGTACCCATGCGGACCCTGGTCAATGATCTCTGGAGCCATGTACTGTAGAGTGCCTGGGGTCAAATGAATCACCAGGAGTTTGTAAAGCAAACACGCACAGTGTACGTAATATAATGTGAGAATTTTGAAAGTACAGAAATAATTACTAGGGGATTGGCCTCACCTGCAAATGTCTCTGTACATGGGTTGATTCCTGCTAGTCTCTTAGACGTGCCAAAGTCTGATATTTTAAGCACACCACTGTATGTATTTATCAAAACATTATCGCCCTAATGAGATGAAAAGCAATGGCATATGACACAAAGGAAATTCTGATGCTGATAATCTGAGGATGACTAAAACAAGTAACGATGCTATGATGTCTTTTTACCTTAATATCTCTATGGGCGATCTGATTATCATGGAGATATTTCAGGCCCTCCAGAATCTGTTTGGTGTAGAAGGCAATGGTTGCTTCATTATCTTTAAGAGGTCCCCACTTTGATCTTAAGAGAGAGGATAAGCTTCCTGTCAGGGGATAAAAGACAAGTGATTAGGAATTATTATACTGTAGTAAGCGGTTATAAACTTACACATTGTGTGATCAAGTGCCAATAATTAATATAAGTGGGTGAATCTCACGAACTAAATGTCTGGGTCAAATTTCCCCTCACAAATCAAAACACACACAAAAAAAAAACAACAACAAAAAAAAAAATATATTTTGCATGAAGAAAAACAAGTCTATTTTTAGGACCAGTAAGATCTTTTGCATTGTGTCAATTACACACATTTTCCCATAAATTCTCATTACTGTAACCCTACAATTAACTACAATAACAATTGTGTTACAATTTTTCAACACCAAATAGGACACAAATAATACATTTCCATGTTTTTTTCTTTCTTCAAAATATTGCTTTTATTTTTAATTTTACAGCTTGTAGAAATCATGAAAATTACATTTAAAAAAAGATAGGAACATTTACTTTGAGGCCAGCTGCCTTCTCATAAAGTGCTGCCATGTTACTTTTAGTTAAAGATTGCAAGTTGATGCAAAAGTTTTTATACAGACACATGCCCAGAGCATACACCACAAAAATTTGACTGACTCATTGCTCAAGCCTTTTTAGGGGTAATGTGGAAAAAAATAAATAAATAAAAATCTCACTCAAAGTAACACACACACACACACACACACACAATATAGTACTATATTACACATATATTGTATATGTTTCCTCGCATTACAGTAAGCTACTTACAATTGGAGGGAATGTCCTTATATGGCATAAAAATAATGTCACAACACAAAAAATCTTAATGATTCTAAAAGCAGGCATAATTTTCTTTATGCAGCATTAAATGTTTTTATTTTGTTTTTTGATATTGTAATGAAATATGACCCAGACATTTCTTGACCGTTTTTGTGAGACTTCCCTGAACTTGTCTGCAGTGCTGAGTATAGTGTATTTTCTATGTACTCCCAGCTAGAAATCTTCTCCTCTACATAACACACCCTTTTTAAGAACCTGAGATTTCTCAACAGACTTTGCAAAATCAATATTTCTCCATTTCTTCAAAAGAGAAAAGCTAAATATCAATAAATCAAGTTAGAAAACAAAGAGCAAAACACGGCACACCTCCAGGGACCTCCTCCATGAAGATCTTAATGAAGCCATCCTCACTGACTGAGCCCAGGTACTGCACAATATTCCTGTGCTTCAGTCTCTTGTGTAGAGCTATTTCCTCATGGAGTGGCTGAGAGTAGCTAACAGACAGAAAGAGAAAGACAAGAAGTAAACATCATTCTGATCTAACGGAGCCATCAAAATATATCACAATCAAAAAGGGCTTTATGATCATATTTGTTTAAAACACTCAAGCACAAAAATCTGTTCACACGAAGAGGTCTAAACTGTAAAAAAACAACAAAAAAAAAAAAAAAAAACACAAAAACATTTTTAAATCAAAATAAGAAAGAAAAGTTGGCACAATATAATGTACAATTGGTGATATCAGTCATTATGTAATTTTTGGTACTTATCTTGAGTAAACCTCATAAACTAAAAAAATCAATTTTTTACCGAGCAACAGTAGACATGTTCTACAATCTCCAATCTAATGAGCATGAACATGAGCGTTGCTAAACTCTTTACAGGTTTACTCTTCAGTGAAACCACATGAACGGTAAGTCCCTTAAAAGACTTTTCAGCAAAGCCTACTTTGGTGAAAAAAGCCCGGATATCCTTCTGGAGAAGTTCTTCTTCGTTCTTTCTTCAGGGGTAAAATGAAGTTTGAAACAGCTGAGCAAAGACCTGCTTTTAATGAACCCACCGGCCACACAGCTGTGGGAGGCACATTTAAATATGAGGACGCTCAAGACTACATGTAAACCTTAACTAATCTGACATTAAAATGTGTTATCAATGGCTTCATGCCTCATACTAGGAGTAGAATTCACTCTAGATCAGTAAATTAAGCTGTTTTAACAACTCGATGTTGATTTAGAGTAATAAATATGCAGTAGATAATGTTGAATTTGTCTGGTTTACATTCTAAATTCATGACTCTAATGCACTAACATGCTATACGCAGCCATAATATGCGCTGATTACCAAGGGCGTAGATTTGGCTTGAACATTGTTACAGTGTGAAGAATTTACATGTTCCATTGATCATGGTATAAATATTGGGGGGGGGGGGGGGCTGAAGGGGGAGGTTGTACTTTCTTGTTTTGATTATTGGGGGTTACCTCCCCCCATCCCCCCTGGAATCTACACCCCTGCTGATTAAACTCTGTTATTGTAATTTATGATGACACTGATACTACTGCAAAAATCGGTGTATAAAAGAGTGTTAATGGGCAGAATACAGACAAAAGAATGATTATAAGAGGCATATCTTACTTTGGGCAGATGTGTTGTGAAAATGGCTTTCACTGCAGAAGGCACATGATTGAAGCAGCTTATCAAACAACAGAGTGAAAAGACACTTGAGTATTTGAGTAGATTTGATTCCTTTAGTAGACTAATAAAAAAAAAAAAAAAAAAAAAAAAAAAAAAATAAAAAAAATCGCATGACATGGTCTTGGAAAATGTCGCTACGCAAACAATCGTACAGATGTGGGTAAATTTGCACCAGCTCGCTAATAACTGCATGCCGGTGTGTTCATGTTGACTGATCTTTGACTGAACAACATAAACAGCATTAGCTGTCACCCTCAAGGTAGGTGGAGCTTCAGGTCACACCTACTGATGACATGGATTATTGGCAGTAAGAAGGTGTTTAGCAGCCGGTAAGAAGTTTTCCTAAAAGTTCACCCTGGCGAGCTGTTACGAACCATTGAAACAAACTCAAACACCTTTCTGGCCAGATTTTGTTCTAAATGACATCACACCTGTTCGTTCTTCGATTTTGTATGAAGTATATCGGGGCCTTTACAGTTACAGGAAACACATAAAAGGATAATATGTATACACTGAATGCACAGTGTGTTGCTCTGGATAAATGTGTCTGCCAAATGCATAAATGTATATGTATAACTTTACACTGCTGTCCCACTTCCAAAATCAGTTAATCAGTTAAAAGATATGCATTTCTATTTGAGCCCACATAATAGTATTGTTAATTAACAGAAAGTTTATCAAGCCAAATAGAAATCTTAGATTCAACCAGTCACTAAAAAGTTTTTGGTTGGAGAGACCTAAGTTTTTAAACAGTGTACATCTGTTAACTGTCCCTGTGGGGACAGTTTAAACAAGCATTACACAACTCTCTGAACATAATGGACAACAAATAAGTTCTGGATTTGTACTAAAGCACATCAACAAAGTAGCTGATGGACAGATAAGAACTTCAAACAACCTTATATCAAATAGAATTAAGGTATAGCTGCACTTAATAATGATTTTTTTTTTTCTGTGCCTTCCCACAGAAATATTAACGCAATAAAAAATCTTGTTCATACGTTCTATCCTTCTCTGGGATCTCTTTGACGGCGATGCGCACTTGATTGCTGAGGTCTCGTCCGGCATACACCACTCCATAGGTTCCTTTCCCCAGCACCACCTTGTCTCCATTCTCATTCCTCTCATAAATATACTGTAAGAGTTGGAGAAATATTAACATAATGAAGTTTTATGAATCAATGGGCACTTGCTAGGCAAAGAGCAGTAACATATATATCAAATATGTTTTCCTTTTGTAATGACAAACAGTATGAGTTAGTGGTCAACCGATTTGGGAATTTCAATGATTGATGCTGATACAGTATCTAGAGGGCAGGATGGCTGTTTTGCAATACACTTACTAATCACTTTATTAGGAACACCTGTACCCCTATTTATTCATGCAATTCCCTAATCAGCCAATCGTGTGGCAGCAGTGCAATGCATAAAATCATGCAGATATGGGTCAGGAGCTTTAGTGAATGTTCACATCAACCATCAGAATGGAAAAAAATATTTGATTTCAGTGATTTCAACTGTGGCATGATTGTTGGTGCCAGATGGGCTGGTAACTCAACCACTCTGTACAATTGTAGTGAGCAGAATAGCATCTCAGGACGCACAACACATCGAACCTTGAGGCGGATGGGCTACAACAGCAGAAGACCACGTCAGGCACTTTATTAGGACTATAGTGTTCCTAATAAAGTGTATATATATATATATATATATATATATATATATATATATATATATATATATATATATATATATATATATATATATATATATATAATTACTCAAAACTGATGCACAAATATTTGTTGCACAAAAATAATGTTCAGCCAATGCTGAAAATCCAAATATTTCCATTTCCTCTGCCTGGTCGATATATCGGTCAATCACTAACATATGGCAATCTTAAAACAGTTGAGCTGACAAGTTAATAGCATTTGAAACTTTTTGTGAGTTCTTTGAGAAGTAGCCTATTCAACATTTTTACAGAGCAAATGATTAAAATTTAAAGAATTACAAATTAAAAGGACCATGCAGTCACACAACAGCCTGGAAAAGACTAAACTCCCTCCTGCCTACCTGCTCATCAACCTAATTAATGAGATCACCTGTGCCTGCTTGTTAAAATAAAAGCTGAACACAGTTAGGTAAAAAAGGATTAAATTCCACATGTAACCACTACATTCTGCAAGTACTAAACTTGCAGTAAGGAGGACACATGACAGAATCAGTCAACAAGTCAATACTAAATATAAAAAAAGGAAGGAAAGAGCCAGACAAAGGAATTACATTATGGTACTGCCAGTCATATAGTGGTACCATAACCACAGTGGACCATTGCAAGCCTTATTTTGAATGACACACAATGATGAAGGAACTACTATTTATGTAAATGTTCAAAATACTCTCCTATTCCAATTATCATATTTTCTATGAAATCCATAACAACATAATACCCAATTGCAAAATCAAAGCCACAAGAAATTAGTCAACTAATCTATCTTCACCTAATCTATCTAATCTGATCTATTGTGACTGATCTTCAAGGGGTTTTGATGATTTAAAAGAGCCTGAAAACCTTCCAGATGATGTTTGATCTATAATCGGAACTTATACATTAAAGTAATATTCCGGGTTTAATACAAGTTAAGCTCAATTGACAGCATTTGTGGCATAATGTTGATTACCACAAAACATTATTTTTACTCGTCCCTACTTTAAAAAAAAAAGCAAAAATCTATGTTTCAGTGAGGCACTGGGGGTAATGGGGCCAAAATTTGGAGGGCTTAAAAAGGCAGAAATGTGAAGCTTACAATTTTATAAAAGCATTTACATTCATTCTATTAAAACTCATGTATTATTTGAGCTGTAAAGTTGTTTAAATCGTCATTTTAACAGTCGTTTTTGGGATTGTTGACATTGCATCATCATGGCAATGAAGTTGTAAAATTGGCAATAACTTTACACAATAAAAGTTAGTAAACGATTTTATCACACTACAATCATGTTAACACACATATTGTTTTTGTCTTGTGGCTATACTTTTGAAATAGTGAGTATTTTAACGTTTACGGATTGGCCCCATTCAGTTCCTCTGGAACTTAGATTTTAGCCTTTTTTAAAGAAAAGGAGGGGAATAACATGTATTAAACTCAGAATATTCCTTTAAATAATTTTTGGGGGAATGGCTCACTTATTGTTCTCCCTACATATCAGCCTGGGATGGCATAAACTAAAGTATTGTAACATCAAAGATATTATACACCTATCCTTTAAATGAATTGGTTACTGCGCCTGTAGAAACAGTGAGGAGTTAAATGAGTATCATGTTGATTTGTCTCACCTCTATAACTGCTTCCCCTCCCCTGAGAGGACTGGAATCTTCCTCTGGAGTCTCTGTTTGGTGCAACAGAGAGTTCACCAAATCACAGAACCTGAAAAGTAACATACAAATAATAGGGTTAGGGTTTCTGTGTGACTCATGATATTCCAATGCAGCATTTCCTTATTTGTTTTATCCTTATCCATATGCTTAGACTTTTACCATTGCACAATTGCTAATGCTTAATTCAGTGGAACAATAACAAGTAAGATTAGGTCAAATGTAAGATTAGGTCAAATGTGACTTCCTGAACATGCTGAGCTTGATACAAAAGAAGGAGAAGTAATCAGACATGCATTTCAAAGGCTCAGTGGATAGTGTCTAGAGCAGCAGTCTCAAACTAGCGGACCGCAGTCCAGGTCCGGACACAGACTTGGCTCCATCCGGACCGCGAGACATCGTGACAACTGTTGCCCTATTTTATCATTTCTACAGTTTCTAATTGCACAACGCATCAACACATGCAGCTGTACATGCCACAAGCACTCAGAAGCACGGACAACGCTGATCTTTTGGCGCTTTTTTCTTTAATGGCACCAACGCGCTTCATATATATATATATATATATATATATATATATATATATATATATATATATATATATATATATATATATATATATATATATATATACACACACACACACACACACACAACCGGTCAATAGTTTTGAAACACTTACTCATTCTTTATTGTAATTTTTTTCTTCATATTTTAGAATAAGAGTAAAGTCATCAAAACTATAGAATAACATAAATGGAACTATGGGAACTATGTTGTGACTAAACAAAATCCAAAATAAATCAAAACTGTGTTATATTTTAGTATCTTCAAAGTAGTCACCCTTTGCCTAGAATTTGCAGACATTTACTCATTTTCTCAACCAACTTCTTGAGGTATCACCCTGGGATGCTTTTTAAACAGTATTGAATGTTGGACATCTATGTTGGGCACTTACTGGCTGCTTTTCTTTATTATTTGGTCCAAGTCATCAATTTCAGAAACGTTTTTTTTTTTTTTTTTTTAAATAAAATTTTAGTTTTATAATGAAATAAATTAATATGTTGGCACAATTATATTTTTGTCTACAAAACTAATTTCAAACATTTAAGCATATGCCTTCAGATCAAAAGATTTTTAAGATCATGAGAAACATTTCAGTCAAGTGTTTCAAAACTTTTGAGCGGTAGTGTATGTACACACACACACACACACACACACATTGCAAATTCACTCCTCATTGTTGCTCTTCCACATTCTGTAGACAGAAATCCCTGTGGTGCTTACACTATGTATTTTGCTGAAGTCAGGTATGCATCTGTGCATAGACCTTAAGCAAAAGGATTGCGAATGAACGAGTGCAATTTAAAAGTATAGAATTAACTAGAATAATCAAGTATCCAAATCCAGAGAAGATCTCAACTGATGATCAATAATAACTGGAATCTCAAACTAAATTCGAGGTCTAATATAATTGGAGTAAGATAAAATTATTAATGGAGTCAGATTCGGTCTTAACTAAAACAAACTGGTTTAAGACGGCAAAAGCACACGTGCGGCAGAAAAGACGAGCGCGCAGATACCTTCACCACTTCGCTGGATTCCGCCATTGGGCGAGCGAGGTGGCATTTTTACAGTGGTGACCCCGATGTGATCTCCAAATCAGATGAGAGACGTCTTTTTGGCGCAGCATTTGGATTTGTGTGGGCAAAACGTTTTAGCTTCTCCTCCATCTACATCTGTGGTAAGTCAATTGTTCTTTGCTTTTTAAAAGTGTTGAGAGAAAGCATAAATGCTCCCAAATAGACACATTTTGTAGAATGGGTCAGAATACCCATATTTTTAGACTGGAGACCGAAAAATCTGCTGTGGTTTAAGAATTATTAGACAGGTGGGCCTGGGTAGCTCAATGAGTAAAGACGCTGACTACCACCCCTGGAGTCATGAGTTCGAATCCAGGGCGTGCTGAGTGACTCCAGCCAGGTCTCCTAAGCAACCAAATTGGCCCGGTTGCTAGGGAGGGTAGAGTCACATGGGGTAACCTCCTCGTGGTCGCCATAATGTGGTTCTCGCTCTCGGTGTGTTGCGTGGTGAGTTGTGCGTGGATGCCGCAGAGAATAGCGTGAAGCCTCCACACGCGCTATTTCTCCGCGGTAAGGCGTTCAACAAGCCACGTGATAAGATGCGCAGATTGACGGTCTCAGACGCGGAGGCAACTGAGATTCGTCCTCCGCCACCCGGACTGAGGCGAGTCACTACACCACCACAAGGACTTCGAGCGAATTGGAAATTGGGCATTCCAAATTGGGGAGAAAAGTAAAAAAAAAAATAATAATAATTATTAGATAAAACCGCATGTGTATCAGGGAAGTGGTAGCGGCAGTATACGAGGAACGAAATCTCTTGCTCTGCAAATTAATGATCTCTTTGTTCACCCATGCGACAAGAGATCAAACTTAAATTGGAGATATCATCCAAAATTGTATTCTGGTATTCAAGAGAGGACTGCAATTGGAACTTTAATTCTAAAATCAATGAACACTGTCGCTATTGTTTATTTACTTTTCTGCAACGAACTCGCAACATTTCAAAAGAATGAGCAAACGGTAGAAACTATAAACAAATGATAAGTAGCGATTGAGAAATAAAACATTGCAATTCGATGTGTTTGCATATGAAGAGCAAGGCTGGGCAAAACATGGTGATGTGATAAAAAATAAATAGAAACAAAAGAAATGTCACTAGTTTATAAATCAGTAAAGAGTACTATAACAACCTATTTTTAAATTTGCAACTGTGCTAAACACTGCTGTTATCATAGAACACATGAGATAGTTGTTTGTGATACTGCACGTACACACAGGCTAATGCAGTTTATTTCTTAAAACACGACTGTTTCTGCTGTAAGCGTTACAAGCAACACTTAGCTTAGAGGTTGTAGATGCTTCGGGCATTCTAGACTTTTCATTTTGTGTAAATTTCATGTTTCTCTTAAAATTGTTCATCAGTTTCAACTGCAGTATGCTTGTCTTTGATGTTGCACACTATGCTATTTACCATATAGCTGCAGTTAAACCTTACAGAGTACAAAATTCTATGTGACTACCAGTAATTTTACACAATTAACAAACTCTCAGTAGCTTTACACAATTAGCGTTAACCTTCAGCAACTTTAAAAAGACTGAAGAACTTGATTAGGCCACTCAATCAATCAATCGCAAAGAGTGCAACAAGAACACTCTTTGCGCCTTGCATCACCTCCGACTCTGCCCACCCCCCTCCCCCCGAAACCATTTCATATTCAAATAGATTTGCATGAGAATACACCTACTGATATCTTAACCCAAGAAAATTAGAAAATTGCATTCAATTCCATATAGTAAATCGCAAAAGCTCTGCAGCTTGAGCAGAAATTTGACCCATGTCAGTATGTGCCTGCAGTTCACTGGTTATGAATAGCAACATATCCATCAAAGGCTTTCAGCCTGACATGTTGCTGTCCACATAATGCACATGCTCATGGATCTGATACAGGGCCAAATCAAAGGCATGTATTCTCAAAAGAGCAGTGAGATGACAAATATCTCATTCCAGAAAACCTCCAGAGACCAGTAATAAAATTATTTTAAATAATAATATTTTTAATATAATATAATTGTATTATAATCACATTATAATATGCATTATATTATAATGGCCAAGCATGGCCACAGATGGTGAAAGGTTATGCAAGGCATGCAGATGTATGTATATACTATACATGTACATTTGTAATGACACTGCCAACTGAAGAATCTTACAGGCCATGAAAATTCTTGCGATTGAATTTCATTGGTTCGCTTATCAGTGCCAAGAGGGAGGGTATACATTTGTCTTTTGATATGCATCAATGCTGTAAAGACAGTGGCACATGATAACGAATCAAATCATCTCTCGCTGAGAAGCACCAATTCAAATTAAATCTGGAATCAACATTAACTGTTTTTCTCTGTGTTTTTTCCCATTTCAGGTTGCAATCTCATGAGGGACAGATGCCAAAAGGTTTTTGATCCCCCTGCATCAAGCCAGGACAACGGATTGGCCATGCGGGAGATGGGTGCGAAGACAATCTAAAGGGGCCATTCACACCTCACAGCACTACACCATCAAAAATAGCTATATGGCCTCCCGGTTTAGCACCGGAACCAAATTGTGCAACACCAATTGTTCTAGAACAGGTTCCACCCATCTCCCAGACATGAACATACAGAGCACACACTTTCATCATTACACTCTCATGACATCTTGACCTGGTACAGACAGCAAAACTAGCCAAGCTCAACCACTACACATCATGGATGAACAAAATAATGGCCTAGATTCCAAAAGTACTAATCCACTGAAGATCTGGCCTGCCTCTCACATACACATAGCCTCTCACATATACGTCATTACGAACCTGTTTCCATAAAACAGTCATAATTATGGCACACATGACATGCACTATTTACAACTTTCTGACAACATATTTTAAACACTGTAATGTACATGGGACATGTACATGGCTACAGTCACACATCGATGATTGAATTACTAATTGCAAGCAAACTTGCCACCAAAATTTCAAAATTTCCACCTACATATAAATCGAACCAACTGATTGTTGTTGGCATGGTTGCAAATCAGAGGGTCCCGGGTTTTCAACACATCGCTAATAACAATGCAAACGTAATAATTAGTGGGCGATATGAAATGCAGACACTTCTATCGATCCACTACACACTTTGAAAATAGACACGTATCATCGATTGTGACTTAACCAGCAAATCACACGCATTGGATAATTTTGAATTAGCACTGTGATTAATATATGTCTATAACTGTGATACTACAATCATAGAATTATTATTATTACTATGCTTAATGATGTATACCACTGGTGAAAATACTAGTTATACTGACTTTGTGGTATGTTTCCTTTAATTTATACAGAACAAGCATATCAAATTCCACTACTACACATCACAATGGTAGTGAAAAATCAGATAAATCAATTAGACCCCTTTGCATTTTCAAAGACGCACTTGAGACCTGGAGTACCACTTGCACTAGTTGACATGAATCCATTATTTGTCTTTTCATCATTACACAACCTTTTCTCATATCATTATAACATTAAGTTCTTCAGAGTTTCATCTTTACATGGTCATTTAAGATGCTGTTCAGGTGTTTCACACACAGTGATGCATCACCAGTGGGAACTCCTTCACCAATTGAGGTCTGCCTAGAAGACCACCACTGGAGGTGGCAGAGAATTCTTCTAAAAATCAGATCATCAAAGGGAAGCAGGTGTTTCTCCATGATGGAACGACACATCCACTGAAAAAGCCACAAAGGCCTTGATGGACTCGGTGAACTGAACACGTGTTAAGCTCAATCAGACACAGGCAGAGACAAACCCAAACCCGATTATCCACCTGCCGGACCCAAACTACATACACCTGTTGAGCCTAGGTGCTCTGCAGATGCATACAAAGCTCTCTGAACAGCTGCCCACACTGGAAAGACCAAAATGGACTTGGAACGTGAATGCCTAATAGTGATCATAGAAACTATTATGAGTTGCCCGCTTGGCCAGAGAATGTACTGTAAGGCGGGGTGCCAAGGTGTTTGCATCCAAAGGATAAAACTCCCCAGGGAGGCAAAGAGCAAATGTATGATCTCTGAGAAAATCAACATATGAACTTTCTCACATTTAGCATCTTTTCCTGAGGCACCGCACCACACACCAAGCGAAGATTGCAAATTCACTCATTGTTGCTCTTCCACATCTGTCCCATTCTCTCCCCCCTCCTCCTTCTCCTTCGTTCCCCTTCAGCTCAGAATCACCTCAAACTCACCTAAGATCTGTATGTAACAAAATATCATATCCGATGTATACAAATAATGTAACTGCATGTTTGGTATAATTTAAAAGGTCTCATTCTGACTGGTACTATGGTCTCATCCCCACAACAATATAGTATCTGGTAATACAGTTTTAAGAATGTAGACAAATTCTGGCCACTGCGTGGGGGTGCGCCTACCTCCTTGGTCTTTCATCTAAATTACCTTCTGTATGCAGATACAGTATGACCCTAGTTCTTCCAAACCTAGCCACTCCCAAATTCCCTTTGTTTATGTTTTCTCTAGTTTGGGTATTTAAGGAAATGTAACACATTGTTCATGGGAATTTTCTGTAGCCAGAAATCCCTGTGGTGCTTACACTACATATTTTTCTGAAGTCAGGTATGCATCTGTAACACTTAAGATTCATTTTTAAGCATTAGATGTTTTGTATTGATTATTTCTGAATTGATTAATTATATAATTGGCTTGATACATATTTACCTGACAAATAAATTGTTAAACTTGATTCTATTCTAACTTATTCTAAAATTATTGGCTTTAGTAGACTACGTTAAATTCATGTTACCGCAAATCTGTGATCAGGGTTAATACATACTTAGACCCAGCATTTGATGGCACATGAAGCACATCAACTGGGATCTTAAGCTTTCTAATTATCCATTTGGCTTTTGTTAAGTGTAATAGACTTAAGACTAAAGAAAGTACCATCTGGCACAATGTAATATTGATCAACCAGTCCAGATAGCAAAAGTCATGACCCCTGTTTAATGCTTATTCTAGTCAAGTGTAATACTAAACTATAGAACTAAACAAAACTACTATTTGGGTAATGGTATGTTGGTTGGCCTTATCCAACTAGTATTAGTCGTTTACCTCTGTCTAGAGATAATATTACATTAATTAAGTGTATACAGATCTATAGAAACTAAGGAAAACTACTAATTAGAAATAGATAAGCTGCGGTAGTAATCATTCTTTTTAGTATTAGTCGTTTAACCTCTGGCTAAAGATTAAACTGACAAGTTTGTGACCGTGGGATCCATGTACACGGCCCGCATGTGACCCTAAGCGACAGGATTGCGATTGAATGAGTGCAATTTAAAAGTATAGAATTAACTAGAATAATCAAGTATCCAAATCTAGAAGATCTCAATTGATGATCAATAATAACTGGAATCTCAAACTAAATTCAAGGTCTAATATAATTGGAGTAAGATAAAATTATTAATGGAGTGAGATTCGGTCTTAATTAAAACAAACTAGTTTAAGATGCCACAGCCACACGTGCGGCAGAAAAGACGAACGCGCAGATACCTTCACCACTTCCCTGGATTTTGCCATTGGGCCAGCGAGGTGGCATTTTTATACTTCTATGAAACACAAAGGAGATTTTACAGTGCATCCGGAAGTATTCACAGCGCTTCACTTTTTCCACATTTTGTTATGTTACAACCTTATTCCAAAATGGATTAAATTAATTATTTTCCTCAAAATTCTACAAACAATACCCCATAATGTACATAAGTATTCACAGCCTTTGCTCAATACTTCGTTGAAGCACATTTGGCACCAATTACAGCCTCAAGTCTTTTTGAGTATGATGCTACAAGCTTGGCACACCTATTTTTGGGCAGTTTCTCCCATTCTTCTTTGCAGGAGCTCTCAAGCTCCATCAGGTTGGATGGGGAGCGTTGGTGCACAGCCATTTTCAGATCTCTCCAGAGATGTTCAGTCGGGTTCAAGTCTGGGCTCTGGCTGGGCCACTCAAGGACATTCACAGAGTTGTCCCATAGCCACTCCTTTGTTATCTTGGCTGTGTGCTTAGGCTCGTTGTCCTGTTGGAAGATGAACCTTCGCCCCAGTCTGAGGTCCAGAGTGCTCTGGAGCAGGTTTTCATCAAGGATGTCTCTGTACATTGCTGCATTCATCTTTCCCTCCATCCTGACTAGTCTCCCAGTTCCTGCTGCTGAAAAACATCCCCACAGCATGATGCTGCCACCACCATGCTTCACTGTAGGGATGGTATTGGCCAGGTGATGAGTGGTGCCTGGTTTCCTCCAGACCTGACGCGTGCCATTCAGGCCAAAGAGTTCAATCTTTGTTTCTCATGGTCTGAGAGTCCTTCAGGTGCCTTTTGGCAAACTCCAGGCAGGCTGTCATGTGCCTTTTACTGAGGAGTGGCTTCCGTCTGGCCACTCTACCATACAGGCCTGATTGGTGGAGTGCTGCAGAGATGGTTGTTCTTATGGAAGGTTCTCTTCTCTCCACAGAGAAATGCTGGAGCTCTGTCAGAGTGACCATCAGGTTCTTGGTCACCTCCCTGACTAAGGCCCTTCTCCCCCGATCGCTCAGTTTGGCTGGGCGGCCAGCTCTAGGAAGAGTCCTGGTGGTTCCAAACTTCTTCCATTTACGGATGATGGAGGCCACTGTGCTCATTGGGACCTTCAATGCTGCAGAAATTTTCTGTACTCTTCCCCAGATCTGTGCCTCGATACAATCCTGTCTCGGAGGTCTACAGACAATTCCTTGGACTTCATGGCTTAGTTTGTGCTCTGACATGCACTGTTAACTGTGGGACCTTATATAGACAGGTGTGTGCCTTTCCAAATCATGTCCAATCAACTGAATTTACCACAGGTGGACTCCAATCAAGTTGTAGAAACATCTCAAGGATGATCAGTGGAAACAGGATGCACCTGAGTTCAATTTTGAGTGTCATGGCAAAGGCTGTGAATACTTATGTACATGTGATTTTTTTTTCGTTTTTTTATTTTTAATAAATTTGCAAAGATTTCAAACAAACTTCTTTCATGTTGTCATTATGGGGTATTGTTTGTAGAATTTTGAGGAAAATAATGAATTTAATCAATTTTGGAATAAGGCTGTAACATAACAAAATGTGGAAAAAGTGAAGCGCTGTGAATATTTTCCAGATGCACTGTATGTAGAATATTAGCCTCAGTCACCATTCACTTTCATTGAATGGATAAAGATGCAATGTAAGCGAAAGATGACTGAGACCAACTTTCTGGCAAACATCTTCTTTTTTTTTTTGTGTTCCACAGAAGAAAGTAAGTCACATGGGTTTTGAACATAAAGAGGTTGAGTATGTGATAACAGAATTATAATTTTTGTGTGAACTATCCCTTTAAGAATAATGTGATATTTTTAAAACTCTGATAATGCTCTAGGCACTATCCACTAAGCCTTTGAAATGCATGCCTGATTACTTTTCCTTCTTTTGTATCAAGTTCTGCATGTAGGCCAAGTAAACCTCTAGTAAGTGTTCTGCCGAAAACACGTGATTCAGCTCCTTGCCTATGTTGTCCTTGGCAGCGTGTCTGAGCAATGTGTATGTGGGTGGAGCTCACCCTTTACAGTGAAGATCGCTGGGAAAGTACAACTGGAAGTCATCAGAATTGTACAGGACATACAGGAAGCAGCTACGTTCATCAAACTTCGAGATGCTGCAAGAGTGGAATTAAAGGGGACAGAAGATAAACAGTTACTAATCAGCACACTGCTAAGAAAATAAAATATCACAGAAAAATGGGTCAAGGTTAAATCTCTCTCTCTCTCTCTCTCTCTCTCTCTCTCTCTCTCTCTCTCTCTCTATATATATATATTGGATTACTTATATATAGGTTGGACTACTTTTCTAGGTGGATAAATGTCTGGTAATGTGTTAACAGTGTAATTCCTGTGGGTGGATTTTGCTCCATGTAAACAGTGGACAGGGACGTCACATCCCTTTCTTGTATCCTTGCACACATATCAAGTGAAATATAATGGGATTAACAAATAGCATGAGTTGGAAGCTTGGATATAACTGCACAGACAAGGTTAGAAAGTGACTATTGCACCAGTCTCAAGCTAACACTCAATGTTTTAGAGTTACTGTTATAGTTTGACAAAGTGACAGTTGCATATTTCAAACATTTATTTGCAGTGCTGTTGTCTTGCCCCATAGACTTCCGTTGTAAGTGCTTTACAGTAAACACATTGTTCATTTGTTTTTACAAATTGAGGGATGTTGAAATCTCTTTGTGGTAATCGACAGCATGTTACATAGTTTATAATGCATAAGATGTATTTAATCACAAATATTTATAAGTAAAAAGTCAAATTCAAGCACGAGGTCATGGAATCAGCTTAGATGCCTCTAAGTGGAAAGATTAGGTAATATTAAAGTACTACAGGTTCCACTATGAGACACTTCGTTATGTTTAGATTTATATAAATAAGGTCCTTCTGTGTGGAAACATTAAGTAATCTTACAGGAACACAAGCACTGCTATGAGACAATTTATTTACAACTGAAACAGATAATTTTTATCTTTCTTTTACTCTGATGGTAAATATTAAAATCCAGAACGCAGTAGGTCATTTGTATCACAATATGAACTCTAAACAAGTTGTCCACTGCCTTACGGGCTGAAAACAGGAACCAAATGAGGTATAAAGTACAAAGAGACATTGACCTATAGCGTAAAAGGCTGGAAAGGAGATAACGGTAGGCCAAGCAAAATGTGAGGACATTTCGAAAAAAGCACGATTCATAGTAAATCTGTGGCCTCTTACCAAAACAGAGCGGCCCCAGTGCGGCTAAAAACTGCTACATGGAATCTAAACCTTGTTTCTCCCTCCATGGAAATGAAAAACAGAAAAAATAGTGCAGATGACAGAATTCCCAAAAGCATACCTTACTCCTCGAATCGTGGATGCTGGGAAAGTCCACTCATGCAGACCTTTCTGGGAAAGCCAAATAAAGCACATTACACTCCCACAGACATGCACACAATGTAGATTTGTATTGCTTAAAGGGATAGTTCACCAATTTGTTTTAATTCTGTTATATTTTACTGACTGTCATTCCAGACCCATATGACTTTCTTAATTGCATGGATAATAAGAACCTAGCAGAATGTCCAAACTGCTCTTTTCTCTGTAATGAAAGTGAATGGTGACCATCGCTTCCATTGTATGGAAAAGAGCAGCTTGGGCATTCTACTTCACTTTTCCTTTTATATTTAAAAATATGAACAAAGAAAGTCATATGGGTTTGGAATGACATGAGGGTGAGTAAATGATGACAAAATATTATTTTTTTTAAATGGATAGAGGGTCACGCGTACTGTCCTCCATTATGTTTAAATGATGACTATCATTCACATAAATATTTTAATAACATTGAAACTGCTGCTTTACAACACAATGAAACAGCAGCCTGCACAATTAGTCCTGAATTAAGCGTGTATGTGTGTGTGAATATAGAGGACACAGAATAGAGCCGAGTCAAGGTGTTTACCTCGAGTGGAGTAACATGTCTCAGCTGCACCGTACGACTGTCATCTTCCTCACTCACACTTATTATACTGGGCTGGAATACTTTAGTGGGCTCTAAAATCAGCACCTAGAAACATATATTTTTGGGTCTGTTTATGTTCTTTTCTTGGCCTTGATTGCTGTTGAATCTAAGTGAAAGGTACTGTTTTTCTACTGCAGTGTGGTAAAACAGGAAATTGAGGAAGAAGACAGGAAAAGGTCTTACTGGGCAGCGTGCTGTGGAAACGGTGGGCTTGCACGCCTGGACCATCAATTCCATCCAGAAGTCGACAGTTGCCTGTTTTGGATAATTTCCATCCCGCTGTTTGGCAAACTGCTTGTACAGTATATATGTCTCCATAATGGATGCAATATACCTGTCATGAAGAAGAAATCACATCTCAGCGAATAAAACTATGTCTTAATTGAATTAGAGCAGTGGTTCCCAACCCTGTTTCTGGTGGCCCCTCAACACTGCACATTTTGTATATCTCACTTTTCTGACACACCCAATTCGGGTCTTGGAGTCTCTACTAACAAACTGATGAGTTGAATCAGGTGTTTTTGATTGAGGAGATATCCAAAATGTGAAGTGTTGGGGGGCCTCCAGGAACACAGTTGTGAACCACTGAATTAGATTATTATACAGAAGTTTTGAAAATACCAAGTTTTCGTAATGGTTGCATTTAGTTTAGGTATGATTTTCTTCCCCTCAGTTAGATGACCTCTTAATGTCCAAGCGGACAGTTCTTGGCTAAGTTAAATCAGACCTTCCAGCATTAATCTGAAGTATTCTATTTCAATTTTGTTTGTAATGTAGTGCACATAACAGTTATACAGCATTTATGTGAGTTTTCAATCTTTTGAAAACTCACTTTTTTATTTCTAGTTAACCAAACTACCTTTAAGTGCTAGTTTCTGTTTCTGTGATACTTTTTTGTTTACAAAACTAACCCCGATTTGTCCAGAATGATACAAAAGAAAATTAAAGAGATAGCCTAACTTTATTTCTCCTTATCAGCCCACATTCAACATGGACAACAAGTCATATCTTTTACTCACCACACTGGTGCTTTGAGTCTGTAGAGTTTCTCAGAAGCTTCAATTACTTTCTTGTGCTCATTGGTCAAGATCCCAGCCCCCAGATAAAACCCCACATCCCAGTAGTCCTGCATTTTCTCTAGACAGCCCTTTCTGCCAAGCAGGCTACTGAGTGTGACACCTGCACTCCAGGCACACAAAACACATATCTTATCCAAGAGCAAAAACTCAACAAATACCAAAGCTTTACCATCAGTTTCAAATGAGAAAAACAGCATCCATTCTTGCACTTTTACAGGAAAAGCTAGCCCAAAAAAGAAAATTCTGTTATTACTGCCTCACCCTCATGTCTATCATAACCCATAAAATGAAAGTGAATGCTGTCATGGCTTTCAAGCAAGATTTTCATGGCAAGATTTCCAGAGAATAATTACTTTAATTCTGTCTGTTCCTCACACAAAACTATCATATGGATTCAGAAAACTTGGAAAATAGTGGGCTACGTTTATCAAGCTTTATGTTGCTTTTTTGGCATTTTTGGTGCTTCTGCTTTGGTGTTCCACAGAAGAAATAAAGTCATAGGAGTTTGAAACAACCTGAAGGTGAGTATATGACGCCAGATTTTCATTTTTGAGTAAACTATACCTATAACCCCCACAAACCATACACATACTTTGTTTTATCATTTCATCATGTTTTAAAATTCACAATGCCCGGATCATTTAGATGTTACAAGTAGGCCACTAAACATCAGTTTTTGTATACTATCCTGCTTTACGGAACAGATCATGCAGTAGTTCTCACAGCATTACATGATATGAGGTGTAGATCATACACAATGACCAATCCCTTTGTTTAAGGTGCACACAACCAGGAGAGTGACATTATATGAGGGACACAAAAAACAAACCGATTTTCCGTAGTTCAATAGAGGTGTCGAATTCATGCCCAGTAGCCATCAGGAGAACAACATGATTGATTCCAGAGTGCAGAGTGGGTTCAATATCAAATGCTTTGCCATACCTGCCGAAAAACACGTAGAAACCCAAGAAGCATTGTTGTAAGTTGATTATCAGAAAAATAACACTGATAGAATAATCAGATCACTGCTTAAACCAGAGCAATGATCATATTCTGGTCATTTTGTACAGACTGTGTATAAAAGAGACATAATGGTCAAAAGTATTGTGTTGATTGAGGGGGTAAAACACAGACTTACCAGTAACATGCTTGGTCTCTGCTGTTCGTGTCTTTGAAGCCTGAACTCAGGAACATGTCCTTGTAGATGCGCCCGCACAGGCAGTACACATCGGAGGCTACTGTGCCCGCAGATTCCACTATGGGTAAAATTATTTTTAAAGCCTTTGTGCGGTCACCAGGGTGATTCCTCCTTTAAAGACATTTTGAAGAGGAGAACAGGTTCTTGTTTACTCTAATAAATGTATGTTTTATGTATATTGTATTATTTTCCAAACACGAAGCTCACCTGTTCAGTGCAAATATGTATTGAAATTTGATGTTTTGATGTGCTGTCACCATGCACATGGGCAAATTATTCAAAGTCTCCACCAGATTTATTATGGAGTCGTAGTCCTAGAATCAGACAGAGAAAGAGGGTTCAATTTCAATAAATTATTCAAACATTTGGCTGACACCTCTAATATTTCACAAGCATTGTCATTTAGTCTTTTTTATTAAATTGCATTTATGTATTTTTTATTTTTTTTTAATACATAAAATTAAAGAGCAAAGCATAAAAATCTTTTATAAAAGCAAACAATGGTTTACCATTTATTACACATCAAAGCTGGTTAGACTGCTGCTCTACATCCCATTAATAATTAAACAGATTAAGGTGTGGATATCACAGCGACAATCAAAACACTGACACAAAGAAGTGCTAAAAGAAATATGCAAGCATTTACCAAGGACTGTGAAGGTTGATGAAACACAATTAGAAAGGTATGATAATTGCAATAAATGGAAAGAAATGCTAGGAGCTCAACACTTCATGCACTTAAATTCAAAAAATAACATGACTGCTTGCTTCTTAGCATGAGCAGTGTTCATAATGGGTGTGATTGTAAA
This sequence comes from Myxocyprinus asiaticus, assembly GCF_019703515.2. Taxonomy (NCBI): domain Eukaryota; kingdom Metazoa; phylum Chordata; class Actinopteri; order Cypriniformes; family Catostomidae; genus Myxocyprinus; species Myxocyprinus asiaticus. Next base: position 15,038,320 of record NC_059359.1, read on the forward strand.
CGAAAACTCAATTAAAAAATGTGACTCCAGTCCTAACCGGAATGTCCCTGTAAGATAGCAGAAGACTCATCACGACATCTGGACTCAGAAGCTCCACAGAGTCCAAACGCTTCTGGATCCGGCTGAGCTCCTGACTCAGGGCCTGTCCCGTGAAGTGCTCTCGAGCCAGTCGGATCTCCCTGCGGATCGCCTCATGGAGGTATTCGCTATGGGGCATAAGTGTGTTTAACTTAATTTAGCTAAAAAAAAAAAAAAAAAGATATGAAAGTGACATTAAGCCGTTGACTTCTAGGGAAAAATCTTTCTAAAGTAACATGAATTTTGGCTTTAACTAATAACTGACACAACCTCACCCTCATGTCGCTCCAAACTAGAATAATTTACACCCGTAGAGCAAAAAAAGGTACCATGAAAGTAATCCACATACACATACTTAAAGATGCCAACGAGCATTGGTTCTTGTGTGTCTCATGCCAAGTCTGAATATGTGGAAGCGTGAATGAGAACAGTGTTGAAATTTAAAAGCTTGTTAAAAGTTTCAATGAATTTCGATCTGATCCTCACACAAAGCTATTGAACAGTATGACTTAAGAAGATTTAGAATATAGCATGCAATGTGATTTTTGAACTTGAGAGCCCCTGGGGCCTGTTGCACAAAGCTATTTGAATAAACTCAGAGTAAGTAACGTTTCAGAGTAAGTTTTAGGTTGACCAAACCAGATGGCCGGTTTAGATTGTGTTCGTCGATCTCAAGATGCTCGCTATAAACGTTCTCTCTCAACACTGCTAAAAAGACCAGCTTAACCAGCATGCAATTCCATTGCTGGTCTAGGCTGGTTGTGCTGGCTTGGTGCTGGTCTAGCTGGTGGACCAGCATAGCCGTGCTTTGCTGGTTGACCAGCAGTCTTTCTGATGAAGCTGGTTAAGCTAGTTTAAAAGCCTGATGGAGACACCAGCACACCAGCATCACATGCTGGGGGACCAGCATCAAAAACACAACATAAGCTGGTTACCAGCAATGCTGGTCTTTTCAGCAAGGAACTCAGAGTCTGATCCTGAGTCCATGATTAACTCTGAAGTGTGTGCACATGAATGAGTGACGTTTGCATCCAACAGCCAATGCATGAATCAGGGAGAGAGTCTGCGAGATCTACTTCTCGCAAGAAATTCAGCGTGATTTAAGCAAGAGATATAGGGGGAGTAACTTTTTGCTTCAGAGATTTCACTATTCACAGCTGATAGGTTCAGTATCTGTTTGCGATCTGTAAACCATAATAAAAGCTGCTCTGGCGCAGGTTAGCCATGTAGCGTTAGTTCTTATGGCATTGAACACTGGTAAAAACTGACCTGCCTTCTTGAGACCAAAAAAACAAGAGTTTGCTCAAATTAACTCAAATGTACCTGGGTAGCCACTGAAACCAGCTTCGTGCAACAGGCCTCTGGTTATTTTATGCTTTCCTTGTATGAAAAAGAGTAGCTTGAATACTCTGCAAAAAATCTTTTTTGTGTTACATTGCAGAAATAAAGTCATATGCGAAGAGGGTAAGGGAAAAACATAAAGTAGCCCTTTACTTTCAAGATAACTGAAAAAGTCGACCCAAATCCTGAATCAAAAGGAGTAGCGAATGCACAAACTCACACACATACCTAGAATGAATGTAAACACTTTCCAGCAACTTGACCAGTCGATCCACCAGAGGAGTCAGCAAGGATTCAAATTTAAAGCTAGAATGAAGGAAATCTCTGATGCCTCTCATCAGGGTGGGATCACATGCTAACACTTTACCCTGCGGTGACACCATATAGGGGATAAAAGTGTAGCTTCCGCATTGCTCCTATAAAGAATCCAGAAGACCAAATGAGCACATCAATTCATTTTGGTCAATGAACCATATTTGTGCTGTTCTACAATGGTGCACTGCAAACATCACTTCAAATCATGCAAATTAATTATTATGCATCTTTTGACCATTCACTTTCATTGCATCTTTGTTCCATACAATGTACAGTAGCAAGAACAAGTATGTGAACCCTGTGGAATTAGCTGTTTTTTATTGTGCATTTATTGGTCATAAAATGTGATCTCATCTTCATTAGTCACAAGTATAGACAAACACAATGTGCTAACAACACACAAACAATTATAATATTTCATTTGAACACATCCCATTAAACATTCACAGTGCAGTGGAAAAAGTAAGTGAACCCTTGGATTGAAAAACAGGTTGATCCTTCTTTGGCAGCAATAACCTCAACCATGCGTTTCCGGTAGCTGCGGACTAGACTTGCACAATGTTCAGAGGGAATTTTGGACCATTCTTCCTTACAAAACATCTTCAGCTCAGTCAAATTCTTAGGATGTCTGGTGTGACTGAACGGCTCTCTTGAGGTCATTCCACAGCATCTCTGTTGGGTTCAGGTCTGGGCTCTGACTGGGCCACTCCAAAAGTGGAAATCTTGCTTCCTTTATTCACTTTTTTTTTTTTTTTTAAGCCATTCTGTAGTGGATTTCCTTTGATGTTTAGGGTCATTGTCCTGCTGCATCACCCAACTTCTACTGAACTTCAGCTGGCGCACAGCCACTCAGACATATCCTGTAGGATATCTTGATAAACTTGGGAATTAATTTCCGCCTCGATATGGTAAGCGGTCCAGGCCCCAAAGCAGCCCCAAATCATGATGCTCCCTCCACCGTACTTCACCGTTGGAATGCTGTTTTCATGTTGGTATGCAGTGCCCTTTTTACGCCATACGTAGTGCTCAATGTTCTTCCCAAACAATTCAACCTTAGTTTCATCAGTCCACAAAATATTTCCCCAGTAGCATTGTGGAGTGTCAAGGTGTTCTTTGGCAAACTTCAGTAACACAGCAATGTATTTGCTGGAAAGCAGCAGCTTCCTTTTGTGGTGTCTTGCCATGGACACTGCCTGTCTAATGTTTTCCGTATAGTAGACTCATGGACAGTGGTGTTAACCAGTTCCAATGATTCCTTTAAGTCTTTAGCTGTCACTCTAGGGTTCTTTTTTTACCTCATTGAGCATTCTGCGGTGTGCCCTTTCAGTCATCGTGGCTGGACTGCCACTTACAGGGAGAGTAGCTATAGTACTAAATTGTCTCCATTTACTGACAATTTGTCTAACTGTGGAAAGATGAATATCTAAGCTCTTCAAAATAACTTTGTAACCCTTTCCAATTCTTGATCATAGTTCTTTTGAGTTCTCTTTTCTGCAAGGCATGGTCCACGTCAGCAGATGCTTCTTGTAAATAGCAAACTAAAAATGTTTGAATGTTTTTTATAAGTCAAGGTATATTTAACCCACACCTCCAATCTCGTTTCATTAACTGGATGCCAGGTTTGCTAACTCCTGACTCTAATTAACTTTTGTTGACGTCATTAGCCTAGGGGTTCACATACTTTTTCCCAACCTACACTGTGAATGTTTGAATTATGTATTTAATATGTACAAGAACAATACAATCAGAACAGAATAATTTAATATGTACAAGAACAAAAAGTTTTATTAGTTAAAACTGATTGTGTTTGTTCATTATTGTAACTTAGATGAAGATCAAACTAGATTTTAAGACAAATTTATACATAAATGCAGGTAATTCCAAAGGGTTCACATACTTTTTCTTGCCACTGTAAGTTAATGTTGACCGAGGCTGTCAGTACTAAATTATTCTTCCTAACAACATATTTTATGTTCTACATAGAAAGTCATAAGTGTTTGAAACGAAGTGACGGTGAGTAAATGACAGAATGAAGTGTGCAGTGTCTTACCTTCACAATTTCAAGATCATCTTCTTGCTTATTACAATATAGGATGACATTATTGGTCATACTGAAACTCTCTCTGACACCCAGGTGATAAAAGAGAGATGGCTGACATATAGAAATACTCATCTCCACCACTGCAACATCTGAAACGAGGGGTTAATCCAACAAGCTTACAAATACACAATTAAAACAAGAAAATGGTCCTGAAAATGCTAGATATAAGCGTGTCAGAACTTGCCTGCGTTGTAAAAAGTGTCCAGGATCTCGGTAGTGCCCAGAGCAATGCGCTCAAGCGAAATGCTCTTCAGCTCTGCGTGCGCGTCAGCGCAGGCTTCTTGAAGACATGTCAGCGAAAGACTCTGCTCTTTTTGGGGCATAGACCCGTCCTCAACGGCAATATACACCACAGATAAAGCTCTGGTCCGACTCCGCGGGGATATTATGACTTTATTGGCGCCGACTTCGAGAGCCAGAGGATCCTGCCATAAACTTCCAGCTGAAACTCGCACGGGATCCCTTCTCTTGGTATCGTGCAGGCTCATGCGCCTGCGTTCAGTCGTATACATTGTGTAGGTAGAAAATAGTGTCTAGCTTAATAAAAACTCATCCTCGATGCGCTCATACGACATGCCTTCACTATGGCGTGAAAGTATTCCTGTAGTTTTTCCAGGTAAGAGTCTGAGGAGGATCCCTTCAGAAATGCCCTCCTCCCGCGCCCCGCCCTTTTTACATGTCATTCTCTACAGCTGTGCGACCTCTGCCTGCAACAAGCCTACAATTACAAGCGCGTATAAATAAATAAATAAATAAATAAAAATAAAAAACAAGCGCGTATTTCTAAAAGCCTCAATGTTTCTTTTGTATTTTTTATTTTATTAATTTTATGGTGTTGAAACAACTTAATATATATTTATATATATTTTTTTTAATTTTCACAAAATCTATCTATCTATCTCTGTCTGTCTACCTGTTGTTTTTAAACTCTTTTGAGCTGTGCAATGTAAATTACATTTAAGGAATATTCCGGGATCAATACAAATTAAGCTCAATCGTAAGCATTTGTTGCATAATAATGATTACCACAAAAAATAATTTCGACTCATCCCTCCTTTTCTTTAAAAAAAGCATAAATGGACGTAGCAGTGAGGCACTTTCAAGTTAATGGAGCCAGATTATGGAGGGTTTAAAGACAGAAATTTGAATCTTATAATTTTATAAAAGCACTTACATTAATTCTTCTGTTACAACTCATGAATTATTTGAGCAGTCATGGCAACAAAGTTGTAAAACTGGCTATAACTTTACATAGAAGAGGTTAGTAAGCGATTTTATCGCACTAAAATCATGTTAAGATGCATATTGTTTATGTCTTGTGGCTTTACTTTTGAAACAGTGAGTATTTTAATTTTACAGATTGGCCCCATTCACTTCCATTGTAAGTGCCTCACTCAAACCCAGTGTGTGCTTCTTCTTCTTTTTTTTCTATTTTTTTTTTTTAAATAAAAGGAAGGGCAAGCCTAAATAATTTTTTTCCGGTCATCAATATTATGTAAAAAAAAAAAAAAAAAAAAAAAAAAAAAAAAAGAAATGCTGTAGATTCATCTTAAATTGTATTGAACCCGGAATATCCCTTTAAAAACGTACCACTTAAAAAAAAAACTTTGATAAAAACACGCCTCCGTTTGCTCTCCTCCCACCCCATTACATTACTGATATACATCTAGTCACTCATCTAGTCACAGTGAGATTATAAAACGAAAATAGTATAAAAATAATCAAATCATATTTTGATAATGAAAACAAAAAATGCCCCATTTCTCTCTCTCTAAAAAAAAAAAAAAAAAAAAGAGATTATGAAAATACGCCCATTTGGCATCAATCTACCGACCAGAGTTGCTTTTTTGTTCCAGTTACCTTGTGGTAAACAAACAACCTTACAAACGGCATAACAGACAGACAGATAAACAAATCGCTTTTGCCTTTTTGACCCATTTGGTAATGGTCTTTATTGTTCAGTGCAGTCGCGTGCAGCCCCTCCCCTCTCCACGCGCTGCTACTGACACACACAAGACTACACTCACACTAAAAACATGGCGGATAAACACTAACCCTCACATTTGGGAAATTACACAAAAACCTTTCCGCGCAAGGTAAATAGTCCCCTTCCTTCCGTCCGTAATAATCGCGATGCAGTTACCTCCTCACTTTATAACTGTAGTATTTATACATTTGAATGAAAACGCACACAAAGTAACTAATAGAGTTGCTTTACATTAGCATTTAGCTAATGCGTACTGTACATGCATTGGAGATAAAATGTTGCCTTACAGTAACACTGAATGAAATAAGTATATTTTACTCTGTATTTTTGGACTGAGCGCATTATAACCTGCAGAGATGTAAAAATTACCACTGTGTAATATGAAACATGTCAGGATGCTAAGTAGCATAGCAGCATGTTTGTTTATTATGGATATGAAATAGCGACTCTAATATGTTTTGTTTGCTGTTTTTAAAAAGTTTCTTAGTTTAGATGCATGTAAGTGAGCTATACGTGGATTCGCCTGATTTAAGATCTACAAAAGAATAAAAAATAAGACTTTGTCGGAGTTATAGAGTTGGAATAGTGTACTGTCCCAGTGTAAGGGGGCTGCTGCTGTGCTGTCATTTATTGAGAGGGAGGGACTGTGTGTTTGGCGCTCAAAGGCGCCCTGCCTTTGAACACAGAGCTGGATAAACTGGGAAAAGAAGCCATCTTTCAACGCAGCTATACGGGATTTAGGTATGCGTGCAATTAGATTTGTTCATTTTTATTGCGTTTAGGCATTACGGAGGGAATGTTTGAACTGATCAGTGCGTGAATAAAATAGCTCTGATTTATTATAAACCAGGGTTGCCAACTTTGGATACCAGGCTGGAGTGAGATTTTGATGTCATGGCCAGGGCCGCATTAATGAACAGGCAAATCGACGTTCAAGCCCAGGGGGCCCCGTGCCCGTGGCATCTTAATGTGTCCCTGGACATGATACCAGTAGGCCTTCTATCTTAATGTCTAACACCACAACAAGACCTGATCCAAACCTTCAAAACAATTTCAAAACACCCATTCACTATGTCACAACCAGGGTTTTTCCTGGGTCCAAAAATGATCTTCAGTGGTGGCTGAGGGACCAAGCTCAACCACAAGCTCAAAGTTGGTTGGTTACATAATTGCAATTACTAATGAACATAATTACTAAACTGCATTTCATGTTTACATTGCAAATCTGGAACTTTTTGAATTTTACAATAGTTTGACTTCAAATTGCTATGGGAAATCAAAGTAAATTAACTTAATTTAAACAAGACCTTCTTTTTATAGGGCTAGTTATAATGTTCTGATGGTACTACCTACAGTAAGGGTGAGCTACTTTACTGAGCTGGGACTGTGCTTCCAGCAAAAAAAATGTGTGTCCTTTTGAAATATTGTTTTCCTTTCATCAGGCTCATAGTAATTTATAGTAAGTCATATCTTAAAAATATCTGAAGATAAACAGTGCCAGTTTGTTAGAACAGGAGGAAAACTTTGCCTATAATTTGTCCAAAATTCATGGAGGTCCAGATTTTAAACCCCTTAATTCTTCAGTTTGTACCTGCCCTTGAATGTTTAGCCTGTCATAGTTTTTCCACTGTTTAATTGTCATTGGTAGCCTAACAATAAGGCCATAACCACAATGGATGGCTCCTCATCATTATTTTATTTAGGTCAATGTAGCTTGGCTTTCTAAAAAAAATAAACTAGTATTTGATATGGAAAAAACTAATAGCCTAAACACATACATAAAGCACTTAAAATAAAATAATATAAACATTTATTTAAACTGATTCCTCCTATTAGATTTCATATGAAACTATAACTTTTTGTCACTGTGTTACTACAGAAAAAACACGATACATTTTAGTAAGGGTGATGATATGCATTTTTAAAAGCCTTATAATTGATGTTGATGCATTGTGTTGTCTCCTCTTTACCTTATCAGTGCTGTTTATAATGTCGGGACTTGTCTAGCAGTTTGAGAGGTCTTATTTCTTCCTCACCGATTTAAATCAGATGATTCTCTGTAGAATTCATATTAAGTGCATTCGTTTTGTGGTGTCCGGGCACTGAGATATCCAGTGCGTTTAGTCGTGCGCTCTGCCCTAGCCCAGAGCTCTGGATATCCTGTCTCTGGGGCACGCTGGTGTGCATTGCAGTGGTAAATTTGCTCCGACGCCATGAAAATTCAAGTCTCGTGCTGATGGAAAAATCCAAATTGAAGATTTGTTGCTATGTTTTATTTATTTGATATTGAATTACGTTTTCTTGTTATTTTTTATTTATTTATTTTTTGACGTGAGATTTACTTGGGTAGAGTGAGAGCATGAGACAGAGCCTGAAAGCGTGTCTCACGCCAAATGCGTGAGAGTTGGCAACCCTGATAAACACATCTCATAACAGTGATTTCCTGCCTGTAGCAATATGCATGGCTTTACGAGATAGTATTTATGTTGTTTTTTTTGTTTGTTTTTTTGCCATAATTATGTTGTTTATGTTCTTTAGCTACATAAACAACTCTGATTGTCCAAGAAAATTATAGGTGTGTTAAGCGCCCCACCTCATAGCTTTTTGTTAATCACTTTACATTGACCTCTTGGGTCACTACTGTTTGTTAAGCATCTGACTCCCCTTGGATCATTCTAGGCAGGAAATTGACAAAGAATTCATTTGGTGTAAGAAACATTACACCAAAGTAATTCAGAAATTCAAAATTCAAAAACTTCTTTGGTTAGTTCTGTTCTAGCACAGAGAGCTAATGGGTTTTGTCCATTGAGGAATATTGCTGGCAGTGGTTCATGATGAATAACGGTTTAGCATGTGTAGAATGAGAGAACAGTGACAGCTGACTAGTATACCCATTAACTCTGCTTGGGAACAGTTCAAACCACCTAAAACAGAGCTTTAGAGAAGACAGGAGACTTAGAATTAGAGTCCGACCGATATGGGATTTTTGAGACAGATACGATACTGATTTTAGAGGGGGGGGAATTTACCGATTACCGATATGGTGGCCAATATAGTTAATTTTTGAGCTGGAATGAAAACAGACCTTTTCTATGTGGATTGCGTACCGATTTTGCACCGATATGACTATGCAAAGGAACTCAGAAGGCTGCTTTCTTAAATATTTTTATCAAAGAATATTTGACATTATTATTATACAGTCAACAAATTCTAGAAATGAACTGAGAAAATAAAGAATAAATAAAAATACAATAAATAGCTTAATAAACATCAGTTCTGTATGTTTAGTATAAGTCAATTGCTGACCATTTAAATAAAGAATAAAAAATTAAATTAATAGCTAAATAAAAATCAATACTGTATGTTTAGTATCAGTCAATTGCTGACCATCAAAATAAATAATAAATTCAAATACAATAAATATATAAAATAAACATCAGTACTGTTTAGTATCAGTCAATTGCTGACCATTAAAATAAAGAATAAATTCAAATAAAATAAATAACTAAAACATCAGTACTGTATGTTTAGTATCTGTCAAATGCTGGGCATTTAAATAAAGAATAAATAAAAATACAATAAATAGCTAAATAAACATCAGTACTGTTTAGTATCAGTCAATTGCTGACCATTAAATAAAGAATACATTCAAATAGAATAAATAGCTAAATAAACATCAGTACTGTATGTTTAGTATCAGTCAATGGCTGACCATTAAAATAAAGAATAAATACAAATAAAATAATTAGCTAAAACATCAGGGGCCGGTTGCACCAGCCTAGTTGTGGCCTAAATGGGCACAAAGTCAAAATTTATGCACTACTAAATATTTGACCGTTGTACCATTACATTTATATAGGACGTAACCCTACATATAAACTAAATATATACAGAAACCTCCGATCAGGAGCAACTGATGGAATAAAAAACAGACTCACTTAATGACATCAGTGAGCTCATGTTTTGGTTGACAGGCATCAGTCCTTTCGACATATATGATGGTGTTGGCATTTACACTTATTTACATTTACGAGAGAGAGAAAAAAACGTACTTTTAAACGGCTCTTCAGTATGAAACCGATCTGACGGTGCCGTTTTTAGGGTGCGTCTCCCGGTGTCAAGTTTCAACACATTCAAAATATATATATATATGATATAAAAATGAAGAAATGTCTATTTTCCCAGCCTGTTGTATTAGTATTTATCACCCCTCATTTATTTTAGATACAGATCCTATATATTAATATTTACACAGGGCATATATACTATTTATTAAATCTACTTTTATTACGTAGCCTATTTTAATGTCTGGAAAACCAGACTTTTAAATATTACATTTTATGAATGCAATGTCTGGAATTGTTTGGTTGAAGGGGGTACCAAACTGTGAATCCTGAACAAAACAGTTTGGTGAATACATGTTTACACATTAGCTTCCACTCAGCTGACAACAATGAAAGTAGCTACGTGATTTGCTAGTTAACTTTAAGCTCGTTGTCACGGAGAGTCATAATGACTACATCCATAATGATGGACCAGCATTGCGTCTCACCAACTAGGTAACAATGTAGCATGAAATCTGCACTCACCACACACAATCCACTACCGCACCGTTGTCTGATGAGCTGCAATAGATGCTCTGATGTTTACCTTTCAATCTGCTACTTTACTGACTGCACTGACAAACTAAAGCTGGCTAACATAGCAAACAGATGTGATAAACATGACTGACATGGTTGTCAGGGACAGGGTTAACGTTATATTAGTTATATAAAATGATGGGGTCATTGTTTATTAACTTTCCAGTATGTATTTCCAGGGTTGGGGAGTAACAAAATACTTGTAATGGCATTACGTATTTAAAATACCAAATATAAGTAAACTGTATTCCACTACAGTTACAATTTAAATCATTGGTAATTAGAATACAGTTACATTCAAAAAGTATTTTGATAACTGAAGAGAATACTTTGCATTTTATTGTCATTTGTTTCATTTAATATTTAGTCCTTTCAGATGGAAAACATTTATACATATAAATGATGCGATCCAAAGTGCATTTGAACAGCGGTGAAACACTTTCTTATGATGTGTTATATTCATATGAGCAGACAGAGAAGAAAGTTTGGAGCAGAAGAAATAGAAATAAACCTTATGTAAATTGTCAGCTTTACGCTAAACTAAAATGCTATTTCTAGCCATTTTACATGCACGTCTAAAAATCCTTAAAACAATATCAATTTGATTTATCTTGTTTTAGAATCAACACTGCATAAGATTTTAGGTTTTTCATAGAATGTTTTTTTTAACATGTTTATTTTGTCTTATTATACTGGCAGAGTTTTTATAGTCAAAACAAGTGAAAAAATCTACCAGTGCTGAAGAATTAATCCAAAGTATTTAGAATACGTTACTGACCTTGAGTTGTCTAACGGAATAGGTTACAAATGACATTTTACAGCATGTATTCGGTAATCTGTAGTGGAATGCATTTCAAAAGTAACCCTCTCAACCCTGTGTATTTCACAAACTAGTTGGCAATTTACAGAGAAGAGACCTCTCAACTTCGCATCGCTGAACTCTGCCCTGTCTGCAGAGCCACCGTCAGTTCAGCTCTGTAAACAATGGAGTCGGAGTGCGCTCTGCTGGACAAACTACGTTATGACACCAATTCTAAAGCATTGTTATCTGCATTATATTTTCAGAAAAAACGTTTTCATATCGCCGCATATCGGTAAACATGTACGCCGATACGTTATATTGGTGAAAGACTAATATCGGATATTATCGGCCGACCGATATATCGGTCGGGCACTACTTAGAATCTCCAATGGAAGTCAAGTTTAACCTGGGATAGATGGATGGGTGGATGGATGGACAGACAGATGGACAGATAGATAGATGATAAATTGTTATTGTCTGAACTCTTGATTTGAAATCTTTTGTGTTTGTATTCCATAGAGAGGTTGGAAAAAGTGTGATAATGAAGAAACCTGTACCACAGAAAGGTAAGAGATTTTTATACTTAATGCACTGATTTGTGATGAACTGACAAACTGCTACAGACAATGAAACAAGACTGCAATCAATAGGGGCAGTTTCATGCTGTCATACTGATGCAATTCCATCTTCAATGCATTGATTTTCACTAGTTTGGTCCACTTGTCTGTAGTCTGCTTTCGTTATAAATCAATTGTTTCCATCTTTATATGCATACATACAGTATACATACTAGGGAAGTGCAAAACGAAACATTTTCATAATCGGCTAGTCAGCGGCTGTTTGAAAGACTAGTCAGTGTTAAAGATAATAATGTATAATATAGGCTCTGTTATGATCAAGTGACCCTTATCAGACACGTTTCAGAAGGCTATATGGACGCTAAGCACAGCACATCAACATGGTAACTAACGGTTATGCAACAAATAAATAGGCTAAATAACTATAACATCCTATTGCACAAAACTATCATAGTAAAAAATAAAAACAACTTATGCGCATCCTGAACACAGAATAACGCGCTTCAATGTAAACAGAGAGCTTAGGCGTCTCAAGGCAGTCCTCGCTGTGCACTTAAAAGCGCAGAACTACAAGATATTGCGGATATACATCTAGTTCACGAGTCACGACATCAAGCAGTTTAAACTTATTTTATGGCAACTATTTATCTAAGCAGTTTCATACATAACCAGCACAAGTATTCAATCTCTACAAAGCACCTCAAATATGGGAACATTACTCACAGCAGGATTAAATGTCCGACAGTGATCGTTTTGGAATGTGTTGTTGATGCAGCACTTTGATGGCTGTAACAGCAGCAGTGCATAAATGGACTAAACTTAAAGGTGCACTCAGTAGTTTTTCCTCATTGAAAAAGTTTAACTCCTAAAGACATGAATTGTAATTTTGCATTATATGTAGGAAATCATGACGACTCACATTGAAATGAAGACTCCAGTCATATCAGTTACCTTGTAAAAACTGTTTTATTCTACATGGAGAGGGTCCGCATATGGGGGCTGCCATGTTAGAATCACATGAACAGTCAAATACTACTCGCTAAATCTCAGTAACCGTCCAGTTATTTGACACTTTTACTCATTGATTAAAGTAATCAAGGCTAACTGTGCATACTAGATTTCTACAATGGCATCTGAAACTGAAAACTATTAATTTTGAAAGATGCTGCATCCAAGCCGCTAGGTGTCAGTGTACGTTCAAGATGACACAAAGAAAAAGTTAGTGAGTGCACCTTTAAAGCATTAAAGAAACGAAAGTTCTTGTAGAGGGTTTTAATGTGCTGACTATTAATCACGTTTAATCACAGCAAGCTATAATAACACAAAAACTTTCTCCAAGAAGTTGCATCTCTCAGTTAATATGAGAATTGCATCTCTGATTAAAGCCACCACCACCAAAATATTAATATTAGTAGTCGACCCCACTAATCGACTAGTCAGTTGTTGTATGACTAGTTGATTAGTCGACCACCGTGGCACAGCCCTAATACATACAGTATACAGTATATGAACATATAAGAGCCGCAAGAGATGTGAGGAACTAACTGTATACTGTAGCTTGTGTCCAGATTCAGTGAGAGTGTAATAATACTATAATGTGAGATATAACTGTCATCAAGAGGCAGCATTATTAAAGGAATAGTTCACTCAAAAATGAACATTTTCTCATCATTTCCTCATGACATCCCAGATGTGTATGACTTTCTTTCTTATGCAGAACACAAATTAAGATTTTTTGAAGAATTGTTCAGCTCTGTTGGTCCATACAATACAAGTGAATGGGTGCCAAAATGTTGACGTTCCAAAAAGGACATAAAGGCAGCATAAAAGTAATCCATAAAACTCTAGTGGTTAAATCCATATCTTCAGAAGTGATATGATAGGTGTGGGTGAGGAACAGATCCATACGTAAGTCTATTTTTGCTAGAAACTATTCTTCCTGCCCAGTAGGGGGCGTATGAATGAAGAATGTGAATCACCAAAAACACAAGAAGAATGTGAAAGTTAAGTTAAAGCAAGGAGGAGAATTTATAGTAAAAATCTGTTTCTCACCCACACCTATCATATTGCTTCTGAAGACATTGATTTAACCACTTGAGTCATTTGGATTACTTTTATGCTGACTAATGTGATTTTTGGACTTTCAAAATGTTGTCAAACATTCACTTGCATTGTATGGAGCAAAAGTGCTGAGAAATTCTCCTGAAAATCTTCATTTGTGTTCTGCTGAAGAAAGAAAGTCATACACATCTGGGATGGCATAAGTGTGAGTGAATGATGAGATCATTTTTATTTTTAGGTAAACTGTTCCTTTAACTTAAAGATGGTCATGCTGATTTGTGATCTCAAATTGTTTTCCTCTCCCAGTAGCTATTGAGTGGAAAGATAGTAGACGGATCAAACAAGCTTGCGGTGGTCGTGCCTCTCGTGTGCCATCACAGTACGGTTTTATGGTTATTTTAGCATTTTAAATACAACAGTAATATTTCTCAGTCTTGCATCTTTAACTTTAAAACCCTCTGGATTTTATTTTGACACTGAACTCTCCAGAAAGTCCTGTATGTGTCTGTTTGTTGGCAAGTTCATAATAGTTTAATTCACTTCTCATTCAAATTCTGGTAAAATGCACCTCTGGTGCCGTTCTAAATGCATATTATAAGTGAACCGAACTATTGAGCATCTACTTCTGAGATGTTGTTCGTGAGTAGCGCTCAAATATTGCGCACCACTTGAACGCTAAAAATAGCCGCGAGTGTGGCGCTGCATGTGCATTTTATATATTGACTTATTAAACACAGGCTTTTGTGATTCACAGAGCTATCGCTCAAGTGGCTTTGAATAAAATTCACGAATCATATGGACTACTTTAATGGTGTTTTTATGGTTCTTTTATGTCATATTTGGAGCTTGACGTTAACGAACATGATAACACACAGTATCGGATTTGGATCGGGCTTGTCGGACCGATACCCGTCTAAAAACGTCAGTATCGAAGCCAATACCGATCCAGGTATCGGATCAGTGCCATCCCTAGTTTGAAAAGTCATTTGATGCTGACTTGGTGACCTATTTTTAAGGACTTTTCAGCTGGGATAAGTACCTGAAAGAGACAGGAGCAATGGCTGCCCCTGCTCACTGCTTCAGACAGGTGAGTCTTCTCAGTGCTGAAGGCACTAATTATAAATGGCATAGCTAATTCCACTACAATGCTAAAAGATATAAGAAGTTTGTCTAGGACCTCTACCTCTCCTCAGAGTACTAACCCTCCAGTGAACGAGTTTAAGGCGGGGATGAAGCTAGAAGCTCAGGATCCTAGAAACACTACATCTACCTGCATCGCCACCGTGGTAGGCCTGACCGGCTCTCGCCTCCGCCTGCGACTGGATGGCAGCGACAACAAGAATGATTTCTGGCGCCTGGTGGACTCCTCTGAAATACAACCTATTGGGAATTGCGAGAAGAACGGTGGAATGCTACAGCCACCACTAGGTGATGAAATGTATTAAAACCTCTATTCTAGTAAAGATCAGTGATTTAGATGCAATAGCTTGTATGCTAATTGTATACTAATTACTTTTCAGTGGTTGTTGAATAACTATTGTCACTTGCCAGGGAGGTATGTTACTGTCCTCTAGATGTCACCATCTTCTGCTTTATGTGATGTAAAAGCCCTCCTGTTCTTACTGTATGATAATGATATAGTACTATATAGTTTGCTCTAGAGAAACTAACATGACAAGCAGTCACAGCAGTGTGACGTGCTGTACTTCATCAAAAAATATTTTAAAGAGCATTTTTGTACTTTTTTAATTATTATGATGTAGTATAGGCCTTATTCACACTAGCGCCATCTTTGATTTTTAATGGGAATGACAATGAGGCTGTGAGGGACAGACTTACATCTCTTCTATGTACTCACAGTATAAAGCTGTAATAAGCACCTAGATCACATCTGATTTTCATCTGAGTTTTTGGTCTACTAAATGTTCTTGAAAATATGTTTTTTTTCCGCAGAATGGTCCAAAAACACTTTAAACTGCAGTACAACCCATTGAAGAGACAGTACGTCTATCCCTCACAGCCTCATTGTCATTCCTGTCAAAAATCAAAGATGGCGCTGCTGTGAAGAAGGTCCATTCATGTCATCAAATTAATTGAATTAATTTGAACTTGCATACTATTTGTACTTAAAGGAATATTCTGGGTTCAATACAAGTTAAGTCAATTTATTGTGGCTATGCTTTTATTTGAACATTTACAGATTGTTTTTCCATTCACTACAATAGTAAGTGCCTCACTGTAACCCAGATTTTTGCTAATTTTTTAAGAAAAGGAGGGACGAGCCAAAATTAATTTTTGTGGTGATCAACATTATGCTAGAAATGCTGTCGTTTGAGCTTAACTTGTATTGAACCCAGAATATTCCTTTAAAAAATCATTAAGTCACACATCTGGACTATTTAAGTGAATTGCAAAAAAGCTCAGATGATTTAAAATTGGTTAATAGCTGAAAAAAAAGTGACCAGGCACAGCACCTAAAATATACACTTAATAGTAGTTACACTGTAACTACTATGACTAAATGGAACAAAAGTATTCATTTAGTAACAATCTACAAACACAAGCTATTATGGACACAAAATATCTTAAATTAAAAGACAGTCTAAATTGTTTATAATTTTGAGATGATCAGGCATTTTTTAAACAGTACAAAACAGCTTTAACTCTGCGTGTAATAGAAAGTGATACAGGGACTCTTGTTACTGGACCAGCACAAATAGATTTTCTCAGAATGCTGTCTCATCTTGCAACAATAGTAAATTAATGAACAACTTTTTTCCCGCCCTAAACATGTATTTTCTTAGACTTTGAGTGATAATTGACTGTTAATGTTTTTTTAGGGTTTCGTCTGAATGCGTCTTCCTGGCCCATGTTCTTATTAAAAACACTCAATGGAGCAGAAATGGCCCCAGCTCGAATCTTTCACAAGGTACCTGTCAGGAACAGCAAACAAACACACACACAGCAGTGTTCAGGCAGACTTATCTTAAATGAATGAAAGTCTCTCTTTTCATCTTCTATGTAGGTAATAGTCATATAACAAACCATGCTAAAAACAGTATTCCCTCCATCTCTCTGGCCCACTAGCAGGAGCCGCCTGCCCCAGAGCAGAACGATTTTCAGGTGGGAATGAAGCTGGAGGCGGTGGACAGGAAGAACCCTCATTTCATCTGTCCTGCCACAGTGGGAGCATTGCGAGGTGTGGAGGTGCTGGTCACCTTTGATGGCTGGCGGGGTGCCTTCGATTACTACTGCCGCTATGATTCCAGAGACATCTTCCCTGTGGGCTGGTGTGCGCTCACCGGAGACAACCTGCAGCCGCCAGGCACTAAAGGTGCAGATCACTCAGTATGAATTCAGTTTCTTTCTCATTCTGATAAGCAGGCACGTGCAGAGGGGGTGGCTCTAGGGGCTCGAGCCCCTGCCCTTTCGCTGAGGTGCCCCTCCAAGCTGCCCCCCTAAATTAAATGACTTATTTTATTAATAGTATGTAGGGGTGTAAAAATGCATCAGCATTATGCTAAAACTTTGATGCATCGATTACGAAATTTAATAATAATTATAATGATTATAATAATACCCAATGTGTTACAGAGGCCATCTCAGATTACTGACAAAAGATGCGGGGCGTGTGACTAAAGACACAAATGCGCACTTTAAGAAAGTTTAGTTCGGATTTCTGCCTCATTGTTCATAATTGCACTCGTCTGTATAAGCAAAATAAGGTCATTGTTGTTCTTTTCTTTCCAAATTACGATATATTATGCATATTGTGGAATATTTGAAGAACTTGGAAAGGTAGGCTATACTGCACTGCATGTAATTACAGTTTGGTTTAAAGATCAGACTTTTCTGCCTGTATAGATGACAGATTTCATTCATATTTCAATTAGTGGTTCAGTAAATGTTCCTGTGATGATATGCAAATCTCATATGACTCCATTTGATGTGCACTTTGATTTTTGAAACTTTGCAGACTTTTTTACATTCACAAACAGCTATATAACACACTACATGAAAGGTAATATTTGAAAAACCATAATAGGTGCTCTTTAAATTGTTTTCCCCCTAATTATAGCGAAAAAGAAATTGAGGTTACGCACACTCAACCACCGACGGAGGTCCTAACCCCCCCCCTTTCTTTTTATCTCCTTAATGAGAGGGGTGTTAATGAGTTGAATCAGTGATGTTATGGTAAAGCACTTTTATTTAATTTACATGATCCAGATTTATATTTTTAGCTATAATTTTCTACCAGAGCAACTTATAAGAAAGTTTACATACAGTTGAAGTCAGAAGTTTACATACACTTACGTTGAAGTCTTTAAAACTCATTTTTTAACCACTCCACAGATTTCATATTAGCAAACTATTGTTTTGGCAAGTCGTTGAGGACATCTAATTTGTGCATGACACAAGTAATTTTTCCAACAATTGTTTGCAGACAGATTGTTTCATTTTATATCACAATTCCAGTGGGTCAAAATTTTACATACACTAAGTTAACTGTGTCTTTAAGCAGCTTGGAAAATTCCAGAAAATGATCTTTAGGCAATTATCCAATTAATTTCTGATATGAGGTGTACTGAATTGGAGGTGTACCTGTGGATGTATTTTAAGACCTCCAAACTCAGTGCCTCTTTGCTTGACATCATGGGAAAATCAAAAGAAATCAGCCAAGACCTCAGAAAAAAAATTGTGGACCTCCACAATCTGGTTCATACTTGGGAGCAATTTCCAAATGCCTGAAGGTACATGTTCTTTTGTACAAACAATAGTATGCAAGTATAAACACTGTGGAACCACGCAGCCATCATACCGCTCAGGAAGCAGACGCATTCTGTCTCCTAGAGATGAACGTAGTTTGGTGCGAAAAGTGTAAATTAATCCCAAAACAACAGCAAAGGACCTTGTGAAGATGCTGGAGGAAACAGTTAGACAAGTATCTATATCCACAGTAAAACTAGTCCTATATCAACATAACCTGAAATGCTGCTCAGCAAGGAAGAAGCCACTGCTCCAAAACTGCCATAAAAAAGCCAGACTACAGTTTGCAAGTACACATGGGGACAAACATCTTACTTTATGGAGAAATGTCCTCTGGTCTGATGAAACAAAAATTGAACTGTTTGGCCATAATGACCATTGTTATGTTTGGAGGAAAAAGGGTGAGGCTTGCAAGCCGAAGAACACCATCCCAACCGTGAAGCATGAGGGTGGCAGCATCATGCTGTGGGGGTGCTTTGCTGCAGGAGGGACTGGTGCACTTAACAAAATAGATGGCATCATGAGGAAGGAAAATTATGTGGATATATTCAAGCAACATCTCAAGACATCAGCCAGGAAGTTAAAGCTCGGTCGCAAATGGGTCATCCAAATGGACAATGACCACAAGTATACCTCCAAAGTTGTGGCAAGATGGCTTAAGGACAACAAAGTCAAGGTATTGGAGTGGCCATCACAAAGCCCTGACCTCAATCTGATAGAAAATTTGTGGGCAGAACTGAAAAAGCGTGAGCGAGCAAGGAGGCCTACAAACCTGACTCAGGTACACCAGTTCTGTCTGGAGGAATGGGCCAACATTCCATCAACTTATTATGAGAAGCTTGTGGAAGGCTACCCAAAACGTTAGACCCAAGTTAAACAATTTAAAGGCAATGCTACCAAATACTAACAAAGTGTATGTAAACGTCTGACTCACTGGGAATGTGATGAAAGAAATAAAAGCTGAAATAAATTTTTATTATTATTGTGGCATTTCACATTCTTAAAATAAAATAGTGATCCTAACTGACCTAAGACAGGAAATGTTTTAAATGATTAAATGTCAGGAATTGTGAAAAACTGAGTTTAAATGTATTTGGCTAAGGTGTATGTAAACTTCTGACTTCAGCTGTATATAAGATATTAGGGCTGAAACGAATAATAATAAATTGTCTACCAAAATTTTCGTTGTCGAATAGTCGTTTGATCTCATTTAACATAACATGAGATCACATTAAACTCTAATGATGACGCGCGAAAGCAGCACTGCAGTTTGCGCCTGATTGAGAATAGGAAGAATTACACAGCTCACAGTCCAGATGCACTCTAAACTTTCCAAACAGCTTCAGGTGATGTAGATCGCAAAGTATGATGGAAATATAATGCAAAAATACAAAATAATTAAATACAGAAGCACTCTCGTTGTGGAATAAGTGGAGCTGGAGCTGCGGCTCCACTGAAGCAAAACTTGCATGTCGAGCATCTTTAAAGGAAACACCCTGGTGTTACATCTTAAATGCACTTATATTTAATGCATTATAGCTTTATTAAAGTTCAAAAAATAAGGAAGCAGGTCATGTAAATAAACACAAACTCCGAAACGGGCATTTCTCTTTGCGGTCAGCGCCTCTTCTATGAGTTGTGCGAAGTGTCTAAGGGGGAGAGATTGAAACTGCTTCTGGCTGAGGCACACTCTGGCGCAGGGACGCTCATCCTTTGAGCGTGTACTTGCTGCGGCTAGATTATAACGTGATGGCTCTTGACTTATTGAATCATAATATATATATCACTGAGCATTTCTTATCGTGAAGAAAATTGGCAATACACAGCTTTAGTAAGTAGAGAGTTTATTTTTTTGTGAGTTAAAGATGGATTGAAATGAACAGAAAGGTGAGCGAGGGTAGTCCACCCCATAATACACTGCAACAAAATATGTTTTTGATTTGTTTTTGTTTTGGCTTGTTTTCCAATATAAATATCTAAAACTCCTTTAAAACAACGTACATTTTCTTTACTAGCTATACTACAGAAGAAAAAATTGTTATCTGAGAATGTTGAATATAATATAAAAAATACAAATATTTTAAAATATCTAAAAATCCTTTAAAAGATGCATTCACCTGAGAAGCAGCATATAAGATATTTAGACTTGCTTTTAGAGAATAGATCTTGAAAACAAGACAAAAGCACTTGATAACAATATGATTTTTTGCAGTGAATTTCTTTACTGAATTAAACTTAATACAAATTTTTTTTCCCTTTAATTCAGTGAATGTCACTTAGAGGTGTTTTTAAAAGATGATTTTGTCCTCTTTATTGTTAGTAAGCACATTTAATACAACCTTTTAAGTCATGGCACAAGCTGAATAATGGGTTAAAAGCTAATAATTAATTGTTGCAGTAATCACCAAATAATCGTTTTAATAATCATTAGAATAATCGATTATCAAAATAATCATTAGTTGCCGCCCTATAAGATAAACACTGATCAGCCACAACATTAAAACCACTTGCCTAATATTGTGTAGATCCCCCTCGTGCTGCCAAAACAACGCCAACCCGCATCTCAGAATAGCATTCTGAGATGATATTCTGCTCACTACAATTGTACAGAGTGGTTATCTGAGTTACCATAGCCTTTCTGTCAGCTCGAACCAGTCTGGCCATTCTTCGTTGACCTCTCTCCACAACAAGGTGTTTCTGTCTGCAGAACTGCCACTCACTGGATGTTTTTTGTTTTTGGCACCATTTTGAGTAATACTTTAGAGACTGTTGTGCCTGAAAATCCCAAGAGATCAGCAGTTACTGAAATATTCAAACCAGCCCGTCTGGCACCAAAAATCATGATTTTATGCATTGCCACACGATTGGTTGATTAGATCATCGCATGAATAAGTAGTTGTACAGGTGTTCCTAATAAAGTGCTCAGTGAGTGTACATATCAAAATGTATACATGGTGTTCATAGACAAACACATGAACCAGGTAAGTTGAATTCAGTGGGAAATAGAAAAGCTTACATGAATGAATGAATGTAAAAGTAACTAGACACCACAGAAGTGGAGAAAGAAAGAGAAAAAAAAAGAAGAGCCAAGAATAGCCTGGTTCGAGAAATCGACGACTGGCGGATAAAACAAACTAAGCTTGTGTTTTTAAAAATGCATTTGATAGAGAGAAAAGCAGGGATAAGACAAGATTTTTTCTCAGTTTTGGTTTACAAGGGGTTGGTTGGGTGGGGTTGCCCATCTGGCATAGCTGCAAACCCTGTGCCCAATAGCAGGCCTCACTTTGAAGGGATGGTGTGACCATAAGTGTATGATGAGAGATGAGGGTTAGAAGAAAGAGAGAAAACTTATCATGCCTCTAAGAAGACACACTAGTTCTTAGCACACTGAAACTGGGGGTAAGCAAATTACTGTAGTGTGTTGATTGTGAATATGTGTATATTTGAAGAAAATAAGGAATATGTCTACACATACTGTAATACTTCAAATCTTGTAGAATGTGTATTTGACTTTTATTTTCTAAGTTTGTTTAAAAGTCTTGCAAGCAAAGTCTGATCGCTATTTAAAACATATCAGTCTGTGATAGATCCAGGATAAACTCCACCACATTTGCACATGAAATACTTTCAGGGTTAATAGTTCTAGAAGGACCATCTCTGTTCATTATCTCACTATCAGCAGACTTTGCAAGGCTTTAGAGTGTACATTGAAACTAAGGGGCAGGAAGGAAGTGAATTGAGCTTGAGAAATAGATGCCACAAATTGACACTGCAAGATCGAGAACAGACCCTTTTTCAGTGAGGTAGTGTAGCCTTACTTTTCTCAACTGGATTTGTACAAACTGCAATCCTGGCCTCATTTACAGGTGTGTAGGGCTCATAAGTTTGTGTCTATGTGTGTGTTGTTAGGTTTCAGTTGAATGTCATTCTCTAGTGTATGTTTACTCACATCTTGAATCAGATGTAAAAAAAAAAAAATGTTTTTTTTTTTCTTTAACACATACTTTTGATAGAGGTTTGGTGCTGTTGTTGATGTTTGTAAACTTCTCATTCTATCTTGATTTTTCTGTTCTTAAGGATCTCTTTCTTAAAATATCTCTCTTCCTCTTCTTTTCCTGTCGTGTGCTCTCTTTCTCTCTTTCGCTCAGTTTCTCTTTGCACTTTCGAGGACACCGGCACCAAAAATGTTTAACACAACTTGTCTCTTTGTTAACATGGCTCAAAGAAACTGGGTCAGCACAACTCTGCAAAAAAGACTCCCTCTCTCTGTCTTCTGCTTTCATGTTTGTTGCAGCAAGTTGTGGTATATTGTCCAGATTGATATGTATCTCACTTACAAGGATATTTCACCCAAAATGGAAATGTTTTCATCATCTATCATTTACTCACCCATATGTTGTTCCAAAACCTTGGAACACAAAAGGAGATTTTATGCAGAATATTAGCGTCAGTCACTATTCACTTAATTTGTACCTTTTTATCATACAATGAAAGGGATTGGTGACTGAGGTTAACATTCTTCCCAACATCTCCTTTTGTGTTCCACAGAAGAAAATCATGCAAGTAAATTATGATAGAACTATCCCTATAAAGTGCTGTATTGTTGACACTTCCTGTTCACATTCACATACATATATCAGCTACTACATTAATCAGTCATCTTTATAACTTTTGCAGCTGGGTTACCGAAGATGCTAGGTGCACTTGTTGCCCTGCCGGACAGTAGTATAGAGGGGTTAGGTATGCCCCCTACACCAGGCAGACCTCCACCGAAGAAGAAACGTAAGCCTGGCCGCAAGAAAACCGAACTAACTGGGTCCTGGGGAGAGAAAGAAACAATTGGTCCCCAGACAGACCAGCCTGAAAAGGAACTGGAAACTATTAAAATCCCCAAGAAACGTGGCCCCAAACCAGGAAGCAAGGTATATCGGTATCTAGGGTTGTCACAATACCAAAACTTCAGTAGTCAATAGCAGTACGAGTACAATTTCACGACTCCTGGTACCAATTGCGATACCACAACAAAATGTATGCTAAGAGTTTTCAGGCAATTAATAATAATATCAAGTATTTAAGTACATTTTCAGAAATGTAAAAAGGGTGATAACTGCTGAAAATAACTGTCGTTAACATATTATTGACCTTATTCACAGCAGAGCCATTTTTGATGGGAATGACAAAAAGGCTTTGAAGGATAGTCTTTTCAATAGGTTGTACAGTTGTTTGAAGTGTTTTTGGACTGTTCTGCTGACAAAACATTGAAAAAATATCTTTCCAAGAAATTTCAGTTGACAAAAAACTCCAGACAACATGAGTTGTGAAAAATGAGATGTGAGGAGCTTTTTGATAGCTACATGCACTGTGCTACATTTGAAGAGACGGTCTATACCTCACAGCGTTATTTTAATTCCTGTCAAAAATCAAAGATGGCGCTACTGGCAATAAGGTCTATAGACTATCCTACAAGACTTATATGTGTTTATGTTGTACTTTTATGTTGTCTTTCAGCTGGGCTGGGCCAAGAGGGCAGCGTGGCTAGAAGGGGCGACTGCAGGTCCTGGTAGACCCAAAGGCAAACTGCCAGCAAACTGGGCCCAGAAAGTGCAGCAGAACCAGACAGAACCTATCAAAATTCCCAAAAAGAGAGGCCCCAAACCTGGCAGCAAGGTGTGACTTACAACTTTAGTAGATTAATGTTGGAAATCAATGGAAACCATCGTTGGATAACCAAAAGGCAATGATGCAGTGTTATTTAAACAAATTTATCCTGACTGTGTGTATTTGTATATAGAGAAAGCCCAGATTGGTGCCCAACCCTATGCCCACCTCCCCTAGCAGTAGCACTCCAGAGCCAGACACCAGCTCAGTTCCGTTGGACAATGCTACAATTCCCAGTGCTGCCTTACAGGCTCCTACAGGTACTGCAAGTGTCTTAGTGAGAGCTAAAACAATTCAACCCACTGCACTTTGAAATAAACATTTCAGTCCTTATGTAGCATTTTCCCTAACTTCGCAATTATTTGGGTGTCTCAGTATGTGTGTACCTGAACAAGTATGGGAAAGTGGGTCCACACCTGGATGCACGGCGAATTCAGTCTTTGCCGGATCACTTTGGGCCAGGTCGAGCTTCCTCAGTGTTGCAGCAGTGTGTTCAGGCCTGTTTTGACTGTGCATATAACCAGAGCACTGTCTTCTCCTGCCTTAAACCAGGACATGGAGGAGAGCTCATATCAGGTCAGCACACACAGACATGATCATACAACAGGGTCCAAAATGAACCAGGGCACGGGGCAAGTATGCCATGGAAATAGACACAAATATTTAATTATATTCTGCTCGAGGCATATCTAGTTTAGTATGGTTTGAAGGATTTTACATAAATAGATGGTATGCTATGTTTTTATATGGTTAGAAAAGAATATCCTCATAAAGTGTAAAAAAAAAAAAAGCCTCTGAAAAATCAATTCCAGGGGGCAAATATTATCCTTTAATAGAAAAGTTAATTTCTATCATACATACAGTTTAAGTCAGAAGTTTACATACACTTAGGCTGAAGTCATTAAAACTAATTTTTTAACCACTCCACAGATTTAATATTAGCAAACTATAGTTTTGGCAAGTCGCTTGGGACATCTACTTTGTGCATGACACAAGTAATTTTACCAACAGTTGTTTACAGAGAGATTGTTTCACTTTTAATTGACTATATCACAATTCCAGTGGGTCAGAGGTTTACATACATTAAGTTAACTGTGCCTTTAAGCAGCTTGGAAAATTCTAGAAAATTATGTCAAGCCTTTAGACAATTAGATTCTGATTGGAGGTGTACTGAATTGGTGTACCTGTGGATGTATTTTAAGGCCTACCTTCAAACTCAGTGCCTCTTTGCTTGACATCATGGGAAAATAAAAAGAAAACAGCCAAGAACTCAGAAAAAAAATTGTGGACCTCCACAAGTTTGGTTCATCCTTAGGAGCAATTTCCAAATGCCTGAAGGTACCACATTCATCTGTACAAACAATAGTACACAAGTATAAACACTATGGGACCATGCAGCCAACATACCGCTCAGGAAGGAATCCTAGAAATGAACGTAGTTTGGTGCATAAAGTGCAAATCAATCCCAGAATGACAGCAAAGGACCTTTTGAAGATGCTGGAGGAAACAGGTAGACAAGTATCTATATCCACAGTAAAACTAGTCCTATATCGATATAACCTGAAAGGCTGCTCAGCAAGGAAGAAGCCAATGCTCCAAAACTGCCATAAAAAAGCCAGACAATAATTTTAATTATATTAATTTAATTTTAATTTAATTTAATTAAATTAATTAAATTACAATAGTTTGTAAGTGTACATGGGGACAAAGATCTTACTTTTTGGAGAAATTTCCTCTGGTTTGATGAAACAAAAATTGAACTTTTTGGCCATAATGACCGTCGTGATGTTTAGAGGAAAAAGGGTGAGGCTTGCAAGTCGAAGAACACCATCCCAACCGTGAAGCATGGGGGAGGCAGCATCATGTTGTGGGGGTGCTTTGCTGCAGGAGGGACTTGAGCACTTCACAAAATAGATGGCATCATGAGGAAGGGAAATTATGTGGATATATTGAAGGAAAATCTCAAGACATCAGCCAGGAAGTAAAAGCTTGGTCACAAAAGGGTCTTCCAAATTGACAATGACCCCAAGCATACCTCAAAAGTTGTGGCAAGATGGCTTAAGGACGACAAAGTCAAGGTATTGGAGTGGCCATCACAAAGCCCTGACCTCAATCTGAAAGAAAATTTGTGTGCAGAACTGAAAAAGCTTGTGCGAGCAAGGAGGCCTACAAACCTGACTCAGTTACACCAGTTCTGTCTGGAGGAATGGGCCAAAATTCCAGCAACTTATTGTGAGAAGCTTGTGAAAGGATACCCAAACCGTTTGACCCAAGTTAAACAATTTAAAGGCAATGCTACCAAATACTAACAAATTGTATGTAAATTCTGACCCACTGGGAATGTGATGAAAGAAATAAAAGCTGAAATAAATCATTCTCTCTACTATTATTCTGACATTTCACATTCTTAAAATAGTGATCCCAACTGACCTAAGACAGGGAATGTTTTCTATGATTAAATGTCAGGAATTGTGAAAAACTGAGTTTAAAAGTATTTGACTAAGGTGTATGTAAACTTCTGACTTCAGCAGTACATACATACATCTGTTATGGCCGTATGATTACAGCGTTGTGGAAAACACAGACAGAATCTTGGAATCGACTGATGAAAACTGAATGTTACGGAACTTGACATATTTGGGAGGAAATTAATATATAAATGCACAATTAATTATATATTATTATCATGATAATAATGATAATTAGTGATATATCCTAGTGTGAAGATTAAACCACAAAAGGCAGAGATTTAATTAAACAATTGATCTGTGGGCTTCAACAGTAAATGATTGTGAGAATCCACTGCTTAAACACTAACCGCATTATTAACATCACATGTGCTGTGTGTGTGTATTAATGACAAAGAGCAGAGCACTTTATTCACTGTGAAGCACGTAGATAGGTCACGCAGACCATATATTTAAATAATTAAATCATACCCTTTTGCGGTTTAATAAGCACACATTAACCTATAAAGCGAACTGCAAGTAGTAATAATAATATATTAATTACATTATATTTAAAATGGAATTTGGGGAAAAAAAACTGATTTCATTGGGCCCTACTTAAGTGACTGATATGTATAATATGTAGAGGTGAAGCACATACAGAGACTTGACTCAACTGATTTTCAGTACAGACAACATAAGCAAAATTCTCTCTCTCTCTCTCTATCTCTATCTCTATATATACAGCTCTACAGAATCAGTTTCTATGGATTTACTATTTATAGGTATGTGTTTGAGTAAAATGAAAAAAAAAAAAAATTTATTCTATAAAGTACTGACAACATTTCTTCCAAATTCCAGATAAAAATATCGTCACGTAGAGCATTAATTTGCAGAAAATGACAACTGGTCAAAATAACAAAAAGATGCAAAGACGAATCTGCCCAATTCCAGCCTTGCTGAAGCACCCCCAAATCATCACGATCCTCCACCTGGTCTTCTGATGGTTAGACGGAGATCTGGAGAGGCCTTCAAGCCACAGTGTCTCGCATCCACTGTGAAATTTGGTGGAGGATAGGTGATGATCTGGGGTTGCTTCAGTAAGACTGGAATCGGGCAGATTCGTCTTTGTGAAGGATGCATGAATCAAATCACGTACAAGGTTATCCTGGAAGAAAACTTACTTCCTTCTGCTCTGACAATGTTCCCCAACTCTGAGGATTGGTTTTTCCAGCAGGACAATGCTCCATGCCACACAGCCAGGTCAATGAAGGTGTGGATGGAGGACCACCGGATCAAGACTCTGTCATGGCCAGCCCAATCTCCAGACTTAACCCCATTGAAAACCTCTGAAATGTTATCAAGAGGAAGATGGATGGCCACAAGCTATCAAACAAATCCCAGCTGCTTGAATTTTTGCGCCAGGAGTGGCATAAGACGTATGAAAGCTGTGACTGAAAATCAGGGTTATTCCACCAAATATTGATTTCTGAACTTTTCCTAAGTTAAAACATTAGTGTTGAATATGAACTTGTTTTCTTGCATTATTCGAGGCCTGAAAACTGCATCTTTTTTGTTATTTTGACCAGTTGTCATTTTCTGCAAATAAATACTCTAAATGACAATATATTTATTTGGAATTTGGGAGAACTTTTATCAGTAATTTATAGAATAAAACAAAAATGATAATTTTACTCAAACACATACAGTTGAAGTCAGAAGTTTACATACACCTTAGCCAAATACATTTAAACTCAGTTTTTCACAATTCCTGACATTTAATCGTAGAAAACATTCCCTGTCTTAGGTCAGTTAGGATCACTGCTTTAATTTAAGAATGTGAAATAGTAGAGAGAATAATTTATTTCAGCTTTTATTTCTTATCACATTCCCAGTGGGTCAAAAGTTTACATACGCTTTGTTAGTATTTGGTAGCATTGCCTTTAAATAGTTTAACTTGGGTCAGACTTTTTGGGTAGCCTTCCACAAGCTTCTCACAATAAGTTGCTAGAATTTTGGCCCATTCCTCCAGACAGGACTGGTGTAACTGAGTCAGGTTTGTAGGCCTCCTTGCTCGCACACACACTTTCAGTTCTGCCCACACATTTTCTATTGGATTGAGGTCAGGGCTTTGTGATGGCCACTCCAATACCTTGACTTTGTTGTCCTTAAGCCATTTTGCCACAACTTTGGAAGTATGCTTTGGGGTCATTGTCCATTTGGAAGACCTATTTGCGACCGAGCTTTAACTTCCTGGCTAATGTCTTGAGATGTTGCTTGAATATATCCACATAATATTCCTTTCTCATGATGCCATCTATTTTGTGAAGTGCGCCAGTCCCACCTGCAGCAAAGCACCCCCACAACATGATGTTGCCACCCCTCAGTTTTGGAGCAGTGGCTTTTTCCTTGCAGAGCAGCATTTCAGGTTAGGTCGATATAGGACTCGTTTTACTGTGGATATAGATACTTGTCAACCTGTTTCCTCCAGCATCTTCACATGGTCCTTTGCTGTTGTTCTGGAATTAATTTGCACTTTTCGCACCAAACTACGTTCATCTCTAGGAGACAGAATGTCTCCTTCCTGAGCGTTATGATAGCTGCATGGTCCCATGGTGTTTATACTTGCGTACTATTGTTTGTACAGATGAACGTGTTACCTTCAGGCATTTGGAAATTGCTCCCAAGGATGAACCAGACTTATGGAGATCCACAATTTTTTTTCTGAGGATTTGGCTGATTTCTTTTGATTTTCCCATGATGTCAAGCAAAGAGGCACTGAGTTTGAAAGTAGGCTTTAAAATACATCCACAGGTACACCTCCAAATTGACTACACCTCCTATCAGAAGCTAATTGTCTAAAGGCTTGACATCATTTTCTGGAATTTTCCAATCTGCTTAAAGGCACAGTTAACTTAATGTATATAAACTTCTGACCCACTGGAATTGTGATAGTCAATTAAATGTGAATCAATCAAACAGTCTGTAAAAATTGTTGGGAACAATTACTTAAGTAGATGTACTAAACGACTTGCCAAAACTATAGTTTGCTAATATGAAATCGGAGAAGTGGTTAAAAAAATGAGTTTTAATGACTTCAACCTAAGTGTATGTAAACTTCTGCTTCAACTGTACCTATAAATAATAAGTCCAGAGAAACTGATAATTTTGCAGTGGTCTCTTAATTTTTTACAGTGGTGTGTGTGTGTGTGTGTGTGTGTGTGTATATATATATATATATATATATATATATTTATATACTATTTAAATTATTTTAAACAATTTTTATTGATACATTTCCGTATTAAATGAATTTTAAATATGTTTATAATCAACATCTCTCTCACTTCTTTCGCCACCTTGGATTCATTTTTTTACCAAGCTTGTCACAATACATGGTGGTATTTCCATCTCCGCAAAAGATACATCACTGCTGCCTTAGAATTTGGCAAAAACAAGCATCTTATGAGGCAGCATTAACTTGCCTATCTTGAACAACCTTCGTGGCAGTAGCGCACCTAAAAAGCTGTCTATGAATGCAGCTCACAAGGTTTTAAGACTGAGCTAAACCTGAACCTTTCCTATTTACTCCACAGCCTACTTTGAGCAACAGCACCACACTCTTACACTGCCTGCAGTGAACAGTGTGACGTACATGTTGCGCTTTCTGGAGAAACTCTGCCACAACCTGCACTGTGACCCACTGTTCGGTAGTCAGCCCGTCCCTCTTGGAGGAGTTCACTATGACACTCGAACATACACAGGTTAGCGCTCATGCACGCAAACACATCTGCTGTCATTAATTTCTATTGAGGCTTCTTAACACTAAGGTTGTGTAGCGCACAGAAGAAAGAAGGTCTTATGTGTGTTTTCCTTGTGTGGGTAGAGAGGAGAAACTTTACAGAAAGTCTTTGTTCTGGACCTGGTCGAGAAACTACAAGATTCCTCCAGCACAACACCTACAACAGCAACCCGGTACCACACAAAATAGCCAAAACCCATCGTCTGTCTTCAGAAGGTATTGCACATTGTTCTACAGCTTAACCAGCATTGAACAGCATCACTGAGTTGTGGATATTTACATCCAGTGGAAACTCTGTGTTGTACATTTACCATTTACCCTTTTGTAAGTGTTAAAGTGGTGCTGTGTTTGTGATCTTTGTGGATGTTCAGAGCCATTTCTGATGGAGAACGGGGTCAGTAGCTCAGAGGTCTTAGAGAAAGCACATTTGTCTCCTGGACACAGCTTGACAATGCGTGCCCTCTCTCGGAGTAGCAGCTCGCCGGGACAACTTCATCGTCTGGGCTCCACAGGTACACACACAAACATTCCAGCACAAACCCAGTGTCAAACATCACTTGCACACTAAAACATACTTCTCATACCTAATGGATTGTACTTAATCATTCTGATACCTTATACATTCAAGGCCTAAATGCAATAATGTGAACAACTGATGAACCTTGAAGATCACTTATCCAAACAGGATTCATCAGAAGATATTGATTTTATACTGAAAACCCTTCTTACCAGGATCAGAGCGTTTTCTGAGCTCGAGAGAAAGTCAGAAGCCCAGTGGACAGGACCCCAACCTGTGGACGGTAGAGGACGTCATGCAGTTCATCAGAGACATTGACCCTCAGCTCGTACCACACGCAGACCTCTTCCGCAAACACGTAAGTTGAGGGTAGAGAGTGAGGAACAGTTAGAGGCAGAAAAAATAACTACAATCAACATGCAGAAATAGGTGATTAAAGGGATAGTTTACCCTAAAATGAAAATTCTGTCATCATTTACTCACCCTCCAAACCCATATGATTTTCTTTCTTTCTTCTATGGAACAAAAGAGATGTTAGGCTGAATGTTAGGAACTAATAGCTCCAGGCACCATTCACTTTCATTTCATCTTTTCTCCAAACAAATTGATTGAGGATGTCTTTTTTGGGTGAACTACCCCTTTAATCACTTGTAGATTGTGCTCCATAACAACCCTCCACATTCTATGACAAAAAAAATTAGAGAGCTGGAGATTGCAAATTGTTGATATTCACGTTTGAGTTAACCTCGTGCGACACTGCGTACACATGTGTGGATGTTGTATTTTGGCTCCGCTATAAACAACGCATAATTTGAATTCATTTAAACAGACTGATCTCAGTTCAGAAGAGTCTTGGCTGTCAGTAAAGGCTTAAACTTTTGATGTACGGAGTCATGGGACAAAACAACATGACGCCGATCACAGCGGAGTTAGTCTTTGGGAGAAACTTAATTGAAAACTGCTTGAGTCAAAAGATAAAAGTCTCTAGTTTCATCCGATATGCCTTTTTTTTTTTTTTTAGCTATTTATTGCAAAACGCAATGCTGCTAAACATAATGTACACTAATGTGTACTTAAGCACTTTTCCTTAGAAATCCTACTGTATATTTACTGTGCATTATCACACTGAGAATCAATGGGTTCATCCAAAAGCTGAAAAATGTTGCTTTCAGAGGCTTTATATGGAGTTAGGATGAAAATAAGGTGCATTTCTAACTGTTCTGAGACCTGTGCAGATAGACAGCACACTGAAGGTTAAGTAATTCACTACATAGGGAGCAAGGGAGCATCCTATAGCTCTGCATGCAACTAAGTCCTAAAATCCGACCAAAAGTTCAATTTGATTAAAAAAAATCTGACTTTCTATGGTTTGGTATTATTTAAAATTTTACAACTTAGTCCCGCTGTCCACATATGTTGCCATTAATTTTTTGGAAAATATTTGCTGTAGATTTTTTTTTCTTGCATGTTTATCTGGTGCTACTAGTTACAAATCAAAAAGGGAAATGGATAATGCACACAGCAGTCACGCTCTGGTCTCAAGAGGTTTAAGTTTGCCCTTAAAGCTGCGGTCTACAATGGCAGCCACAACAAGTCACCTAGCAGTAGAGTATCCTCATGTAAATGTATAAAATGTGATTTGCTGCTGGTGTTAACATTTCCTTTTGGGGTGGGGCTCTTCTGTTGCAGGAGATTGATGGAAAAGCTCTACTTCTGCTCCGTAGTGACGTCATGATGAAATATATGGGCCTAAAACTGGGGCCCGCCCTCAAACTCACCTTCCACATTGACAAACTGAAACAGGGCCGTTGAGCACTATGGCACTTAAATCAGTCTCTCTTTGACCCGCAACCTCTTCTTCCAGCACATTTCAAGATGCACCCAGTTGTAATGTGATAAGTTTTTGATTAATTTGATCACTATCACACCTGTTTTTTTATGACTGATATCCTCTCGGTTGTCCTTGCATTATACTAAGTTATATTAGCCCTGCCACGGACTTGACTGAAACGGTACAGTGGACAGTATACAGGCCATTTTAGGCCTTGTTTTTTATGATGTATGTTTAATTTTATTGTATATTTTTTCAGCCCACATTTCAGCATTTTGTATGATTTTTTTTTATATGAAGCTCATTTTCTTCAATTAAATTCAGGTAAACACTAGATCTTGCCCTCCAAGCCGGTGATCACTCCGGACGGACACCTCACTCATAGACCATAACTCATCCTCCATACTTTATACACGTAACGCATAACAGAATTGTTGCCATTACACACTCTGCCTGTCTTTTATATCTCGTTGATGTTTACATTGTCTGTCTTCATTGTTGTTTGTACTTTTGGAGTTTTTATACAAGGTAGATTGCATACGTTGAGAGCATTATACTCTGTAAGCTTCAAATAAATAATATGAAGTCTTCTGGAATTTTTCTTGTGTTTCTTTTAGATGTTTATATTAAATCATATTATTATCAGATTATACACAGATTATATATATTGTCAGATTAGATGATACAGAATTTATACTTCATTTGTATTTATTTTGTGGGGGATTGTGATAATTGGATATATGGCAATTTTAAACTAAATTCTATACAATCTAACATAAGATTTACATAGCATTATGTAGTTTTAAACACATTTAATTCAACTTATAATGCACTTAAAATGTAACTCCTAATTAAATCAATTATAATTTTGAAATATTAATAAAATCATGAGCATTCACAAAAGATGAAGAGTCCATTGATATAAGTAGCCTTATAAAAGCTATTTTATTGTACAGGGAGAGGGTCCCCTCATGGGGGCTGCTATGTTAGGATCATGTAACAAGCTGAATACTACTCACGTAATTGCAGTAACCAACCTGTAATTGGACACTTTCCCTTACGGATTAAATTAATCATGGCAGACTGTGAAAAGTGAATTTCTACACTGGTATCGATAACTGATAACACTATGTAACACAATTTTTGTTCCTGGGTAGTAAGTGTTATTTCCTAATTGCTTATGCCTCAAAAGTATAGAAAATGGCTATTATTCCCCACAAACTTTGCTTTTGTGACCAGGACAGTGATATTTTGAAATGTACCTATTTTCAATGAGAAAACGGACATATTTGTGTCTTTTCGTTCACCAGTAAAGTCTGAGTCTAAGACAAGAGTTCTTATCAATGTATTAAATAGTTTAAAGAACTATAGGCACATATATATAATCAAACTCATTTATTATTTTAACATTTCTGCTTTACAAAATACAGTATAAATGTACAATAACTAAAATGGGCCTAAAAAACAAACAATAATGTATTAAATATTACAATGTTTACTCACAAAGTGATATAAAGGTTTCCATTCAATTAGTTAACAATTTCCTCAGTTGCACTACAGTTCATTCATTGTAAGTCAAGTAAGCATTTCTGCTTGCTTGTTCCTGCTAGATTTCTTTTCGTGTTAAGCACAGAAACCGTTTTTTTTCCTTCTTTTTTTTTTTTTTTTTCTTTCTTCAGAAATCATTCAATTCTGATGACAATGAGAGAAGGGTTTTTAAATTTTCTTCAGTATGTGAAGCATTCATGTAACTAATGGCTAAAGCATTTCTAAAAGACGAGAGACCAAGGCAGTGCAACGAACCCAGATAGCACATGTACATCTCCGAGATCTTTTCAACTGGAAAGCATCTAACATATGCTAAACATCTTTAAAAGATCAGATTTACAATCATTCTAAATCCTAAATGTCTCATTTGCGGAATGTCTTATTGACAAACGTTTTATAGAGGTATTGCAGATGAGCAAATAACATAAAATAGACGTTTTCCAGGTGTAAACACACATCAAATAGACGTCTGGGTGATGTACGTGTGCTACCAGGGAAAATAGTATAACACAGGTGTCTCGAGACACGTTTTTAACAATTGATATTCTTTTTAATTTGACTTTAACTTGAACAAATTTGTGATGCTCCTGCACGAGACGCCAAAAACACAGCGATACGTTTCAAAGAAGGCATGTTTACATAGAAAAACAACTGAAAAACAGCATGGGTGCACAGAACAACGCGTTTGGTGTGAACAGCCCCTTATTAACAAGACACAGCACCAATGTAAGTTTCTCAAATTTACCTCTCAAAAAAGCAGGTCTTTTTTTTTTTTTTTTTTTTTTTTTTTTTGACTGGAGGTAAAATCCACTAAATCGAACGAACGAACGAACGAACGAAACCGACTGAATAGCCAATCGATTCAGAGCTTTTTGCTAACCTGTTTGGCCAATTCGCTGAATAGAACCGACTCAATAGAATTATTTATTTATGAACTTAGCATCACTAGTTCTGATTGTACTCAGCAGATTGAAATGCTGGACATTACGTCAAGATCTCCGATAGTATCTGTCAAAAATGATCGAAGCTTTTAAGTCGAAGCTTTTCACTGTATATTTTTTTTTTTGAAAAGGGATTCGACTGGACTCGGGGTTAGGTCCGAGTCCACACTTGTTCAAGTTCGAGTCAAGACCGAGTCAAATTGCTCAAGAGTCCATGAAAATATGGTCCTTGACTCGGACTCGGGTCTCGAGTACTGCAACACTGGTTCATGTGAACCATAAACTCAAGACTCAAGCCAGCAACACGGTTTTCTGTGATTGTTTAGGTGTCCAGGAATTTTACTGGGCCAAGGTGGCCCTACCCTACACACATGTCCCAAATTTTAGGAACAGGGTGGCAAAAATGGTAAACTTCATGTAAAATAAAACAGCACTTATGTTTTGTTTGACCTCCTGAAGCTGACAAACAAATTTACAGTATTTATTTATTTATTGAAGTTCAAGCACCTAATTTCACTGATGCTTTGTTGAAAAAGAACTAAAAAAATTTAAAGGAAAAAACTGAATTTTGCACCCTATTTTGCACCCTATTATTCGTGTCGTATCAAACCTGCACTGTGCGATTTCTTTTGGCTTTGTTGTTTACCTCGCTACCTTTATCAACCACAAGGAGGCACCACAACCTTTTGCTGCTTTTGTTATATTCTTCGCGTTTTCTTGCTGAAAAGCATATGGACCAGGACAAGTTTTATACAGAACTACTACTGTTTTGCTAGTTCCGAGGTCTGTTTTCTCAAAGGGATAGTTCACCCAAAAATGAAAATGCTCTCATCATTTACTCACCCTCATGCGATACTAGATGTGTATGACTTTCTTCTGCTGAACACAAATGAAGATTTTCAGAAAAAATCTCAGCTCTGTTGGTCCATTCAGTGCAAGTGAATGGTGGCCAGAACTTTAAAGCCCAAAAAAGCACAGAAAGGCAGCATAAAAGTAATCCAGAGGACTCCAGTGGTTAAATCCATATCTTCAAAAGCGATATGAGTTGATCAGTAAGTCATTTTTTACTATAATTTTCCACTTTCAAACTTTCTTCTTTTGTTTGTGATGATTCAAATTCTTCTTGCATATCGCCACTTATTGGCCAGTGAGGAGAATTTATAGTTTCTAAAAATCTTTGTGTTGAAGAAAGTCATATACATCTGGGATGGCATGAGGGTGAGGAAAAGATGAGAGAATTTTCATTTTAGGGTAAATGATTCCTTTAATAGTCTTGAAGAGATTATATATAATACACAAAATTTTTAGTTTTAAACTCTGCGATTGTAAGATTTGCTCAAAAGCCATCGATGCCCTTGAATAGCTAAGCAAAATGAATACAACAGTTGTTGTGTTTAGTACTACAGTCTTTGTATGCACCAAAACACATAGTGAAAGTGTTGGTACAGGGGAGTCAAAAGTGTACTTGTGGTGGTTTTCACTGACTGACATGGATGCAAGTATTGAGCAGAACTGAGGAGATGTCACATACTGTAAATCTTACCACATTCTCAAAAAACAGGAAGGCGCCTTTGAGGGTGCAACACGCTGACCAAATCCCTCAGTCAAAGACAGTTAATGAGCACAGTACGTTATATCAATACAGTGTGAATAACTGAGTCATGTGACTTACAAACTCCTTTGTGGTGTGTTGTAGTGTGGAAAACCCCTCTCTATCATTCTGGCTGAACCAACTCTCTATTGATACATTTTGGAGTTTCAGTTTACTGTCTGAATAAATACAACCGGTATAGATCTTACTCAGACTGAACCTGTTTGCATCAAATATTTTAACAGCACAGAGAATGTCGGTGTATCACTTTCTGATTAAATATGCTGTAGTGATCTGTACCCCCCCAAAAAACCCAGTGGTTTTACTCAAGTTGTGCAATGTAGATTTTAACTGTCATCAAGATCTTATTTCAAACAAGATATGCAATGAAGCTGCAATCAAACACCACATATTCACCATATATTGTTGAAGTGTTTTTGCATGGTCTATTCTGATTTCTTGTTCCAGGAATATCTTAAACAAATGTTCAATACAGGTTAAGCTTTATTTACAGCATCAGTGTTATGTCGTCGATTACTACGTACTAGGAATGCACTTACAATAGAAGTCTATGAGGCAAGTCATTCCAGAAGGTTTGAAAGCAAAAATGTAACATGGAATAAGGACTTTTGGTCTGTTTATAGCTCAAAGCAATTGTATCACTTAAGAAGACATGGATTAAACCACTCAAGTTTTATGCTGCCTTTATGTCCTTTTTGTAGCCCATTTACTTACACTGTATGGACAAAAACATCTCATACATCTTTCAAAATATCTTTGTTTGTGTTCCACAGAAGAAAGAGTCATATAAGAGTTTGAGACGACATGAGGGTGAGTAAATTATGAGAGAATCATAATTTTTGGGTGAACTATCCCTTTAAGGTTGTATTTTTGTTAAAGGGATTTTTCACCCAAAATTGAAAATTTTCTCATTTACTCACCCTCATGCTGTCCCAGATGTATATTACTTTCTTTCTTATGATGAATGCAAACAAAGATTCTTAGAAAAAAATATCAGCTCTGTAGGTCCATACAATGCAAGTGAATGGTGACCAGAACTCCAAAAGCTTCAAAAAGGAGATGAAGTCACAATCATGATTTCAAGCTCAATTACACTTCCTATAGCGCCATCTAGCTCTGCACATGTATCAAGCACTAGGAAGTGTAATCGAGCCTGAAATCATGATCGTACCTAGAGACTGCAATGACAAGATGTGAAAAATACGTTATATTTTGCTCTGTTCACACCCAAAACCAACTGGATCGCTTCAGAAGACATTGATTAAACCACTTGTATCGATTACTTTTATGCTGACGTTATCTTCTTTTTGGAGCTTTTGGAGTTCCGGTCCACATTCACTTGCATTGTGTGGACCTACAGGGCTGAGATATTCTTCTAAAAATCTTTGTTTGTAGAGAGAAACTAATACATCTGGGATGGCATAAGGGTGAGTAAATGATAAGAGGATTTTCATTTTGGGTGAACTATCCCTTTAAAGCACTTATTTTAATTCTTGATTAGAAAATTTTTTCTTATTTGAGCTGTAAAATAGTCTAAATCATCCCTTTAGCAGTGCCCTACTGACGTAATTGCTCTGGGTGGAGTTTGCTTGTTTATATAATGTGAAAGTTACTGGGTTTATGGGCTTTACATGGTCTTGACAAGAGTTGAAAGATTGGATATAACTTTATTATTTTATCATACAAATGTCATGTTAAACTGTATAATGTTACAAGTGTTGTGGACATATTTTAGACAGTAGTTTAACATTTATGCCGGTACAATGCCTTGCCCCTTGGACTTACTGTAAACCAGATTTTCATTTGAACTAAGGGATGAGGCGAAGTTATTTTCTGTGGTAATTGACAGCATGTCACCGATGCTGTCAATAGAGGTCCAAGAACCCAGAACATTCCATTAGCACCTAATACACTGCTCAAAAAAATTAAGGGAACACGTAATCATCACAGTATAACACCAAGTCAATTAAACTTAAGGGATATCAATCTGTCCAGTTAGGAAGCCTAAGCGATTGTGAATCAATGTTACCTGTTTTGGTGCAAATGAAAGTGACAACAGGTGCACTGGAGAGGCAAAAGCAAGTCAACCCCCAAAAAGGGAATGGTTTTGCAGGTGGTGGCCACAGACAATTGCTCTCTCCTTATCCTTCCTGATTGATTCTTCTCTAGTTTTGCATTTTGCTAGTGTCCTTGTCACTACTGGTAGCATGGGGCGGTACCTGCAGCCCATTCAGGTTGCACAGGTAGTCCAGCTCCTCCAGGATGGCACATCCATACGTGCCGTCGCAAGAAAGTTTGCTGTGTCTCCCAATACAGTCTCAAGAGCATGGAGGAGATACCAAGAGATGGGCCGTTACACGAGGAGAGCTGGACAGGGCCGTAGATGGGTGTCAACCCAGCAGCAGGACCGGTATCTGCTCCTTTGTGCAAGGAGGAACAGGAGGAGCACTGCCAGAGCCCTACAAAATGACCTCCAGCGGGCTACTGGTGTGCCAAACTGTCAGAAACAGACTCCATGAGGGTGGTATGAGGGCCCATCCTCTAGTGGGACCTGTGCTCACAGCCCAGCACCGTGCAGCTCGATTGGCATTCGACAGAGAACACCAGAATTGGCAGGTCTGCCATTGGCGCCCTGTTCTCTTCACAGATGAGAGCAGGTTCACACTGAGCACATGTGACAGACGTGAAAGAGTCTGGAGATGCCGTGGTGAATGTTATGCTGCCTGCAACATCATCCAGCATGACCGGTTTGGCGGTGGGTCAGTGATGGTCTGGGGAGGCATATCCTTGGAGGGTCGCACAGACCTCCATGTGCTAGCCAATGATACCCTGACTACTGTTAGGTACTGAGATGAAATCCTCAGACACATCGTCAGACCTTACGCTGGTGCAGTGGGCCCTGGGTTCCTCCTTGTACAGGACGATGCCTGGCCTCATGTGGCCAGCATGTGTAGACAGTTCCTGGATGACGAAGGCATTGATGCCATTGACTGGCCCTCACGTTCCCCAGACCTGAATCCAATTGAGAACCTTTGGGACGTTATGTATTGGTGCATCCGACGCTGCCAAGTAGCGCCACATACTGTCAAGGAGCTCACTGATGCCCTGATCCAGGTCTGGGAGGAGATCCCCTAGGATACCATCTGCCGTCTCATCAGGAGCATGCCCAGACGTTGTCGGGAGTGCATACAGGCACATGGGGTCCATACACACTACTGAGTCACATTATGAGTTACCGTGATGAAATTCACGCAAGTTGGAACAGCCTGTGATTTCAATTGTTTACTTTGATATTCGGTGCGAGTTTGAATCCAGCCCTCAATCGGTTGGTGATTTTGGTTTCCATTGACCGTTGTTACATCATTTTGTTCTCAACGAATTACACAATGTACAGTAAAGATTTTGATCTTCAATAAATTTTGTTCATCGAGATCCGATGTGTGATTTAAGTGTTCCCTTAATTTTTTTGAGCAGTGTATTTCTGCTCAACAGAAACAAGACTGTGAAGATGTGTCAAGAAACAGCATCCAGTTGTTATTTTCAGTATTTGAGATCATAGCAAGTAAATTTAGAATTCAAGAGCATCCAGCAACTCAGTGGTATCCAATCAGAAGAGTAGACAGGTGCTTTCTCAGCCAGACATGCTACAAATATAAAAATGTGTCTGTCAGGCTCCTAGAATATTCTGAATGTTTAGAGCGCCTGCAGACTCTTGTGTACCAGATGGTGTTGGTTTAGTTTCTACCATCTGTGATATGGATTTGACCACTTTTTAGCCCTGACTGAATATTTTTTTACAGTTTCATTGATCAGTAGTGCTGTTATGCATCACATCTGAGAAACCCTCTACCCTGCCCACTGATATTTGGGAAATGTTGCAGGCCTGTACGTCACTTGTCAGCGTGACAGTAATCTCTAGCGGGCAATATCAAACCCACATGGCTTTCTCAATCTGCTCCTTCTCAACCTGCCAAAAGAGTGTACTTGAGATTCTGCCATGGTACTCTGGAGATATTCAGAGCACACACTTGGATGACCTTGCCTGGATCTCTTACATTCAGTAACATCCATCTGCCCATAGGTCCCTTATGTTAGAGCCCAGCGCTCAAGTGTTAAAGACCCCATAAAATCAAAATGAGAGTTTGGTGGCTTTTAGTCTGTGTGCGTTTCCTAACCTTTTTTGTCATACCCCCACAGCACCATTAGTAAGGTGTAAAGTACCCCTTCATCGACACAAAACCAAAAAAATAAAAAATTCGTTCCAAAACTAAATATAATTTAATATTATCATTAATATTGTAATTTCCCTGAATCCCTCATCTACATGTAAGCCTACTTCGAAACTTCATGAAATTCCCTTTTAGCAGACATACACTTTTAAAATGAACAGTCTCCCTGTTCTGGGACAAAAATACTGATGAGTCATCTTGTACTACACAGATTTTTGTCTAATCAAATGCTCTCTAGAATGAGAATATCCCTCCTACTAAAACTGAGCAGCAAGTAGATATTCATGGTTCGTGGCTGTGATGCCACTGAAGCTTCTTCTTCTTTTGTATTGCAGTTGGAAAAGCGGCGGGCTGATTACAATTGGAGTTTGAGGTTTGAGATCCGTTCCATAGCATATGGGAGCAGCGTGTGAATTTCGGCAGCACCTCCAGGGCAGGCTTGAACAGGGCAGTCATCTGTGATGTGGCTCATGGTTTGCACCTCACCACAATCACAGTTTTATTTATTTTTTTTTTAATTATCATTTTTATTGATTCATAAGTTAACACAAAGAAAAAAACTCAACATATACATATAATGAATCAATCACTTATAACATTAAACCCCCACTCTAACCCCTCCCCCTACCAATCTCACACCCCACCCTGACCACCCTTAACACCCCTGTGGT
This sequence comes from Myxocyprinus asiaticus, assembly GCF_019703515.2. Taxonomy (NCBI): domain Eukaryota; kingdom Metazoa; phylum Chordata; class Actinopteri; order Cypriniformes; family Catostomidae; genus Myxocyprinus; species Myxocyprinus asiaticus. The sequence goes on from NC_059359.1 coordinate 15,080,246, forward strand.
CAATAGAATATAGACACACACACACACACACAAACACAGAAAAACCCCACAAAACTAAAACAACAAAAAAGGAAATACAATAATCAAGTATAATTAAAAACTAAACTCTAAATTGCTCTCTCCACCGCCCCTCCTCGAGAGTACCCCAAAAACACTAAATAATTGCCCCATATCTTATTGAAAGAATTCCTAACTTCCATCCTTCAGCTCGACCCCTCCTCAAAAGCAGCCACCCTCCCCATCTCCGCACACCACTCTGGGAACGAGGGTGCTCCATCTGACTTACATCCCCTTAAAATAATCTGCCTACCAATCATCACACTGGTCAAAAACCAATTTTTTATGTACTTATCCTCCAAATTTATGACCTCCCCATCTCCCAAAATACTGAGTCTAGGGCAGAACGAGATTTGAGTGCTCAACACATCACATACAAAACTTTGCACCTTCAACCAAAGGTTTGGGGGGGGGGGGGGGGTGCTACTCCTAAAAAAAAAAAAAAATTCAGAGCAGGTGGTGCAGCTGTAAATACCTATATAATTGAGATCTGGGAATCCCAAAATGTTGAATCAAATTTTCAAATGATCTCAATACTCCACTCTCATATAGGTCACCGAGTGTATTAACCCCCCTCACAATCCACTCTGACCAGCAGAAAGGGGACTTATTAATACATAGTTTAGGGTCCAGCCATATGCTCGAGGCAACGTTTAAATAAATATCCGAGTTAAACACTGCGGACACTTTTGTCCATATCGAGTGCAAATACGAGATAACGGGGTTTGACTTAACTTCTCCAATTAGTTTGATAGAAGGGCTTTGCAGTGGCGAGATAGGGGCAAGAACTTCCTTTTCAATACAAAACCAGGGAGGGGCTCTCTCAGGTGGAAGCGACCAATGAGCCAAATGTCTGAGACCGAATGCATATTAATAAAAAAAATCTGGGGTAGGCCTAACCCACCTTTGTCAATCGGCCTATGAAACTTATTGAAATGTAACCTAGGACGCTTACCATTCCAAATGAAGGACTTTGCTATGCTATCAAATTGCTTGAAATAAGAGAGACATCTACAGGGAGAGACTGTAACAGGTAGTTACATTTTCGAATACAATTCATATTAATTATATTAACCTTCCCAATCATAGATAGATGTAATGAAGCCCACCTGCCCACATCGCTCGAAAACCTTTTTATTAAGGGATCAAAATTAACTCTGACTAAATCAGACAAATTTGCTGGGAATAAAATGCCCAAATACTTAATGCCCTGTTTGGGCCACTGGAAGGTGCCCGGCTGAAAAGCCATTACTGGGCAGTACGCTGTCAGAGCTAAAGCTTCGGATTTAGACCAATTAACTCTGTATCCCGAGAACTTAGAAAAGGAATGAAAATTCTATGGAGGCAAAGCATAGATCTAGTGGGGTCGGAGAAAAATAATAAAATATCATCTGCGTAAAGCAAATATTTATGCACCACAAACCTCGCCCATGGAAAATCATCTTCCCTTCTTATCGCGGCTGCTAATGTTTCCAGGGCAAGACAGAACAATAATGGGGAAAGAGGGCAACCCTGCCGGGTGCCCCTATCCAGAGTAAAGTAATCTGAAAGTAATCCATTCGTTTGTACCGCCACCACCAAGTGTCTATAAAGTAACTTAATCCATCCAATAAAAGTATTCCCGAACCCATATATTTCCAAAATCTTAAAAATTTCATCCCATTCTACCATATCAAACACCTTTTCGCCGTCAAGTGAGATGGCAGCGAACGGAGTCTGATCATACGCCACTGACCACATAATATTGATGAGACGCCTAATGTTATCAGAAGAGCTGCAGCCCCGAATAAACCCCACCTGGTCTATATGTATAAGAGATGTCATAACTTTACGTAGTTGGTTATCCAAAAATTTTGACAATATTTTAACATCTAGCTGGATCAGGGAAATTGGACGGTAACTCTTACACTCGCTTGGATCTTTGTCTTTTTTAAGAATCAGACTGATCCGGGCTTGTGTCATGGTTGGCAGAAGCTTTCCATTCTTTAATGATTCTGTATAAACTTCTAACAAAAATGGAGCCAGTTCTGTAGCATAAGATCTAAAAAACTCGCCGGCAAAGCCATCTGGCCCCGGAGCCTTGCCTGTAGGCAGGGCCTTAATTACCTCATCAAGCTCCTCCAAGGTTATCTCAGAATCAAGATAATTTTTTTGCTCCATCGTCAATTTAGAGAGTTCTAATGGTTCCACAAAGTTTCTAATATCTTCATCAGTAGACGAAGACGTGGAACTATAGAGATCAAGATATAATTCTTTAAAAGCATTATTAATATCATTGGCTGAGGTAAATATTTCACCACCAGCAGATTTCACTGAGGGAATGGTAGAAAAAGACTCTCTCTGTTTTATATATCTAGCCAAAAGCTTCCCTGCTTTGTCCCCCAACTCAAAGTGTGACTGTCTTGCCCTGAATAGTCAAGACTCCACCTTTCGTGACAAAATAGTATTATATCTGTATTTCAATCGGGTCAATTCTCTGAGGCCTTCGGACAACATTCGGCGCTTCAGCTCTGCCTCGGAACTTTTAATATTCCCTTCCAACTCCACGAGTTCTCGTGCCCTGGATTTTTTGATGAATGAGGCATACTGTATGATCCGGCCCCTAAGAACCACCTTAAGTGCCTCCCAAGCCACGCACACAGAGGATACTGAGGACCAGTTGGTCTCCATATAAATATTGATTTCAGCCTTTAACATTTGATGAAATTCAGGACTTTGCAAAAGGGATACATTAAAGCGCCAACTATATTATTTATTTTTCTCCATCTGTGGCAACACCTCTAAACTCACCAGGGCATGATCTGAGACTAAAATGTTTCCAATTGAGCAATCCACAACAGATTAAATGAGGGACTTAGATATAAAAAATATATATATTCTAGAATAAATCTTATGGTCTGATGAAAAAAAATGTATAGTCCCTACCAGATGGGATCAAATGTCTCCAAATATCTGTAAGACCAAGATTTTTACACATCTTGTGAAGCGTCACTGTTGCTCTAGGGGGCTTACACACTTTTGCTTCACTATGATCAAGGATTGAGTCCATCAAAAGATTAAAGCCTCCTCCCAGTATTATATCATGAGGGGTGCCAGCGGCTTGCAACATCCCTTTAAGATCTATAAAAAAGCCCTGATCATCAGCGTTAGTTGCGTAAATATTAGCCAAAATCAACCCTTGCCCCTGAATTTCTGCAAAACAATAATGACTCTTCCTAATTTATCTTTAATCTGTTTGAGACATTTGAATTGTAGATGTTTATTTATCAATATAATGACCCCCCCTGCTCTTACTTGAACCAACACTAAAGAAAACATGTCCACCCCATATCTTCCCAAATTTTTCAGCTTCCTGCAGGGAAAGATGCGTTTCTTGATGAAACGCTTAAGAAAAGAAATAACCTTCCTTCTTTTTATGGGGTGCCCCAACCCATTCACATTCCACATGGAGAGAGATAATACACTCATATTAACATTTGGCATTTTGACATATTATAAAATATAGATTGTGTCAAAACAAGATTATAGAGACCACATTCCCCATAGTGCAACAATCAAACCCCGAATTTCCCTCAGAACCAAACAAACAGAAAAAAGAAAAACGTGAGCATTAACCCTGCGCATGACAGCACCAACTGGCGTCAGTCCCTCTAAACTCAAAGACTCCATGTACGCCTACAAGAGCCCCCGCGACAACTTTGCCGTCGGATTGCTCAAGTCCGGTGCTTCTGTACAAATTTTGTGAGGCAAAATTACATAACAGAAAATAATCTATAAAACAAACTCCAGCCAATAGGAGGCATAAGCACAAAGAATGTGTAGATTCATTCACAGAACTGTCTCGAAGGTGTGTTCCTCCACAAAACAGGCTCTAGACTCTAACAGAACCAGCACACATTTTTTTAAAATAAAAATAAAATAAAAATGTATATATATATATATAAAGCCATACAGTTTCCTCAGACAGACAAATGAATGTTCAGTGAGCCGGCTGGTCATGAGTGCAGCAGATGTCGTAATCCTCCCAATGTCCTAGAAAAATAATCCACAAAACAAACTCCAGCCAATAGGAGGCATAAGCACAAAGAACGTGCAGATTCATCCACAACTGTCCCGAAGGAGTGTTATTCCACAAAACAAACTCTAGCCGCTAGGCGGAACCAGCACAAAAAGAAACAAAACAGACATCCCGGTTCCTCGGACGGTCAAGAGTGTATTGTGTAAGTCTATTTCACTCAGAGGCTACATAAGAAACACACCATGACTTCCTCAGTCCATTGATTTTATAACAGACATCGCTTGTAGTCATTTAGATATTTTGCGGCCATACTTAGGATCCATTCTCAATCTGGACAGGAACTTCAGTGTAAAAGCGATCTTCCGTCAATGCAAAAGTTTCTTGAAGGAATGTTATTCCACAAAACAAACTCCAGCCGCTAGGCGGAACCAGCACAAAATGAAACAAAAATGGCGCTCAGCTTCCTCAGACAGCCAAGATTAAGTACAGCGAGTCAATCCACTCACATGAGAAACACCAAATGGTTTCTATGAAAGACAAGGCTTGCTTGGGACATGTAAATACTTTGCGGCCATCCTTAGTATCTGTCCTCAGCTTGGCAGGGAACATCAGAGCAAAGGCGATCTTCCATTGATGTAAGTGTTTCTTGCATTCCTTGAATCGATCACGTTTCTCTCTTGTCGAATTTGCAAAGTCCGGGAATAAGAATATGTTGTGATTCTTCCAAGAAAGCTTTCCTTTGCTCCTCGCCTCGCGCAACACAATATCTTTATTGGATGATCTCAGAAATTTGGCCAGAATTGATCGGGGCCTGTCTTCCTCGGCGGATCTGCGAGCCGGGACTCTGTGAGCTCGCTCGATTTCCAGTTTATGGCCTGTTATGTTGAGCAGACTTGGCAAAAGCTAATCTAGGAATTTCACCATATCTCTGCCTTCCTCATGCTCAGGAATTCCAACAATTTGTACGTTATTTCGCCTACTTCGGTTCTCCAAATCTAAAAAAATGTCAAAAACGCATTCCAAATCTGTCTGGGTCATTAGTGGATTAGCGGCTAATTCTCTCTCTGATGACTCCAGATAATCGTTCTGTTTCTCGACATCTGACACTCTTGTAACTGTGTTCTGTTTCTAATTTTGTTTCCATCGCCGTAATCGTTCGACATATTACAGCAAGATCCTCTATGTCGGCAACAACTTTCGTCAGCATTACAGACATGTTGGACAGTTGACACTGGATTTCTCCCGCCGCACCGTCCAAACCGAGTCCCTGGTCTGCAGGCCCATCAGAGGTTTCAGCTTGAGCACGTAAATGTCTTTTTATATCTCCAGAGCCCAAGGATTTTGACTTCTTTGCCATGCTGATTTCAAAGAACATATATGTAGCAGGATGTATCGAATCTCACCGGATTATGACACAAAAATAATTCAAAACTAGCAAAGTGCGCAGAGCTCACTGTTTACACGTCTGCTCCTTGCATGGCGTCACGTGACTCCCCATCACAGTATGTTTGGGCCTGGTTTATTGTAGTCTATGACTGTCAAGGTAGGGAAAAAACAGGTATTTCTTTCGTTGGATCCAGGATCAGGTTCTTATTCTGGACATTGGCACGGAACAATGATTCAAGACATCTCTGGTTATCAAGGACGGGGTTTGCATCCAGGATGGTTTTCTGGACTTCAGTCAGGGTTGTGGTGCGGTTGCAAGGTCCTGGTGGATTGACAGGTCCAGGTTTGCCAGGATATTGATGTATTCGCGGATAGTGGAAGAGTTTGTGGAGTTTGGCAAGTACTGGCAACCATGGTGTGCCGTTCACAATATGGAGGGCAGTATTGATCCCTGGTGTGTATGAGGTTCATGTGGGGAATACTGCACAATACTGGTGCGCAATATTCCACTGTAGAGTGGACTATAGCTAACACTGATGTTCAAGCACGTGAGCATCGCACCCTCAAGATGTTCCAGCAAGCTTCTGGATGATGACATTGACCCTGACCCTCATTTTATTCTTAGTTTCTTCAAGGTGTTTGTGGTAGTTGTGTATGCAGTCAAGTGTCACCCCTAAATACTAAAGCTTATTGGCTATTTTTATTTTTTTTTAAAAAAGAAAGAAGGACAGGCCCTTCGATATGCCCTGCCCAAACGTTTGGTTTCAGTAGGAAATACATCAACACAGGGCAGATTTCAGGGGCTTTTTAAACACTCTCAGTGCTGACTGATATTTGAAGTTGCATTGCCCGTCTGTAAGATTAACACAAGAGCTAGAGCTTAAAGCCGCCCCCACAGAAACACATACACGTGCGCACACACACACACATTGAACAAACAACAAACAGTGCCACTCCTACCTTGGCTTGTTCAAGCTGGCCTGGCTGAGAGGCAAGCTTCACACAGGAAAATGAATAATTTACACAGTGCCCTTAACTTCAAAAGCCCAAGGCACTAAACAGTGGAAGGGGAGGGTAGGATAGGCACAGTACACAGGGAGATCACTAAAGAGAATTCTCTGGCAATTTTAGCTGTCAAACACTCTGTGCAATGGCCTGCCTAAATATGTGTGGCATCATTTGCTTCATTCAATATAATAAAGATGTGAAAAATCTTGATATGTAAGAAGAGCTATGAGAGGTCAAGACATGAATATACAGGTGCATCTCAATAAATTAGAATGTCGTGGAAAAGTTCATTTATTTCAGTAATTCAACTCAAATTGTGAAACTCGTGTATTAAATAAATTCAATGCACACAGACTGAAGTAGTTTAAGTCTTTGGTTCTTTTAATTGTGATGATTTTGGCTCACATTTAACAAAAACCCACCAATTCACTATCTCAAAAAATTAGAATATGGTGACATGCCAATCAGCTAATCAACTCAAAACACCTGCAAAGGTTTCCTGAGCCTTCAAAATGGTCTCTCAGTTTGGTTCACTAGGCTACACAATCATGGGGAAGACTGCTGATCTGACAGTTGTCCAGAAGACAATCATTGACACCCTTCACAAGGAGGGTAAGCCACAAACATTCATTGCCAAAGAAGCTGGCTGTTCACAGAGTGCTGTATCCAAGCATGTTAACAGAAAGTTGAGTGGAAGGAAAAAGTGTGGAAGAAAAAGATGCACAACCAACCGAGAGAACCGCAGCCTTATGAGGATTGTCAAGCAAAATCGATTCAAGAATTTGGGTGAACTTCACACGGAATGGACTGAGGCTGGGGTCAAGGCATCAAGAGCCACCACACACAGATGTGTCAAGGAATTTGGCTACAGTTGTCGTATTCCTCTTGTTAAGCCACTCCTGAACCACAGACAATGTCAGAGGTGTCTTACCTGGGCTAAGGAGAAGAAGAACTGGACTGTTGCCCAGTGTTCCAAAGTCCTCTTTTCAGATGAGAGCAAGTTTTGTATTTCATTTGGAAACCGAGGTCCTAGAGTCTGGAGGAAGGGTGGAGAAGCTCATAGCCCAAGTTGCTTGAAGTCCAGTGTTAAGTTTCCACAGCCTGTGATGGGGTGCAATGTCATCTGCTGGTGTTGGTCCATTATGTTTTTTGAAAACCAAAGTCACTGCACCCATTTACCAAGAAATTTTGGAGCACTTCATGCTTCCTTCTGCTGACCAGCTTTTTAAAGATGCTGATTTCATTTTCCAGCAGGATTTGGCACCTGCCCACACTGCCAAAAGCACCAAAAGTTGGTTAAATGACCATGGTGTTGGTGTGCTTGACTGGCCAGCAAACTCACCAGACCTGAACCCCATAGAGAATCTATGGGGTATTGTCAAGAGGAAAATGAGAAACGAGAGACCAAAAAATGCAGATGAGCTGAAGGCCACTGTCAAAGAAACCTGGGCTTCCATACCACCTCAGCATTGCCACAAACTGATCACCTCCATGCCACGCCGAATTGAGGCAGTAATTAAAGCAAAAGGAGCCCCTACCAAGTATTGAGTACATATACAGTAAATGAACATACTTTCCAGAAGGCCAACAATTCACTAAAAATGTTTTTTTTTTTTTATTGGTCTTATGTATTCTAATTTTTTGAGATAGTGAATTGGTGGGTTTTTGTTAAATGTGAGCCAAAATCATCACAATTAAAAGAACCAAAGACTTAAACTATTTCAATCTGTGTGCATTGAATTTATTTAATACACGAGTTTCATAATTTGAGTTGAATTACTGAAATAAATGAACTTTTCCACGACATTCTAATTTATCGAGATGCACCTGTAGTAAGGGTGAACCCACCAGTAGTTCTAAGTCAGTGGTTCTCAAACTGTGGTATACGGATGCATGCAAATGACTCTGGAAATGTACCATACTTAATTATAAAATATACATTTTAACTTTTTTTCCCCTATGTTATAGTTCTAAATTATGATCTATTTAACAGTTTAACGCTTAACTGTATGGGTGTTTTGCCAAACATTATTGCATACTCAGGTTTTTAGAGACCCGGCACGTACAGTATATCTATCACAAATGGGTCTACAAAATGCCCAGATAGAGTCAACTCTTCAAGACATTGACATTTTTTTATTTCTTTTTTTGCAATTTTGCCATTTATTTATTTATTTTTGTTACATTATTCAGAAGAGAAAGGTTGAGGAAAACTAAAGAGGTGTGGGCCTAACTCCAAAAAATGGATGAGGTAGAGGGGGTGTAATGAGGTTCCGGGTCACTAAAGACCCCAGGTATGCATTAAAGCGTTAATATACTGTATCTTTGTGCATCAGGTCAGGTCCACACTAATCCATTTCCTAATGTCAGCGTTTTATAAAGTATGTCATAATATATTAGTATTTTCAAAAGTCTCCATTTGCAGTTGATGAAAATGCTGATCCAGTGTGCATGAGAAGTGCAAACGTACCGAAATCAATGCATTTTCAAAGGAAAATGTATAAGTGTGGACATGGCCTCAGGATATTTAACAATTAGGAATACAATACTTTGGAAAATGATGTTAGGAAACTGAATGCATATACTGTACATATATGCACTTATTTACTCGTCAATTCAAGATGAGAATAGATAAGATGTTGAACAGTTTTCTCAAGTTCCTTGAGTCTGTGCACCATAATTTTTGGCCACATCTAAACTAATCAGTTTTTATTTTCCAATGTATGTGGCGATAGAGAGCTTTTTCGAATATGAAGACACCATTCCAGTGTGGATGAGAGACATAAGCGTAGCGAAATCAATGCGTTTTCAAATAAAAACGTATTCGTTTGGATGTGGCCTTGGGATACTTGGAAAACTATGACATTAGGAAACTGAAAACTGAGTTTTTAAACATAAACGGATTAGTGTGAATGTGGCCTGAGACTAATGCATAGCCCATGTGTTTATTCGGCAATGCGAGCTGCTTTCGAGTGTTCTCAAGCTGTGTGTGTCTGCGCACCACAATTTTAGGCCACATCCACACTAATCTATTTTTGTTAGAAATTTTTTTTTCAGATTCCTAATGTCATAGTTTCCCAAGTATCCTATGGCCACATCCACACTAATTTTACATTTTATTTGAAAACATATTGATTTCGCTATGCCTACACCACTCATCAACATTTGAATGGTGTCTTCAGTTTACAAAACATTCTCGTTAGAAAACGTCGTCGTTTTCCAAAGTATGAAGTAATGGAGAGCGTTTTCGAAACGTTCCTTTGTCAGTTGAAGAAAATGCTGTGGGAGTGTAGTGAGAGGCATAAATGTATCAAAATTAGTAACGGATTAGTGTGGATTTGGCCATAGTCCTCGTTAATCAACACCAAAGGTGAGAAATAATTCTGTTTGCTCTCAAAGTATGTGACCAGCATCTAGATACTCAATTTCCTGAAGTTGGGCTTAAAGAGTAACCTGCTTTTGACCCAGAAACCCAGTATTTAGGGAAACCCAGTATTTAGGTTACTGGATGATACTTAGAGGTTCTGATTTTATCAAAGGTGGCACTCGGGCTGAAAAGTTTAAGAACTGAAGTATGAAAAATCTAGCTCTAAGTAGCCATGTTTGTGCAGGGCTAATGTAAGGTCTAGCTAAAGCTCATCCAGTGGTCCAAATAGGGTTGTTGACAGTCAGGCGATAAGAGCAGGAAGTGCAGTCCATCACAATCAGTTTCTTGCATATGTTCATGCATGAAAGGTCAGCAGGGGGCAAAACCCCTTCAAATCAGACAAATCATGTTTTTATTTGAAAAACATCAGAAGGGAAAACATGTTGATGCATGCCCCACCCATGCCTGAATATGCATGATTTCTTTCTCATCCTGTATTTCTCTCTCTAATATGGTAATCTGAAGCTTCAAATGGTAACATTTAAACCCACAATTTTTCCTCCATGCCTGCTCTTTATGTTCATATCAAGGTTTTAAAGAAATGTTTTTCCATAGGATTCTAAGATCACCAGCTGTGTAGTCTACTTTAAAAATACCATGTGCACCCAAGAGCACCTTTTTGGAAGAGTATCATTTTTAAAATAAAGATCCCAAAAAGGGCTTTACAGCCCTGATGCTTAGAGAAACTTTAAAGTTCTCCTAATTTTTCGACTTTTGCACTAGGCTATATTTCAAATCTTCTAAAAGCCTTACAATAGCTTTGTGTGAAGACCCGACTGAAATTTAAATCTTTAATCACTGAAATTTCCCCTCTCAAATCTCAGTCACGCTTTTGGACAATTCAAAACATTCAGGCACGTCACTTCGCAATCAGTCAAGAGAAATGCAAGAACCAAAGACGTTTAACTTCATTAGCTACTTTTCCACTATCAGGCCAGTGTGAGCCAGGGCTATCAACTGGCCAGCCGGGGCCAGTAGCCTTGGACCTCAAGCCGCAAGACCAAAATCAATCTGTGTTCCCACCATCGGGTCAACAGACCTGCAGCGATGCCCTAAAACCGCCCTTAACAGGGTGCCCTAGTGCCATCATCACACACCCCACCCTTTTCACAAGCAAGAGGGAAGCTCAGACTGAGTTTACAAATGTTAATCATTTGTGAACATTAGCTAGCTAGCAAGATAAGCGTTGACAACTCACCGACTGTATCTGCCATGGTGTCCCGAGTTGTCTCTCCATTAACAGCGGGATGATGTCCCAGCACACCATCCATGATCTTGAACCATGGAAATTCTTTCTTTGAGCATTGCTTTGTCCTTACGCGTGTTTTATACGTATTTTTATACTGTATCTGACATTTTTTTATTTTCCCGAACCTGTACAATTGTGTGCTGGATACACAACCTAGCAAGTTTGCCGAAACTCCTCCTTTGACATTCACCCCACCTCAATCCCCAGTTGGCCTTGTTTGGCCCAAGGGTAATGGCGGGCCAAAGTCCATTGGCCTTTGGCCCTGAGAAAGCACTGAGAAGGCACGATGAAGACCCGGAAGTGAAAGTGGGAACGAACTGGTCCTGGAACGCACTAACACACCCTCATTAGGCCCGGTAATGGAAACACGGCTATTGATATCAAACCTGGAGTTCACATCTTGATGCGCCATGTTTGATTGTGCATATGCGCAAATGAGATTTGAGAGCTACAGTGAAAGGGAATATTTTCAGTCAATAACAACTTACATTCTGGTCTTTTCCTCACACAAAACTCTTGTATGGCTTCAGAAGATTTAAAACATAGCTTGTTGTATGGAACACTTTTGTGGTACTTTTTTGTTCACTGGACATTTAGTCATTTGACAAAACAACTAGTAAGTTTATTTTGATTTGTTTTACCTATTAAATTAATTCTTAATATTGTATTTAGTCAGATACTACATACCATTTAAAACATCAACTCACTACACTGGTTCATTAAATGTTCTTACAGTAGATCAAATATATAACTTTGAATGAGTAATATTCATTTCTTGAAATGAACTTGAATTAGTAAACACATCAGCCACAAACTGTTGTCAGGAAGCTGTTTGAGATAGAGAAATTGCTCAGTGTATGATATGCAGTAAGAGGGGTGGTGTCAGGGATACTTCAGGACTCCTAGGTAAAACCCCACACAGAATTTCCCAGACAACAGTTTTTGTACTTTTTAAACAAGAATTTTCTTAACCTAGTAATTTGCTCATTCTAGTGATCCTAAGGTTGTTCAGATTGACAATTCAGAAAGCACACACAGAGAGAACAGTAGGTGTGTGTGTGTTTAGAGATTATTGTGGGTGGCCTCTGAAAGAGAGACAGCAAAAAACAGTCAACAGTAAATGTCTTCTGTCACACCCTTTTAAGCATATGTCTAGTCTGGTTCCTCGGAGGATTTACACCAAGAGTTCTGCAAAGAGAAAAACTTAATGCAAAAATAATGCAGTTAGTAAATCTAAAATACTAACAAAGACTTATACACTGCAAAAAAACAATTATTATTAAGTATTTATCATTCATTAAAGTCTCATTCATTAAACAAGGTAAATTCAGGCTACTTGAGAAGAATTGCACAATATATCAACTCTTGAATTAGAAAAGAATATCTTGAATTAAGTAATTTAAATTACACAATTGGCAAATTTACTCTCGATTAAGCACAAATCTAACAAAATTTAGTAAGCAACAAAAAAAAAAAAAAAAAAAATACACAAGAATTTGCCAATGAGCTAAGTAACTTAACTCAAGATTAAAACTTAATTCAAGACATACTCTATGAAAACAATCTTATCTTATTCAATTTTGCTTCTCAAGTATATTAATCATATTTAATTAAATAAGTTTTATATATTAATTAAATTAAATGTTTATTTTTTTACTTGAAAATATAATAGTTCCATTGCTTTGTTCTCTGTGCAACACATTCAGACTGAAAGTAATAATTGGTCACACCCAGTTCCTATCTACCACACGGCCAATGGATCAGCTATCTTAGGTCTGGTCGAGGACACCCAGAGATATTACATGGCATACTGTTCTTTTCCACACAATAGTTGAACATTTCATTAACTTAGTAACCACACTCCTATCCTCTCCCTGTTATACACACCTATATTTATCTGCTATTTGAGAGTTTTAAATTGCCAAGTACAAGAAAACAGTTGAATTCCCCAGAGAATTCAACTGTGTGCAACACACTTCTCTTTTGAGCTGTCTTGACTTGTTTACATCTAATCAACAGCATGGATGTAGAACCCATGCAACAGTACATCATCTGCACATTTAATTTAAAAATACCTTTTATTGCTCAAAATAAACTGAATTTACAAACACAGAAAACCCTGCTGTTTCCTTGAAAGATCTTGAGTCAGAATAATCAATCAATAAAGGTGTTAAGATATTGTTGAATCCTTACTTCTTTAGTGTAACCACACCTCCAATTTGACCACAAACACAACATTAAGCTTCACATTTTGCTGGTCAAAGGGCCAGGACTGCCACCAAGGGTTCACATCAAGATATATAGTGATAGCCAGCGTTCCCAGACTTTTTGACTAATGAATTTCCAGAGCTTTTCCATGACCTTTCCTTTTGCTCATGTCTACTGGATACAGATTTTATCATTTTTATTTATTTCTTTAAAAGATTACTGGATTCCCATTTCTATGTCAGGTAATAATCTTTTAATACATTTCAAAGGTTACACTTGTTAGTGTGCAAACATCTCCAAACATTTCCACAACCGTGGGAACCCTGGATGGCCTATCAAAATCTCCTAATTGCTGAAAAGGACAACAGTGCCAACTCAAAAACAGTCAGAGACTAAAAACAGGGTGGTTTTTTAAAATACACTGGTGGCACCAACATTTAAGTACACTGATGGTGCCATCTAGTGCATTCCTGGTACCGGAACATCCTCTGATATTTACAGATAGTACTATATATTATAATTAGGTTTATTTTGATTGTTTAGAGAGCTCTGGAATCAGATAGGACTCAAACACCAAAAGTGTGTCACTGAGTAACCTCAACTGACTTCTTTTGAGCCCTTCCTCCACTGAGGAGGAACAGGAAGTGACAGTGGAGCGTTAATGGCACGTCACTGCAATCTTCACCCTTCCCCCTACCCAAGAACCCCCCTCACCACAGCATGTCTGTAAATGGACAACACTTTGTCCTCAGTTCCCAGGACAAAAACTGCAGGCTCAGGGTTCACGTAAACCCTTGTAACGTCAAGGTAAGCACAGATTAACCTGGATAGTTTCCATTACCTCCCCTGTACACACACCTTTATTACATTCGTATCTATGCAAAAGGTCTGCAGGGTGGCATGTTATATACCCAATACCTAATAAATGCAATCAAAACTGGGAACAACATTTTTTTTTTTATTACCAAGAAAGGTCTTACATGGAACCTTAGGTGCAAGTTTTAACAGATACTCAGAACTTGGTTTCTTTGCGGAGTCCATCGACAACAGCTTTTTATGGGAGACAGTGTCCTTTTTTCCATCATAGCAGCTTATCCATATTTCATTTTTAATGAAGGTTAATACTAAATATTTCATGGAAATTACAGTGGAGGAATTCTGTACATAATCTTTTGTGAATTCCTAAGTGCTATTATTTGCATTCGGAGAAGTTGGGAATATTTGAGGAATCATTTTCTCTTGCTTTTTACAGTACCTCTGACCCCAGTTTAGCTGGGATATATGAAAAGAATTTCACTGTTTGTGTTCAAATGTATAATGTGTGACAAAAAATAAGTTTCTTAAAAGGCTTCTCTACCTTCTCAAAGAATAACATTCCTAAAACTGCATTTTTGCATGGCTCGTTCATGTAGGCAATCGCTACGGTTTCATGGTGAAATTAACACTACAGGTGCTAAAACAAAGACTTCACACCTTTACAAATATCACCAGTAATACGGCAGATTATCGGTTCAAACACTTTTTGCCCGTTCCTCACACACTGCATCTAAACTCATTTACTGTAATGCGTGAGTTGCAATACATTTAAACCTTTGCATTACATAACCAGCTACATTTAAAAGCTTGTTCAAAATGCAATTAAATTGCACGGTAGCTCAACAGAGCGTTGCACTTGCGTTGAAAGGATCATGGTTCGAGTCCTGAAGAGCGTGCAAGTCGATCCTCAAGCCAGAATCATAGAAGCACCACAAAATGAAGTGGTTACGTCAGCAATTTTGTTTTTCCATCTCACATTTGCTTTTTATGACACTATCCTTTGTCTATTTAAAACGCCATAACATTATCCTAAGAAAAAAAAAATTGTTTGGGAGGACATTTAACTCGCTTTTAGCCCCACCTAGTGGGCATTCACCTTGGAACTGCTGCAATACGTATAATTAACCACGCAATATCATTTTGCAAAAATGTTGACGGTCACAATTTTCATGAGATCTTTTTCCATTTCCACAAATATGATCAGAGATTGATAAAAAATTAGACCAGAGTTAAAACCTGGCCATCTTTATTAACAACTCACATGGGGGAAAAAAATAGACAAATAAATAAAAGCAACTTGATTTAAGGCAATTCTAAAGCTTAGACACACAGTTGTAATGAGACAGGCATTTACCACTATAGTATGCAAGCAGCCATTGGGATACTAGAACTTGGTAAATGCCATCCAACAAAACAGACTTGCAGTTTTGGGTCACACAGCCTTTGGATGGACTTAAAGTTCTGGGTCTACACTATCAGTAACCAGAACACAAGAGATATAGTAATCCCATTCTAAAACATAACTTGGCCATAAACCACTTTATTTTATGTAATTGCTGCTTGTTTGATCTATGTTAATACATCTGATAAAGCAATAAATAAATACGTTTTTAAATGTAAAACTGCACTGAAGACAAATAGGGGTTCAGTGTCTTTACATTGCACTGCTATCACGGTTCTGAAATGTTGTTACATTCATCCACGGAACTGCTCAATGTTCCAGCTAGAATCAGAACTGTAGTCCTGACAGGAGTTTGATCACCCCTTGCTGTGAACAAACCTCTCACTGTTCACCTCTTCTCTTGGTGACAGCCTTCACAAAAATAAACCACAAGCGAGTAACTTCACTCTCTTGTTGCCCATTTCGCCTCCAAAGCATCCATATGTTCCAGTCTCAGCAGCTAACAGTACTTGGCTGCTGTTTGCTCACAAAGTCAGAGATAAAGTCAAACTCGTTCTGTCCCAAGAAGAGTTCAGGAAGTTCCTGCACCCTGTCCAGTCCAAGTTCCATGACCAGTGCAGTCAAAACATCTTCGTCGACCAAATCTGCATCCATGCCATTGAGACTTAGAGCAGGTCCTGCCATATGCTGCATGTTGGTCAACTGAGCCTGATTCATGCGGAACTGCCCCCCGTTTCCCATGTGGTTGCCGTTCATGTGTGCCAACGGATGTCCATGGTATGGAGTGTTGAGTTTCTGAAGGTGCATGCTAGCCATAAGCTGCTGGGACGTGAGACCCCCGCTCATGTACTGTTGCTGGGGTGGAGGTTGTTGCTGTTGCACTTGGTGCATGTGATGGTGCTGTTGGTGTTGCTGAACGTGATGTTGTTGTGGCTGACCCTGGTTGTTGTACATCATGTTAGCCGACTGCATTTGATGGTGACCCATTTGTCCACTTATCTGTCCATTCATAGGTCCCACCATGTTGGTCCGCTGGCGCATGGTGGCCTCCATGTTTCCCTGGGGCCCTGTGCCATAGTGCATCATCTGTCCATTGGGCATCGCTCTGAGGCCAGGCTGGGGCGCATGCTGCTGGGGGCCTGCCTGCAGACCTCCGTTCATGCCCATCCGGTAGCCATGCAGACCCCCGTTTCCCTGGCCGTGGTTCATGGGCATCATCATGTGCTCTGCCATATAATCTTCCTTCACCTTTTCAAAGGAGAAATTAGGTTAGATGTAGAATTGGACTGAAGGTAACAGCAAAGGAAATGTAAGTCAAGACATGCATATAAAGTGGGTTGTTTCACTCTCAACCAATCAAGTACATAGAGTTGAAGTGGAGTTTATTTATTTTTTTAAAGAAGTCAATAGAATATAAACACAGAAGATATGAAGTGTGAACAAAGTAGTCTTGTTAACTCAAACTACAGAGTAACCTTGCTCAATGATAACACAGCTACAAAATTGATGGCTTAAAAAAAAATATATATATATAAATAAATAAATCTACCCAGCTGTTTGAACATTCAGTGTTTAGGTGGTAAACCAGGAACTAACAAATTACCAATTTCTGCCCTAACTAGACAGACATGAGGAGTGTTTATACCCTCCAGCCCTGTCCCAGCCAACCTGACTGCCTGCTCAACCCACTACAACCTCTTCAGATTCAATGATGTACATCCAAACAACATTTTGTAAGGTTAAGTATTATTATTGTGTCTCACACCTCACACATACTGCCATACCCCAATATATTTCCAACTAAAATATATCAAGTATTAAATACAGTTGAAATACTAGACCATTATCTAACCAACTATGAAGATAACAGAATATGCACATGAATTAAAAAACTCAATTGCAATCAAGGCAAAAATAAATAAAGTGCATTTAGTTAATTTTATAAGTCTCTACTTAAAAACACTGAAAATGAAAGAATGCACGATTTCTAGACAAAGTCACCGTGCAGAGAAACAAACAATGGATCTGCCACCCCGAGCCCTAAAACACAGGCTGCGTCTCAAAGCCAAGCGAGCTGCCTACTTAGAAAGCATTTTTTGGGGATTCACAGGCGCTTTCCAAGTCCAAAATGCCGCAATCGCCTTCGATGTCCAACAATGCAACATGGGCTTGTGAAGCCCCAAAATGCTGTCTAGATAGGCAGCGCACTACGGTTTGAGACACATCCACTGAGTTTCTCAAAAGCATTCATAAAATCTTCTTACCCCGTGTCCAGTACTAACACAGCTCAATGACTCCGCCGCAGCAGGACAAATGAGCTTTATTTGGGCAAAACCTCTGAAGAATTAGAATTTATATTCCGAGAGATGACGCTTCATACTCCAGCGGGGTCACCGCACAAAAGAAACGCTGCTCGAAATCTTCAAACGAATGTGTGTATTTTCTGGGTCAACTGCGAGTTTATATACATGAGAAAAGAGAGGTGGAGCTATCGTTCACTAGCTATCCTTTGTTGCCATTGGCCCTGCTTCTTACAGTTTTTCACAATTGCTAAGACACATTTCTTGAAACGTTCATCCATTTCCTCACAACCATAAACACAAAACCAAATCTTCAAACTACATTCACAAAATCCCTGACACTTTTGGCCAAAACCAAAAAATGCTCTCGGATCATAAACACAGCCAGTCAAATTGTTAACACTACTGAGCAACCATTAGACACTACACCAAAAAATTAAAACGCTGTGTTCAGACCATTGTACAGAAATAATGATTTATTGTGCATAAGGTCATTTGTGTTTTGCATTCTAAATTGCCAAGTGCATAAAAACAAATATGAGACACATTTTATTGTTTTCACAATAAATATTTACAGCATTGTATACAGCAAGTGGCAACTACAGTAGTGCACATTCAGAATATAGCACGTATGAAAAAAAAAAATTCAGTACTGCAAAAGGCCTAAGGAAAAAGAAAAATGAATGAATGAAAAGCAGACTACAATGCAGTGCAGTACACATATTGTGTAACAAAATTTGGGATTTTACTGTGCCTCAGCATCACGCCATCACGGGTCAGGCCAGAGGACTTTGTCAACGTCACATGCCACATTCTTCCATTCCAAGCAACGGGGGAAGAATCCTCTGGTGTGCCAAATACTCTGGTGTGCCGAATCCAACCCTGACAGGACTCCACACCTATATCACCACAGGCCATTTCCATGGCCTGCTGAAGATTTTCCCTGGTGTAGGGGTTCCGGTCATAGACCTTCCATCTCCATGTTGAGAAGAACTCTTTGACTGGATTTAAAAAAGCAGTAGGGTGGAAGGAAAACATTCGAGAAACGTTGATGTTGAACCACTCCCGGACCTGTGTACCACGGTGAAAGCTCGCATTGTCCCAAACAACCACATAGACTAGATGCTCTGCCTGGCCATGATCCTGGAGCTCACGGTCAAGCAGGAGATCCCGAAGACCACCCAGGAATGTGAGGAGGTGTTGAGTGTTATAAGGCCCCAAGGTGGCATGACTCCCCTCAGTTACTGATGGCCGCACAGAGGGTCACATTGCCTCCACGCTGACCAGGGACTTCCACAATGGCCCACTGGCCAATTATGTTCCTACCTCGCATTTTTGTCAGATTGAATCCAGCCTCATCAATATAAATATACTCATGGGGCCTTTCTTTTGAATCCAGGTCAAATATTCTCTGTAAGTATATACAAAAGTTTTTGTAGGTTTACAGTAACAGTATGAGTGCTACAGAATGACAGACCTCTTCTGTTCTTTGTACCTGTATGCAGCCCTGCTTTACAGTACTACATTATAGTGCAGACGTTTGACAGATTTACAGTACTGTATGTAGTAAGGTACTGTAAGAACCAAAACTCAGTTGGAATGTACACTTACTTGCACATACAGAAAGCATAGTTCTTTCACCCTTTCAGAGTTGCGCTCAAAGGGTACCTGGTACACTTGTTTCATGCGTACCCTGTGTACCCTGTTCCTCTGCAAGATACAGTCAGTAGTGGAGAGGCTCTCGCTGTTGATACCTTCAAAACTGGCATCATCTTTGATCACTTGGTCTCGTATTTCTCTAAGATGGATGGCATTATTTTGAAGGACCATATCAACAAATTCAGCCTCTTGCTGTAGCATAAACATAGAACGTCTGCCACCTCCTCGAGGCAGTCTTAGTTCTACAAAAAGCAAAGATGGAATAATATAGACATACAGTACTGTGAAGATAGTACAGTAATGGACTTTACTTCAATACATAGATGATACAGGTTGTTCTCCAGTCGCTTTACTATTGGAAAAGTGATGTACTGTACTGAAATGTTTGCATACAGTAAATATTCAAGGACCAAGAACCCAATTACTGGACTGGACCTGTTATGTTGTCTGAAAGTCCTCACTATGGTGGGCACTGAGAACCTGCTCAGATTTGGTTGAACCCGTTGTCCAGCTTCCCTCATCGTCATCTCATGAACAATGACATGATCAATGACGGAGGCATGATTTTAATCAGAAATTGGTGCTCTTAAAATTCCTTGTCCTCTTCCACCTCGGCCACCACCTCTTACATGTACCCTTCCTCCTCGTCCACCATCTCTGAGTCTTTCTCCTCTGCCTCGTTGATAGTTGCCATCCATTGTTGGCTTCAACATTCAACTTGTCCTTGCCACTTGCACTGGCTTATATGCCATTCACTAATTGGTTTCATCTTTAGAAACAAGTGCTAAACATTTTGAGTCGTTATATTTAAATGATGGCAAAGGTGTTGAAATTGTGTTTA
Organism: Myxocyprinus asiaticus; assembly: GCF_019703515.2. Lineage (NCBI taxonomy): Eukaryota > Metazoa > Chordata > Actinopteri > Cypriniformes > Catostomidae > Myxocyprinus > Myxocyprinus asiaticus. Next base: position 15,100,617 of record NC_059359.1, read on the forward strand.
ACTTTTGCATCCTGTGTTTATCATTTTACATCACAAATGCATCTCCATGCAAAATTAGCTTTAAAGTATGAGAATATGCTTAGAGTTTAAAAAAAAAAAAAAAAAAAAAAACAAATACTGAGTTCTACAAATTGTGTCTAAGTAGGCTAATATGGTTTAAGGTTTTCCCAAAAGAGTGTTTGATTCGACAAATAAGTTGGGTTCAGAGATTGGGGTTTAGTGTTTTAGCAATTCAGAAAAACTGTAATATCAGTGTGCATAAAAACCCCTAGCGGATTTCTGTCAAACACTGGGCAATTTCAGTCCACACTTTTGGGTTGTTTTTCTGATTTAACGTGAACAGGAAAATCATTCCAGAATTGTTGATGTATGTTTTTAAAAAACTAAATTGACTAAAGTCAATAATACCCCTTAAATCAGATCGCAAGCAGATAGATAGATAGACAGACAGACAGAGAGACAGACAGACAGATTAAATCTGAATCTAGCTAGATCAACAAAAATGTAAATTCTAAAAAAATAAATAAAAAAAAAAGCTGTTTGCATTGCAAGTCTTACTGCTTTTGTCTTATTTGCTAATAATCTTAATAATAATCTAAATGTTTATCAATTTATCCAGTTGTAAGTGTTGTTCTCCATTAGATGTTTTTGTTTTGGTTGGTGTGAGTGCTTAGACATTAGTGTGAGTGTGTGTGATCTAGCGGCTCAGTGGCAGTCCATGTGACCCGGCGCTCTGCTGTGCCGTGTCTTTGCTGGGTGAGAGAGAAGGGGAGGGGAATGGAATGCCAGTGCTATTCTGGGCCACCGGCTGGGTGGTGGTGAGTATGCAAGCCTGCACTGCATGTGGAATTTATTGTCAGTTCCAGATCATAGTGCAACAACACTAAAGGTAAATGGTGGGTAAACTATGATTCCCACCAATCACCTGAGGTTATTTTGTGAAATCTAATGGTCTTCATCAAGCTAGTGTAACAGTAAGACCCAAAGACAGGGCCCGTGATCACTTGCCCGAACACAACAACACTGGGCTTGTCTGTTTTTGTGAACAGGGAATCAACATCCTCTGTTTTGCCATAATGGCTTTCTGTTTACCCAGAGGTCAACACTGGCCAAAGCAGAGCCTCGCACCTCTAAAGTGCATTATCTCTCCACAAATTAACATCTCAATTCCACAGTCGTTGTTTCGTGGTATTACCAAGACCTTGGGTTTAATTTGTATGATAATCTGTTAGCACCTTCAGCAGCCAGACATTCTAGTGTTAAAGACTAATTTAGTTGTGTTAGGAAATTTGGCACATAAGTCAATTTCACATGATAGGGCAAAGATAAGTCATAATCATGATAAGCAAGTGATTTTTCCCCTGAACGTTCCAAACTAGTCTAAAACTACAGATTGTACAGAACTGGGCAGCAAGATCTTTATTGTTCTTCCATGCTAATGTTCGTGAGTTAACATGGGTATTTTTGCAGGCTGAATTACATTTACGAATATTAGTATACTTGAATCTTGGTATACAATGGCAGCGCACATTGTGTTTCCTTTTTTTTTAAAATGCGTATATGTTATCATGGGTATATCACTCATCAAGTGAGAAGTGAGCATGGGGCATATGGCCTTACCATGTCCACAAACAAACCTCCATGTGCAAAACTTTTCTGTATCAGGGTTCTGTTGCCTGAAATATGTTTTATACCAACAAAACCAATTAAACTACAAACTTTTACAAAAAGTTACCTTTTTTTAATAAAGTTTGTAGTTTTCATTTGTTTTATGTTGGTATAAAACATTTCAGTCAGCAGAACCTTGATACAGAAAAGGAACTATCCTTTTAACAATATACAGTATAGTTACATTTAGTCATTTAGCAGACGATTTTATCCAAAGCGACTTACAAAATGATGAACATAATATATGTATATACAGTATACACTGGCAGCCAAAAGTTTGGAATAATGTACAGATTTTGCTCTTATGGAAAGTAATTGGTACTATTATTCACCAAAGTGGCATTCAGCTGATCACAATGTATAATCAGGACATTAATAATGTGAAAATTACTATTACAATTTGAACTACTTCAAAGTGTTCTCATCAAAAAAGCCTCCACGTGCAGCAATGACAGCTCTGTAGATCCTTGGCAATCTAGCTGTCAGTTTGTCCAGATACTCAGGTGACATTTCATCCCACGCTTGCTGTAGCACTTGCCACAGATGTGGCTGTCATGTCGGGCACTTCTCACGCAACTTACAGTCTGGCTGATCCCACAAAAGCTCAATGGGGTTAAAATCCATAACACTCTTTTCCAATTATCTGTTGTCCAATGTCTGTGTTTCTTTGCCCACTCTAACCTTTTCTTTTTGTTTTTCTGTTTCAAAAGTGGCTTTTTCTTTGCAATTCTTCCCATAAGGCCTGCACCCCTGAGTCTTCTCTTAACTGTTGTACATGAAACTGGTGTTGAGCGGGTAGAATTCAATGAAGCTGTCAGCTGAGGACATGTGAGGCATCTATTTCTCAAACTAGAGACTCTGCTGTACTTATCCTCTTGTTTAGTTATACATCTGGCCTTCCACATCTCTTTCTGTCCTTGTTAGAGCCAGTTGTCCTTTGTCTTTGAAAATGGTAGTGTACACCTTTGTATGAAATCTTCAATTTTTTGGCAATTTCAAGCATTGTATAGCCTTCATTCCTCAAAACAATGATTGATTGATGAGTTTCTAGAGAAAGCTGTTTCTTTTTTTTTTTTTTTTTTTGCCATTTTTGACCTAATATTGACCTTAAGACATGCCAGTCTATTGCATACTATGGCAACTCAAAAACAAACGCAAAGACAATGTTAAGCTTAATTTAACGAACCAAATATCTTTCAGCTGTGTCTGATATAATGGCAAGTGATTTTCTAGTACCAAATTAGCAATTTAGCATGATTACTCAAGGATAAGGTGTTGGAGTGATGGCTGCTGGAAATGGGGCCTGTCTAGATTTGATCAAAAATTACTTTTTTCAAATAGTGATAGTGCTGTTTTTTTACATCAGTAATGTCCTGACTATACTTTGTGATCAGTTGAATGCCACTTTGGTGAATTAAAGTACCAATTTCCTTCTGAAACAGCAAAATCTCTACATTATTCCAAACATTTGGCTGCTAGTGTACATACTTTATATATATATATACATATACAGATACAGTATAGATAGATAGATAGACAGATAGATATATTTATATAGTTAGAGGGATTCACCCTAAAAATAAAAAATATGTTATATTTACTCACCCTCATGTTGTTCCAAACACATGTAATAATAATAATAATAATAATAATAATAATAATAAATATAGCTATTAAGGTCCTTTCAGTACATATGCAACCAATATTAAGTATTATATTAAACCATTAGCACCTAAAACAATGATAAAGTGCCTTAATTTTTCAGAACCATCATGTTAGGTAGCACAGACATATGGCATTTTATGACTGTTTTAGCGCCCCCAATTGTTTTTTTTTTTTCATGTGTCCTCAGATTGACGTCCTACATAAATGTCCAAAATTTGGTGATAATATCTCATTCTGTTCAAGCATTATAACCATTTAAGTGAATGTGGCCATGCCCACTTTAAATGTTTTGGCGTACCATTGCGATGATGAATCGAAAGTTAAAACTTTTTTGATAATTATTGATATTAGGACTCTAGACAATCTCCCTTCACTGGTTTGGTTCCGATTGGGCGAACAGCCTAGGACTAGTTTTAAAAAGGTATTTTTTTTAATAATCTTACATATTTAACAAACGATTTGATTCACACCAATGCTTCTTGTGGCAAAGTTGTTCAGAATAAGGTAATATACCATACGGTATGAATAACGTGTGTCTGAGTGAAACACAGTGGCATCTACAACAATTTATACACATGAAAAACATGATAGCACCTCCTGGGGGCCAATTTATTTTACAATTTTGCAACTACCGCTTGGGCCAAGAGACAAATAGGCCTTGGTAGTCAGCGTCCTTACTCACTGAGCTACCCAGGCCCCACATGTTTATATTTTTAATTAATATAGTGCCACCATGAGGCAGAGGCAATTTTTGTGTGTGTACTCAGAATGACATATGTGTACCAAAATATGGTGATAATATCTCATTCTGTTCATGAGTTAGAACCTTTATGTAGATTTTGGCTTACCGTTTGATGATGAATCGAAAGTTCAGAATTCCTTTGATAACTTTTCATATTGGGACTCTGCTGAATCTTTCTGCACTGGTTTGGTTCCGATCGAGCGAACGGCCTATGACTAGTTTGTTTTAGGGAAAACTAAAGAGTGGAGCAAAAATTTGATGGTATTCCAAAAGATTTGCCCTGACACAAGGAATCAAAGGACAAATAATTTTGTTCCTAGGCCTTATTGTTCAAGAGTTATGGCCCAAAATGTTAAAAAGCCCACCTTTGGCCGACTGGGGCGAGTCCATGCTTATTACAGTTTGGTCTGCACAATCAGTTTTAGGGCAGAATAATAATAATAATAATCCTTACAAATACAATAGGGTTTCAGCCCTTTGGGCTTGAACCCCTAATAATAATACATTTGATTTGTTTAGCACCTTTCATACATCAAGCACATTTTCATAAAACATACATTCAAACTCAAAGTGCTTCACATATCAGAAATAGTCAAAGAAAGTGACTGCATTTAAATAAATTAAATTATTATAACACTACATTAAAATAAATATTACATTAAAAAGCAATACAATAATTATAAATATTCAAAACTTAATTTACACAAAAGTATATAAACAAGTAAAACATTTACACATATATATCAAACAAATGCTAATTTCAAGAAATATATCTTAAATGCTTTTTAAAAATGTGGATGCTTGGAGCCTGTCTAATTTTAAATTGGTAGAATGTTCTAAATCTTTGGGGCATTGTGGCTAAAAGCTGCTAACCTGGTCTCTTATGTGTCACATAGCAATATAAAAAAAAGGTTAGCATTTGATAGGAATGTCATAAAATATCGATATATCGATTATTGATCGGCATGTTATTTTCTCGAACATTTTTGAGGCATCGATATATTAGCATTAGCCAACATTTCCATTAGAAGCCTAATTTGTGTGCTTTCCAATTCACTGTCAGTTGATCTTCAGTTTAAAGTAGTCCACCATAATATCTTTGGGAGACCACAAGGGGTGATATAACATTTACAGTACTTAATACTAAAGGACACGTCGATGTGGTGCAGGGTGCAGTCCAAAGTTGTGAATCTAGTCACCACACCCACAAAAGTTACAAAGGTTTTTGTAGTTCTTCAAGAGTGAACTAATCGATTAGAAGTGGCATCATTTTCATGCAATTTCTTTGTATAAGCCTCGAATAGATTTCATAGAAAATAATTGTTTCTTATTTTAGAATGTGCCATGTCGTCCACCAGATGCATCCAGTGTGTGACCCCCTTTTAAAAATCCTGCCGCATACACTTTACCAAAGTTGTGTTAAGAAATATGTTTGAAGAGACAAAGACTATTGTGCAACAATTAGCCTTATTTATATCTTAAAAATGCAGATATATATCTGAAAATTTTCTGATTATCGGTGCGTGTAAAAGGCATTGATCCCAAGCATAGCATTTGAAGACAGCAAAAAAACTATTTGGAATAAACAACAGAAAGGAAAGACTTTCTCTAAACTATAGTGTAATATCCACATGGTCTCAGTTTTTTTAAAATATATTTTTAGAGCTGGGAGATCTAATGCTCCAATAGTAGCTATTCTGACTAGTATCGATATTTCTGTGCAGTTAATTGCACCACACTTTCACAATTACCTGTGCAACAGCCCTCATCTGCTCCTCAGGGCAGATGCACTGTCCATTGAGAACTCCAGCACTGGGAGTTGCTAATTTACCTACAATGTCACAGTTCTGCAAGGGTGTAGGTGTAGACATGGAGGATTAATGTCTATTGACACACAAACAATTCAAACATATGATTAAGCCTAAATAACTACACATGCACGTGAGTATTGCCACAGCTCTAAAGACTTGTCTTACAGTTGTGGTTTAGCACTCAGCTTGGACACCTAGTTTGCTGGTATGTTTGTACAGTGTGTGTGTGGCCTGCCGCGGGCTCATCCTCCCCCACATCTGATTAGCAAAGAAGCAAGAAGCTGGAGGAGGGGCCACCAAAAGCTGCTTGCCTAGAACTCAAAAAAGACTCTATAGAGCTGTTCAGGTTGTAGTCCAAAACCTGGCAGAGAAATTTGCCATGGGTTCCCTCAGGATCTTAGGGGTTTTTATAATTTGGGTTTTCAACTTATTGGTAAAATAAGGTCTGTGGTAAACATAACTTGATGAAACGTGGATGTTTTGTTCTACAACATAAATTACACACTTTCATACCTCAAACGTGAATTTTGAAGCCATATTGAATTGCATACTTTAAAAAAACTCACATTGGCTTTAAAATTCACATTTGAGGTATGAAAGTGTGTGATGTATGATGTAGAACAAAACGTACACATGTCGTCAAGTAATGTTTAACACAGACCTTATTTTACTCATAAGTTGAAAAACACTATTATAAAAACCCGTTGGAAAATCCAGGGAACCCATGGCGAATTAGACTTCTGGCTTTGCCTACAAATTGACATCACGGCTGAACAGCTCTATACAGTTGATATTATGACTGTGTCTATAAGATTGTACATGCAAATTAAAGATTTGATTCTGTTTTTCTCCATTATGGCATTGTTTATCAGACAACTCTCACTCCCATTAACACATTCACAAAAACGTGATAGTTACTTTTTTTTTTATACAGCTGCTGAACCCTCATTGAAAAACAGACTTACATTTAAAGGGATAGTTCACCAAAAATTAAAATTCTGTTAATTTATACACACTCAGCATAAGTTGTATGACTTTCGCTCTTCCATGGAACACAAAAAGAGATATTTAGGCAGAATGTTAGGGGCTGACAGCCTCAGTCACCATCGATTTTCATTGTATAGAAACAAAATAATGAAAATGAATTGTGACAGAGACTAACATCTAACTATTCCTTTAAGTGTCAGGTTGATACTTCATGACTAATTTTATGTGAACTGGTTATAAACTAAATTTCAACTTAATATCATGCTTTAAACACCCACCATTAAAAATTATGCATTACTTAGGGTCTCAGAAACTCCCGCAATAAAACATTAATGATGTTTTGAATATTTTTACATCATAAGATTCTCTGGCTGGTGTATACACTGTAGAGATATGCTCTGGCCAATATTTTATCGTCATTTATTTTATTATATTTTTGTATAATGTGTTTTTGCTGGGGTCAAATTGACCCCAAACAGAAACAACATTACAGTTAAAGCTTTAATATTATTTGCCTAATAGGTTTTGACTAGGTCAGAGGAACACTATTAAATCATTTTATGGGACAGGTTAATTTCAAAAGTGCTACTGGGGTCTCTAGGACCACAGGCATAAAACAGTAAAGTTAATCTCAACAGAACATGAGAGCTAACGGTGTATTTCTTAGCAAGTGTGGTTTTGTCACTCAGACAGACACTTTGTCCTGATTTGCCCCGAGCAGATCAGGCTCCATTCCACCTACCCCCTTCAAACCAGTTACTGAAACACTTATCCCTCTACCTTGTTTATTTAGCTCCAAAATGACCCCTTGCTCTGTCTCTCTCTCTCTAGCTCTCAAGTGTTGAGCAGCTGGATATTGGTCCAGTGCTGTGTTATCATCATTATGTGTTTGTAAGATTTCTTAGTAAGGGCTGGGATCTTGTTTTTCATCAGTGTTTTGGAATGTAAGCATAAATGTTCTACAAACTATGAGTAATATCATTATGCGAGAAGGCATGTCAACAGGGTCACATTGGGTCAGAGATAATAGGGTTTGAAAACTGGCTGTCTAACAAGTACACTTGTAAATATATGACACATTGAGTTGTGACAGTCAGAACTGCATTACAGAATTATGATAAGCATTATATTTTGGGCTTTCTACATTTCAATATGATTTTGCTGTGCGTAGTGTTGTAAGACTGTCACACAATTGTAATGTTTTGGTCCTCTCGTTTCATGTACACTGCAACTTTATGTCTATTTTGATTTGCTATACCTTTGGATAATTTTTTCTTTTTTTTCTATTATTTGTTTTACTCTTTCATATGTATTATATGTCGGATTCTAATATGGAAATTGGTAAATGTGTTAATCGCAATTAAGAAAAATAAACGCGTTAAACATTTTAAATTAATAGTTAACACATTAATTTCTACAGCTCTAATGGCAGTATATGTAAAACACATCAATGAATTTTTTTTCTTCATTTTTTATAGTATATATATATATATATATATATATATATATATATATATATGTAAAATATTTTTCCAAATGCTAGTGGAATTAGAATAGGTACATAAATGGTCAAATTTATGAACTATAATTTTACTAGAGCTGGTAATCAATTATTTTTAATTGAATTAATTACACGATGTGCTGATTAATCAAATTAATCGCATCTCTATATTTGTAGAGAAAGCCCCCCCCCCCCCCAAAATAATAATAAAGATAAAATAATTATACATAATTATATTTAAATAATTAAAAATATGATATAACAAATATTATAAATCAGATAATTAAAATATGTTTTTGTGGCAGACGAGCAAAGCATTGATTAGGCAATAAAAAAAGGGGTTTTAAAAGGCAATAAAAGCAATATATTGTTTATTTACATACAGTATCACTGAACATAAGCCTATCATTCAATCACTGGCCTAGAGTCCACAGCAAACCATTTTGCAGGTAGGATGTGTCAGACGGACACTTGGGGGAGTCTCACTTTGGTTGCGTCGCAAACACAGTGATTTTAGGACGCTGTGTTAAGTTAAACTTAGTTTGAAACTTAGGAAAACATATATCCAAAACTCTGCATTTGGATTTGCGCTCCATCCAGCTGTGTTTGAATGCAAGAACGCCTCCTGATCTTGTACTGTCTGCTGCCAGTGAGAGTGGTTTGTTGTCTGTACAGCTGCGATATGTTCAGCTAGAGTTACACTTACTCTCTCCTGCTGACTGAGACTCGTAAAAACATAAAGGTTAATTTTTCTTTCCTAATTATGGTCCGGGGGCCTGTATTTATTAAAACATATTTTATTAGATAATTTATCGCACCAAATAAACACATTAAAGCTGCACTATGTAACTTTTGCCCCTCTAGCGGTTGAAGCATAAAACTATTATAACTTAGCTAGCAGGCAAATAGACCAAGGTAGTAACTAGTTTAGGGATTGGCATTGTTACCAGCATAAAAGTTACATTTTTTCAATTGTCCTTCCTTCCTCGAAAATGAAATTAAAAGCAGGTGCAGTTTCACAATCAATAATAAAATGTCCCATTATTATGGCTAACGCTGTCTAATGAACTACTGCACTAAGAGAGCTACCAGGCTCACTATCCGTTCAATAACATATGTCCAGCGAGAAAAACTCCATCTCTGTGTTGGTTTTAAATCCTTTAAGATCTCGGAGTTGTCGCCACCTCTGATAAGGCAATCCAATGTTGTTTTGTGTTTTATTCCGTGCTTTGTCACTTTCCCTTTTTGCTTGCAGACTCTTCTCAGTTCGAGGTTTCTTTACTTTAAAAACAGGTGATTCCCCAGAGGGTTGACTTTTTGATTGAGCCATGGTCAATGCCACTCATTTGTTGTGGCTACAAGCTTTCAGCTTCAAACTACTACCACACCAATCACCGCACATATAAATGCGCTGGAATAACTGGATCATCTTTTCGTTAAGGACATGGCGTAAACACGTACGGACGAATGATGGAAGTTTGCAATTTCCCACCAAACCCGTCCCAACTGCTCTCAAATATAAATAATTATAATAAGCTTACCATAGTGAATCGGGGTAAGGCAAAAACATGGTTTGGAAGAAGGATTGTTTGTGTACTTGCTCATTAATGAAATTTTGTTCATTTCTAACAAAAAAATCTTACATAGTGTAGCTTTAAATGGGCTGCCCGAAATGTAATTAATTACTAACTACTAATTACGTAGTCTACAGTGTAATTAGATTACTGTACTAATTACTCTGTCTGAAAAGTCATTGCATTACTCATTACTAATTACTTTCTAAAACCCTTATCAACCTCGACCAGATGAAAAATACCAGGACATGAAACTGTTCTTTTAATTCTTTCAAATAAATCATATAAAATCAAATGAATTATTCATGAATTTGCCAAAGAATTTAAGGGGGCTGCATTCAATTAGAAAACATACATTTTAACATTAGACGTTAAATTTCGATTTTAAATTCACTATTGTTTTATATAGAATTGTTCTATAGTCTATACAATATTTAACACAATTACATCAGAAGTAACTGTAATTAAATTACTGAAAAATTAAGAGTAATCCCTTACTTTACTTTTTTCAATGAAAAAGTAATTTAATTACAGTAATTAATTACTTAGTAATTCATTACACCCAACACTGTTTGCAATATATCAGATTTCTGTATGGGTTTATTTCTCTGTCTACTACTGTCTATGAAACAACTGTCTTTAAATTTAATGCAAAAACCTTGTGGAGTACATGTTACAGTAAAGGGCATTGACACATATGAACAAATGTATTTTTACAGTGTATTTTTACATGGGTCTTGCACAAGATGTGTTGTAATCTATGATGACTGTATAACAAAAGCAACCTATTATCTTGTGATTGGCTTCCCTCATAATAATACAATTGTAGGGAATAGTTTAAATTTCCCAATTACTGAATATATGACAGCAGGAGAGGGACATTCTACTGTTTCACCAAAACAGAAACACACCTGCTGGGCTTCAGAGAATCTTCACCCAACCCCCACACGCCCATCCCATCCCCCAAGAACCTACATATCCATAATACTTTGTCTTTACAGATCAACTTCTACTGAAGCACCAAGACTTAACACACACTTAACAAACAAAGAGTGTTACCACCTACTTATGACTCAGGCCATTGAAGGTGTTCAATTCAAAAGTTCTAGAACCATCAAAGGCACCACCTTATAAAGCTTAGCGGGCTGCCCATAATCACCAAACTGTCTGTAAGAGAATTCATATATAATTAAGGAAAAGATGTTCTTGGAAGATCAAGATGGTAGAACCATCTGCTAGTTTGTTGACCGCTTAAACAGTGATGTTTAATTTACTTAACATTTGGCTGTAAATCTGTAAACTACATGCCAGTGCCTTGAACAAACAGATACCAATGCATTCGTGCACCATAGTTCTAGTGGTTTTCAACACCTGCAGACCCAGTTTTGTTAACGCAAAACAATCTGTTTCAGTTGCAATGTGTGCACTGTTTTTGCATGATCTTTTCCCAGTGCAGCTGACTAGCACAGCTGTGAGACCTGTATGAATCCATGTCCTGTGTAGAGTGTGTGTGGTTGTTTTTGCAGGGACGTGTAATTCAGTGTCTACTGTATGACTCTCACTGTATTTACAGTAGTGTGGGATTAGACAGAAGGTATTGTGAATGGCCACTGCCTTGAATGTACAACAACCAGATGGTCATCAACACTGATTAATGGGCCGATATATCCAAGAATACTAGCCTAGACAGAGAGGAATGTGGTATGAAAAGCGCGAGGGCATATGTGTTGACACAAGTGAACTTTTCAGTTATCATGGTTACAGCTAAAAATGTGTTTTTTCCTTTAAATGTTATTAAACATATGCAGCCTTCAGGCAGAGTCTTCACAGAAATATCGTATTTATGAGTCCCGAGCACATAAATGACAGAGTGAATTCGTATTTACTAGTTGGAAAGTCAGATATCTAGAATAGGTGATACCCTTGTTGCCAAGTTGTGATGGTAAAAGGGGCGTGTCGTTAAGATGATGGAAAGCTATGATTGTGCAAAGATCAACTAACATAAAGCTAATGACGCACCCTTCACGGTTTGTTAAGCCTTAAAAGAATATTTTGTGTTCAATACAAGTTAAGCTCATTCGACAGCATTTGTGGCATAATGTTGATTACTACAAAAATAATGTTGTCTCATCCCTCCTTTTCATTTAAAAAAGCAAAAATCGAGGTTACAGTGAGGCACTTCCAGTGGAAGTGAATGGGGCCAATTTTTGGCGGGTTTAAAGGCAGAAATGTAAAGCTTATGATTTTATAAAAGCACTTACATTCTTTTGTCTGTTAAAACTCATGTATAATTTAAGCTGTATAGTTGTTTAAATCCTAATTTTTACAGTCATTTTAGGGTTTTAGGGTTTGTTGACTACATCTTCATGGCAACGAAGTTGTAAAATTGGCTATAACTTTACACAGAAAAGGTTAGTAAGCAATTTTATCACACTAAAATCATGTTAACACACATATTGTTTATGTCTTATGGCTATACTTTTGAAACAGTGAGTATTTTAACATTTATGGTTTGGCCCCATTTACTTCCATTGTAAATGCCTCACTGGAACCCAGAGGCATTTTTGCTTTTTTAAATAAAAGGAGGGGCAAGCCAAAATACATTTTTGTGGTAATCAACATTATGCCACAAATGCTGTCCACAGAGCTAAACTTGTATTGAACCCAGAATATTTCTTTAATAATTTGTTAGACATTGTACCATGCATTAATAAACGCTATACGTCATTTAAAAGTGATGCAAGTGTATTTGCTTATGATTATCTATTAGTACAACAGAAAGTGATTTGTATATGCAATAGTTTGGCTTCTTCTGTATTTTGTTTCTGTCTTAAATGTGTGACATGTCATAATAACAAAGGCCCTCCTCAGATGAGTTTCCCAGGTTCATTTGAAGGCATCAATAGACGCTTCCAGCTACGTAAGCTTGTTGCATTTCAAAATGTGTCCGAGCATAATTCATAACGCAACGGTAGTGTCGCATTCTCAGCACTGCCACAGGGTGCACTCTATTGAGAATTGGTGTAAACTGTCTACTTCTATAGTCAGTTCTCTCTTTCAGATCAACTACTGTCATGGCGGAGCAATAGTTTGAAGTGAAATCTAGCTGAACAAATTAGATTTTATGAATGTGTTCATACCTATCAACTTGAATAACACATATGCTTTAATGGCACATACATTTGAAGGTAACTTTATAGCCCCCTGAGTACCAAGGCTTGATACTTCCACAATAACGCAAGAACATGTGTTTGCATAGAGTATGTTTCTGGCCTTAAAGTCAATATGAAAAACTGTAACTGTAAGACATTTTATTTCTGTAATGTGATGTATTTTCAAGTAAAACAGGACATTCTGTGAGAACCTAGAGCAGGAATGGATTGGGTCATGAAAAGTGGGCATTCCATACCACAGTTTAGCCCATCTAGAATGGAGGTTTTGCTAAAACGAAATAGCTGTTTAACCTAAATCACAACAGCAAAAAAGAAAAGTCATTTCATTTGGCTTACAAAAAGTAAGCAATGCTTACCAATGAATCATTTACCATAAGACCAGGAACATGCATTAAGAAAGTAAATAAGGTCAGTTTTCATTTCATGGAGACTTTAATGTTTTTTTTTTTTTTTTCTGAGACTGTATACAGTATCCTTTTGTTGAAATTTGTAACTCATCTCAGTTTGTTAATAAAGCTTAGAAGGTTATCAGTCAATTTTCATTCATTTTTTCCCCAGATTACTGTCACACTGAAATCACCCAATTCCATGTTAGCTCTCAAATCCCCTTGCAAATTGTAATCAGAGTGCATTGCTCTCAGTTTTACTTTCTTGTCATCATTGAACAGTGAAACTAAAATCTGATTCTCTCTACAGTCTCTTGCACCCCCTCTTTTTTGTGTTTTGGTGGTGAAGTGGCTGTGGGGGTGGGGGCTTGTTATTGTTCAGAATTTTCATACGAGAAAAGTCTATAAATACATGCAGTGCTTCCTCTTGGTGAACAGAACGGCCAGTCACAGGGAGGCCACTGGACATGGTGAATCAGGGACATGGGAGAGGACAGTGGGTGGACACACAGCCTCTGAGGAAGAGTCTTTCCTTTTGCACAGCAGAAATGGTGGAAATTTCTCGTTGCAAGGACCGAAAGCAGATTCAACTTCTCAAAACCCCTTTTAGTGTGTACCACATCCTGTTTAAAGCAGCCCTATAGATGAAAATACAGGTGTTATCACTGAATTCATCCCCGAGGTCCATGACATTTTGAAACTAACACAGGAAATGGATCAAAACACTATCTAATAAAATATTTATACAGTTTCATAGAGATTCACACTACTAAAGTTAGATTGTAGCTCAACTGGTAGAGTGTGGCACTAGCAACACTAAGGTTGTGGGTTCAATTCCCAGGGAACACACGACATGATCAAATGAAGACCTTGAATCAAAAGCACTGTATAAAAGCAAAACACATAAAAGTAAGTGACTATTCATTACCTAGAATTGTATTAGAATTACACTGTATATGGTACAAGCACCTGTTCTGAAATACACTTCAATAAGCTCCTAAATGGTCTTGAGATTCCCTTTCCACTGTTAAATCACAGTTTCTCCCCTGTTCTCCATGCCTAGGTAATGGAAGTGTTGATTATTTATGGGTTCTGGAGACAGGGCTATCCATCAGCTCTCATTCTGTGGAAACGGGGCAGAAATCAAAACAGGAGATCAATGGCACGCCACTGTGCTGTCACAATAGGTTGGGCTTTATTTCAAAATATCCAAGAGCTCTGCAGCAAGCCTGGAGCAAAGCATCGGGGCTACTGGATATTAAGATTCTGTTATAAGTATCAGAAGTTTAAAGCTGCACTATGTAAGATTTTTTGGTTAAAAATGAACAAATTGTCATTATTGATTAAGTACATAAACAATCAGTGTTCAAAACAATCTCCTTACCCCGATTCACTACAGCTGTAGGGTCGGATTTGGCACGAAATCGCTGGCTTATGTCGTGTATCCTTGCGCCATTACGTTATGTCCGTAAACACAGGAAAGAAGTACAGACTGTCTCATGTACGCTGTTCAGTTCAGTCAGTCACACAGTTTAGGACAGCATCACTGCAGTCTGGATGGATGTATATCTGTTATCCATTTGGCTAAGTTCTTTACCTGCTTTAATGCTTACATATGCTGTCTGGTATGGTTGTTGAAGCTAATATTGCTTGTCATGCTTTTATGATATGTTAATTGAGCATTACTTGTGTGTTTACCGATCGTGATGTATCTACGTTGTCAGAGGAATTTACTGTGACGTTTACTAATATTTATGACTTCTGAAATTTACTTATTGTAACTGTTATATTGGACGTTTAAGCATATTATTTTCATGTTTAATAAAGTATATTTTATCCTCATCATTACTGAATCCTAGTTTTATGTTTTTAATTTACTGTGTTATTGTGTGCATTGACGTACTACTGTAGGATTACGGTTCACTTGCATTATCAACTGAGGCTGTACAATATAATATAAAAATAATAAACTCTTCCACTGAACTCGTACCAGTCATATCAAGAGTTTCACCTCTTAAATTGACGTGTATTACAATACAAACATTAATAGTAGATAAAACACTCAAATAATTATATTAAAATATACTGATAACTGGAGATGATTGCATCCCCTGTTCTCTATGTAAAAGCGCTTTAAGTGTAGTGTCAGAAAAGCACTATAAGTGAAAAATTCTTTCATTCAAAATATGTAAATAGGAGTGTTATTTATCTTCATCAAAGCAAGTAAGATTTTAGTTTGAAATGTTTAATTGTTATAATATCAACATGAAAATAGCACATTATGGCTCCGGCTCTGAATATCTCCCAGTCATGATCACACAGGCGATGTCCAGGTCAGCTCAAATCATGAGATTCTGCCAGAAGTGCAGTGCCGAAACACGACTGACGTAAAGTGTTCTTTACTTGAACTTGAACATGATTTGAAAGCGAAATATCATGGGTTATTCATATTTTTGAAATTACAATAAGTGTTTTTTCTTAGACAGAATTCATTAAATTTGGGTGGTTACAGCCCTGATGCTTTGGGCTTGAGGTGTGAAAATATGATTCTTGAAATTTCAGCAGTAACCTTTTAGAATAAAACGACAAAAATTTAAACGATTGGGAAAAAATAGACCTTATACTTCCAGTCATTTATCAGTAAACACCTTTAAATATGCTGAGTAGATGAAGAAGGTTGACTTCACATATAATATTTGTAATAATTAGGCTAAATTGTGTGTTAAAGAGTGATGGGAAAAATTGTTATGGGAATGCATTTGAAGTGTCACATGATCAAAAACTATTGGAAACTGAAACTAGACTTGGAGTGTGTCAGAAAAGGGAATCATAATTACAATAAATGGAAAGTAATTTAGTGACACCTTGGAACTTTTTAAATGGTACGTTACCAGAAATAAAGCAGTGATTTACTGGGAACTCCCACAGTATATATTCAGTAATGTTGCAATCTGTCAGTGTCATGTTTATTCATATTTATTTTTAAATATATTTAAAGACAACAAAAAACTGGTCTTCTATGCTAAAGTGCTGAATTTGATCTTTAAATATTGGATGTTCTCCAATCTTTTGTGTCACTCGGGCATTCTTGAACTGTGAGTATTTTCCCAGGATTTTTATTGCTGAATTTTTGAGCTGTTAAAGAGGGTATTTGCATATGGGATGTAATAGTGCAGAATGGTGACATTTTACTTCAGGCATTGCTTGTTGACATTTGAAAACACTATTATCTACAGTACCCATTGTGTTACCACAGTACTTTAAATTAGTCTTATTTGACACTAGATGAGAAAATTTTTCTTTATAAAACATTGCTGTGTGAAAACAGAGCCTTTTAGTAACAGGTATTATTTCTATGTGATTTAAAGGTGAAGTGTGTAATTTTCAGTGCCACTAGCAGCACCAAACGGATTTGCAAAAATCTTGTTATCAAGCAGGTTTTCTAAACATTCATTGGACAGATTGGACAAATAGTCCCACCCAAAACTTGTGCCATTGGTTGAGCCAAAATTGCTGTGTTGGGCTGTTCGGGCTGCTCAAACAGCAATGTTTCGAAAGTGCCACAGAGCCACAGTAATAACACTTTTGGGGGAAACCAACAAATTGCTTACTTACAGTTGTCTGGAGTAGGTATATTACTGTAACATCCAAAAAATTCCACACACCACATTTTAAATACACAATACTCATTGACCATTGTTTAAGATATATTTATATGGCATTTTGTCTTTTGCTTTTCTTTTCTGTTTTACTACAAGCAGGGTTCGGGAGTAACGGAATACATGTAATTGGATTAGGTATTTAAAATACAAAATATAAGTAATTTTATTGTCATTTGTTTCATTTAATATTTAGTCCTTTCAGATGGAAAACATTTATACATATAAATGATGCGATCCAAAGTGCATTTGAACAGTGGCGAAACACTTTCTTATGATGTGTTACATTCATACGAGCAGACAGAGAAGTAAGTTTGAAGTCGGAGCAGAAGAAATAGAAATAAAACTTGCGTAAATTGTCAACTTTACGCTAAGCTAAAATGCTATTTTTATATATTTTGTCTTACTGTACTGGCAGAGTTTTTTAGTCAAAACAAGTGAAAAAAATCCACCAGTGCTGAAGAAATAATCCAAAGTATTTAGAATACGTTACTTACTTTGAGTAATCTAACGGAATACGTTACAAATTACATTTTACAGCATGTATTCTGTAATCTGTAGTGGAATACATTTCAAAAGTAACCCTCCCAACCCTGACTACAAGTAATAGTTAATAATTATTTCACAATCTTTCCTCCAACCTCTGATCTGAAGGGACCTGGCATATAGCCACAAAGCAATATGGCTGGCAGCCTGAATAAACTGAGAGAGCGAGAGCAAGAACGAGGGACCTGTATGGATAACAGATAAGTATCTTGTGTGTGAATCCTCTAGAGACAAGACGAGGTGGGAGAGAGAGAGAGAGAGAGAGATAGAGAGAGAGAGAGAGAGAGAGAAACTGACGCTAAGAATGCCACATAAATCTTTTATGATCCCATAGCCCAGTTAATGAGGTGGTGCTTCTTTAATAATTAGCGTGGAGACTGAGGCATATTTCCATAGAAGAGCCTAAGGATGTGGAAGGCATCTGGGGAGGAACAGGGAATGTGGGACGCACCACACACAAGCTGAGCAGATACACCGGAAACCACACGCTGAGCTGCGAGAGAAAGATACACACGTGTGTTTTCGTAAGCATGTGTGAGCTGAAGTTTGTTTGTGAGTGTGTGTGTTTTGGTATAATTGCTTCGTTCTGGTCTTTACACACCCATAAGACAGAACAAAGATAGGAAAATTACAAATGAGATCTCTTTAAAATCTCAGTTTTGACAACAATGAGATGAAAAGCAGATACAGTTGAGACTTTTGCTGCTTTCGAGTTGTTTCTCCTGAGAAAAAGAACCCAGTTATCCAACATATGTCTCCTCTAGAGTTTCAGAAGATATTTCAACAATGAGTGTGTTTACATGCACTTCAGTATGCTGATAATTATCAAAAATCAACTTATTCAAAAACTGTTTTTATGTGAGATTTGAAATCATCAAGTTATTCTCTGCTTTTGACGTCAAAGCGTAAACAGGCATACGCAAAACACATGTGCACATTGGATAAGCCGGTAGGAACGTGGGTAAAGGCCATTGCAAACCAGAGGTGACGCAATAACGCGAAACGAATCGCAGATGAATCGCCCTTTACATTAAAAGTGAGGCGAATGATCGCCGTTACGCCGATGATGAGTTTGTTGTGGATTTGCTCAACAAGAAAGAAAACATTCGAGACACTTCACAAACTATTTCAGTTCACCTGCTGGACAAGTTCACTTTCAGTATTATCATGTATACACAGTCTGAGGGGTGATTAGAAAGAACCGAGTGTAACGGTTAAAACATGTTATTAATTGTAACAATGCTAATTATATGTCACTGCCATGCATACTGTATATATTTGTGCTATGTACATTTGTTTTAAATCACTGCGTAATGCACTGAAATAATCACTGTTAAAACAAATGTTGTCAGTTGGAACAATACTAATGGTCTATATTTACCATTTTACCCTGATAAAGGAAAGCTGCTTAATGTGTTTACATGACCTGAAACGTTGTCTACTTATTAAGCATAATCGTGTAAGATTGTGTGTGTAAGGTCAATTCTATCAGGAAGACTCGCAGACTTGATTGAGATTTAAAATGACATTTATTTGATGAATATAAAACAGAAATGTAATGTCTCTCTTTGGCGTTAGCCCTGTCTGGCGGTCCGAAGAAGTTGTACTTAGAACCATCATATTCTGCCGGAGATAGGAGGCAGGGGTGAGGAACCTACCCCCGTGCAGGATGGGACTCAACTGGTGGTGGTGTGGTGGTGGAGGTTGCCATGTTAGCACACTGAAACAGCAATGTGATAGATTGTGATTGGCTAGGAGTTACCTAGCTAATGGTGCGATGATGTACAGCTGCTAGTCTTCCCTCTAGAACTACGCTGCGCTTACATTCAGTTTGATTGTCAGTCAAACTGACAGCCTGAATGTCAATACAGTACAATACAACCTACTGTATATTTTTTATATACTTTATATACTATTTTTATTGTACGTGTATTCCATATTATG